>NC_138370.1:116880131-116988063 GCF_054177405.1 Leptonychotes weddellii | reverse complement strand
CCACTCTATTATTCCCATTAAAAAATAATTTGCTAAAATATTTATTTATATAATGCACTCTCTCAGCACATTCTAAATTAGATTAAATTAACAAAAATGAATTTGATATATCACTTCTCAGCTGATTTATAGCCACACCTATGCAAATAAAAATTATCAACCTGATAGAATGATGAAATAACAAAACTTGTAAATTTTCATATAGTTTTACTAAAGCTTTAGCAAGGACAATATTCTTTGTTAAGAACCAAATTCCTACTTGTGCAATAACTCTTAGTTTGTTTGAAAGTTTTAAAATATGTATGCAAGTTTTCTGACATGATTCCCATCAAATCTGGACCAATTTAGTAACTGGTTGTAACCAAAAGAATGTAACAAAAGTGATGCCACAGAAGTTCAACTTCTCATTAGACACGTCACTGGAGCAAGGGAAACAAAAGCAAAAATGAACTATTAGGACTTCATCAAGATAAAAAGCTTCTGCACAGTGAAGGAAACAATCAACAAAACTAAAAGGCAGCCTACAGAATGGGAGAAGGTATTTGCAAATGTCTTATCAGATAAAGGGCTAATATCCCAAAATCTATAAAGAACTCAATCAAACTCAACACCCCAAAAAACAAATAATGCAGTTAAGAAATGGGCAGAAGACATGAATAGATACTTTTCCAAAGAAGACATCCAGATGGCTTATAGACACATGAAAAGATGCTCAACATCACTCATCATCAGAGAAATACAAATCAAAACCACAATGAGATACCATCGCACACCTGTCAGAATGGCTAAAATTATCAACACAAGAAACAACAGGTGTTGGCAAGGATGTGGAGAAAGGGGAATGTTCTTGCACTGTTGGTGGGAATGCAAACTGGTGCAGCCACTATGAAGAACAGTTTGGAGGTTCCTCAAGAAGTTAAAAATAGAACTACCCTATGACCCAGAAATCACTACTAGGTATCTACCCAAAGGATAAAGAAATACAGATTTGAAGGGGTACATGCATTCCAATGTTTATAGCAGCATTATCAACAATAGCTAAACTATGGAGAGAGTCCAAATGTCCATCGACTGATGAATGGATAAAGATGTGATAATATAAGTGATGAATTATTGAATTCTACTCCAGAAACCAATATTGTGCTCTATGTTAAATAAATTAAATTTCAATTAAAAAAAAGTGATGCCACAGAAGTTCAAAGGCTAGGCCCTAAAGGACCATACAGCTTCTACCTGGTTCTTTTGGGAAACTCACTTTGGGGAAAGCTAGCACCCATGTAAGAAGAGTCACCACCTTGAGACCTCCATGCTGCAGAGGCTACCTGTAGGATCCCAGGTCACTACTCCCAGCTGAGCTCAGCAATTGAGTTATTTTAGCCCAGGCTTCAGATATGTGCATGAAGTGCTTTCAGGTGATTTCAGACACTAGCTGCCATCCTCAGCCTTTGAGTATTGCCACCTGAGGCTCCAGACAATAATGAGTGGAGACAAGCCGACCTCTTGTGCCCTACTTGAATTCCTAACCCAAAGAATCCGTAAGCTTAATAAAATAATAAATTCTTGTTTTATGCCACTAAGTTTTGGGGTTTTACTATAATGGCAGTAAGAACTGGAAGAGTTTGGTTCTCCCAAAAGCAGACCCTGAGATTAGGATCTGACTGCAAGAAGATTATTTAAGAGCTGATCCTAGGAAGCCTCAGTTTGAGAGGAGAAAAGGGAAGGGAAGAAAGCCAATATGGGTATGTCAGTGAGTAAGTCACAACTGTGCTCAAATGGGGCCCCATTTGCTGCTAGGGACCTCTGAAAGATTGTATAGAAAATGCTTCCAAGTTGTCCTACCTGATGGGTAAGGAAGCCAGGGTATTTATCCATCAACCTTCATCCACCATTGGTTGAGAAGTGTTTTAGGGTGTTAACATCCAGGTATCTGACCTGCCCTACACATGGACTGAGCACTCTTCGGTGGAGAGTTCATAGGAACTTATAGGAAGAAGCTGTGATCTTGGAGTGGTGGGTGCAGAGAGGATATAAGTGGAGTCTCAAACCCACTGAACAGGAGATCTTAAACTGAAGTCCATTGAGCCATGATTGTATTTATAATGGTCTACCAACCTTTGGAAACTATTTTTCAAATTCTGCATGCATGAGTACATGTATATTTTTCTAAAGAGGGAATTCAGGATTTCATCCAAATGGTCCAAGTGGTCTCTGAGGCAAAAATGGTTAAGAATAAAAAGCCAAGATAACAAAAAGAGTTATTTACCTTAGGTTCTCTTTCTTATACTGGATAACAAGAATCTATAATAATTGTTGTTGCTTTTAAATAAAGATACGTATACAGTAGTTAAACAGTAAGTCCTATGAAACTGTATGGAACTAAAATATCCAAAACTTACTGGCAAAAAGATTGATTGTCATACTGTTCCCTTGGCAGAAGAATTTTGGCAGATGAAGAAACTAAAAAATATCCAAGAAAAAGTAGTCATACTTCAACCACTGCCAAGATATATAGTTTCACAAACAATACTTAGGCATCTGGTGAACAAGAGGATAAACTATATCTTTATGGAGAGACTAAGAGTGACACACTTGAGCACTTCACTCTCAACGATGATGAGTATTTTTATTAATAAAAGATAATAAAACAGTAATACTACAGTGACACCATAATAAGAATGGAAATCAATAAAATGCATTGGTACCAACAAAATCTCAAAGTACCAGGCATATTCTCAGCATTAAACTTAAGCAAAATTGTCTTCTTTTAGTCAACTCCCTCCAGACTTGAAGAAAGGAAACTAGTTCCAAAGAAAAACTGAAATTATGACTGCCTAATGGAATTTGGACATATTATCCCATCTATTCAGTTAACTGGTACTTAAAAACTACCCTACCACATCTCCAAAACCATAGCCACTCAAGGGCACTGTTTGACTAAAATTTTTATTTTTTCAATTAATTATGTTGGCTTTTGTACATCATTTAAATTTGTAGCTATAAAACTATCCACCATTAATCACACTCCTAAATACTTCTCAAGTATTTTGTATGAATTCAAAGACAGTAAAAGCAAAATGAATTCAAGTGAGTATAGTTTCAAGTTCTTAAGCTAAAAGGTGAAATGACAGTACTTCTTTTGGGGGGGAGGGGCAGAGGGAAAGAGAGAATCCGAGGCTCCACACCCAGGGCAGAACCCCATGCCAGGCTCCATCTCAAAACCCTGAGATCGTGACCTGAGCTGAAAGACTTGGACACCTAACTGAGTCATCCAGGCTCCCCTAAAATGACAGCACTTCTAATTCTAGTTTTGCAGAAGATAGCACTTGATTTCCTTTAATAAAAGATGCCTGGAGCATCTGGGTGGCTCAGTTGGTTGAGTATCCGACTCTTGATTTTGGCTCAGGTCTTGATCTCAGGGTTGTGGGACCCAGCCCTGTGTCGGGCTCCCCCCTCAGGAGGACTCTGCTTGCTATTCTCTCCCTCTCCCTCCTTCTCTGCCCTTCCTCTCTCTCTCTCTCTCTCTCTCAAATAAATAAATAAATATTAAGAAAAAAACAACAAAAGATGCCTGCCACCTCTGTGTGAACCAGCTATTTCAAGCTATTCTTCCTAGCTTTCTGAGTAAGGGACTGTGCTCTTCTTGCCTACCCTCTCCCCACCCTTCACCCCATAGATCAGATCACTCATCCACATACTGCTTTGTTAATGTTTTCCTAAGAGTGTCTTTTGATGATAATTTGTTACTACAAAACACATAATGACTTTTAATTGTAGCATCTACTGTCACATGCTGTCATTTAAATCTCAATGGATGTCACTTTCTCCTTCTTGCTCAGAAAAAAATACATTTTCCCCTCCAAACATCTGCATTAGTACATAGTTTATGTTTTCCTTGGATAGGTTAAGTGAGCTACAAAATGCTAGCCCCTGAGATTAGTATCTGATGTGAATTAGCTCAAATAGGGAAAAAATCCTATTGTCTATCTGTCTATACATAAAGTATATATAAAAGACAATGCTACTTCAATGTGTACAAAAAATTGTTTTCTAATGTTATTGGAAAAAATCTTAGAATATAGCTTCATAGATCTTCAACTGTTTTTGTCAATTAAAATAAATACTGTTTTATAAAGTGCTACCATATATTTGAACTATTTATCATTCTGTATGTTGCAATAAATTCCATAGAAATATTAAGCCCTTCCCTATCAAAATTAAAAAGCAATAAAAAAACATGATTGGTAAGTGAAAAAGTTGAATTATTAAATTATGAGCTCACTTATATATGCTTATGACTATCTGACCACATGATTAGACTTCACATACAGCTAACTGAAAACTTTTTTTTTAATCAGTAAGGCACCAATTGTTTTATCACTTTAATTTCATAGAACAAATATGATTATCTTTCTACTGATTAACCTGATTTTATTAATTCATTGAAGCACATAAATTATTTGCTTACATGGACATAATTTTTAGCTTGTATATAAAAGCAAAAATTAGAAAAGAAATTATGATAAATTTTTCAGCTATGTTTCAAAGGGTTATGACTAGTTAAGAAGTGGTATTGACCACTTAACTGCATAGAATCTCAACTAAGAAGAATAACAAACATGTATCAATCCTCCCCTGATGGGAGTGGAAGATAATCAGTGGTGGACTATGCTAGAGGGCTTCTCTGAGCAGAACTGGGGCAGGGGGTGTCTTTCACCTAAAGTTGCAGGCAATCAAAATCCAAGATGTTCAGAGTCAAGAGCTAAATGGAAGACATAAAGGAATCCAAATCCAAAGCAGAGAGGAGAGTCTAAAGAGGTCTTCAAGAGCAGATTCTAAGAATAAAAAACATCACGAAGTCAAAACTGAGAGCCAAGAAAACAAGAAGGGTGATTAGGATCAGGACGAGAAGAAGCAACGACTGGAACTGGGCAATTATACTGGGCAACTCTATGGGCAATCACTGAGTAAGATCAAGGGATTTGATACCTGAAACACCCGGAAGTAATCATTTCCCCAACCTATCAACACCTGAGAAGATGGTGGAAAGGAAAACCAACTACCAAACCAAGTTGAATCAGAATGATTACCTGGAAATAATGAAAATGGGAGGCATCAAAGCACAAAGTCTTTTGAGTTCAGAAATCTGGTAAAGAACAAGGATGAAGAACAAGGAGACGTTCAGTCCCTAACTCTGAAGGTTTGTCCATGTCAGTCATCCATTCTGCTTTTCATATGGAAATCAGAAGTAGGAATAATTGATGCTGACTTAATTCAATGTAGGACTATGCAGATGAATGTGTGAAATACTTTCAGAAAACTTTCTTGACAGAATTGCACTTATAAGAAGAAAGTTAGATGAGTGGTATTAAAGTAGGGACAGTCACCTGAGAGAAAAAAACTATAAATCACTTAAATTTAGTGATAACAACACTGAGTTTACTAATCCACAAAGTAAGAACTCACTGAAACATGTACATTATAGATAAACTTACAGTGTTTTTGAAGACCTTATTTTCTGAGTGCATAATAAAGACTAAAGTGAAGAAGGCAAATATCTATGTTTTAAAAAAGAATATTAGGAGTGATGAGAACATTTCATGTTAAAGATAGGACCAATGTTTCTATCAAGTGTAGATAAAAACTAAGGCTATCAACCTGGAAACCTTCCAGCCCGTCCTGAAGCACTCTTAACTCTTGGATGACTACTCAGCACATAAAAAAAAATCACAAGACTTTCATTAGTGATAGGTTATTTTCCTATTTGTAAACAATTAAGAGTTATTTGCTTACTACCAACTATTTGTTAATCCATTCAACAAATATTTACAGAGCATCTGATATATTCTCAGCACTGTATACTATAGGTATTAAGCATGGTTCCTATCCTCAGGTAACTTGTAGTTTGTTGGGAAGGAAAGGGAGAAATTCAACAAAGAATCAGAGAGCAATTCAGCATTAAACTATAATGTTGAGCCATGCTTTGGTTCTTTTAGGAGAAAAGGGACAAGATATTGGACAAAAATATCCATGTGAAAAGGGATGATAATAATGAGAAAGTGGAAGAGAAAGTGAAGGAAGGAAAAGAAGAGGAAGATAGTTATTATTAGGTGCTAGGCACTGGGCTATGTTCTTTACATACAGTAGCTGGTTTTTTTTTAAGGTCATATTAATGAAAATAATAATAATGTCTAATAATTTTTACTGCTTTTATTTTTTGAGTGCTAGACAAATATGTACAAATACCAACTCTTCCCTACAATAAATCCTATAAAATAGGTTTTTCCCCCCTTTTCACAGATAAGGGAACTGAGAAAAACAGATGTTAAGGTGTTCAAGATCACAAAATTAATCACACTGCTAGGAGAAAAACCAGAGCAATCTGTTTACAGAGCTTAACCTCTTATTCCTTGCTAGCTATATTGTTCCCATTTTACAGATATAGAAATGGACTCCTAAATTAGGGCTGCCCACATGTTTCATGAGTTTTCTCCTGCCTCGTGAGAAGCTCTCATGAAAGGTCTGAAAGTGGATTAATCTCCTTTATTTTGTAATTTAACTTTTTTTTTCCTGCACAACTAAGAAAGTCTAGCATTTTCTAAAGGAATATTACTAAAATAACATAAGCAAAGGTAAAACACAAAGAAAGAAAATTTAAAAGGCAATAGCAAGATCTAAACAAACAACCAAACAAAATATAAAGTGTATCAAAAGATCATGCATTCAACTTAAGAACTTCCTAAGTGTCTTTTAAACCTAAAATGAAGGGACACCTGGGTGGTTCAGTCAGTTAAAGGTCTGCCTTTGGCTCAGGTCATGATCCCAGGATCCCGGGATTGAGTTCTGCATTGGGCTTCTTGCTCAGCAGGGAGAATGCTTCTCCCTCTGCCTACCACTCCCCCTGCTTGTGCTCTCTCTCTCTCTGTCGAATAAATAAATAAAATCTTCTTTAAAAAATAAACATAAATTAAGTCTTTTCTATAATCTTCCAGCTGCCTTTAACCTAGATAACTCTTACTCATTTTTTAGGATTCAGGTCAAGAGTCATGCCCATGACCAAGACATGCACATGCAAGTGCACAAGCACACCCTCCCCTCAATTGTGGAGTCTGGTTCAGGTGCTCCTTTGGGTTTCCATAACACACTACATCTCCCTGTCTTCAAGCACATCACACTTTGATGTTGACATATTTGTCAACATCTTCTGGTGCCCTGATGGAGATCATTCTTATCATGTCTGAGGAAAAAGCCTCTCTTTTTGGTCAATGACCTCACTAAGAGCTCAAGACAGGAGAGACCTGGACTTGATGCAAAAAAGGTCAAGGAGGCAGAGGTGGGGTGAGGAAAGAAGAACCCTACAGTTACTGAGCAGCCTCAATGGGCTGAGCACTTCGCATTTAGATTTCACTTATCCTCACAACCACCCTACCAGAGTTTATGCACTAACACTTTAATTGAGGCTCTGGAGCTCTGCCTCAACTACCTCTGTACATTTAGTTTGACTCCTCTCTAGCAAGTATCTAAGCTCTTACAAGATAGAAGCAGCTAAATAATAGGGGAAAGAAGAATGCTACTAAAAATCATAAAGATAGCAATGGAGGATGCAACTTAACAATAATGAATGTGAAGAAATTACAAAAGTCAGATAAAGAAACTTAAAGATACCCTGATTACCCATTTAAAATTAAGGCAAATAGCCCTAAATTCCTCAGTAGTTCCTGAGAGCATTATTGTATTATTTTTTAAAAAGGTCAAGAATTAATGTTAATAATGATTGCAAATCACAAATAAAGATTTATATCCTGTATACTTTATTTCACAAAAAATTTAGTGTTTTGTAATTGTTATTATTAATATTAAAAGTTAAAACATGCACAA
This sequence comes from Leptonychotes weddellii, assembly GCF_054177405.1. Classification (NCBI taxonomy): domain Eukaryota; kingdom Metazoa; phylum Chordata; class Mammalia; order Carnivora; family Phocidae; genus Leptonychotes; species Leptonychotes weddellii. The sequence continues at coordinate 116,980,188 of NC_138370.1, read as the reverse complement.
ATAAGCTGGCACTCAACAAACTGAAGATTCCCACAAAATAAAACAATTCACTCCTTGACAAGATTAAAGATCTTAAGATTTCCTTGTATCAGGTGGTTGCTCAGATATGAGAGGCATTTCTTTTTTTTAAAATTTAAATTCAATTACCCAACATACAGTACATCATTAGTTTCAGATGTAGTGTTCAGTGATTCATCAGCTGTGTACAACACCCAGTGCTCATCACATCATGTGCCCTCTTTAATGCCCATCACCCAGTAACCCCATCCCCCCACCCACTTCCCCTTACACAACCCTCAGTTTGTTTCCCAGAGTCAAGAGTCTCTCACGGTTCGTCTCTTTCTCTGATTTCTTCCCATTCAGTTTTCCCTCCCTTCCCCTATGAGCCTCTGTGCTATTTCTTATATTCCACATATGAGTGAAACCATATGATAATTGTCTTTCTCTGATTGACTTATTTCACTTAACATAATACCCTCTAGTTCCATCCACGTCAATGTGAATGGAGAGGCATTTCTTTTTTAAAAAAGTTAAAGAATAGTGAAGGCTGATGTTTAGAATGTCTATTTCTCCCAAGTCTGCCTATAAAAGTACTGTGAAACTTTATTAAATAATAAGCCAGTAAAATGCAGTGTTAAATTATTTGCACAGGGACTAGACTGAAGTTTGCATTTGCATTATCTATGTATAATTACAAAAATTATTAGTAAATCAAAATCTCCAGGGAAATGCTTAAGCAAATCAAGGGAAGGATTGATTCGCATTCATTCCCTCTGAGCCTCATCTTTGGAGAATATACTGAGGTTTCCATATATCTAGAGGCACAGAAGGGGTTACATGAAAAAAATGGAGTAAAAGAATAAGATTTTAAACAAAGCATACAGGCTGAGTGGATTGTTTGATATTAAATGGCTTTTCAAGTTGCAAGACAAGAATGAAGACTTTGTCACTTTGTTCTGGATGACATGTTGACAGATAGCAGCCCTCTGATAGCTCAGTGGAGGACGAAGATTTTATATGCCTGTAATAAGAACATTAACGAATTTGACAGTAGACAGCAGCTTGTACAAACTGCTGTGCTGATACCATTCTCTGTTCAAAGACGACAAGTAATGATAATGATGAAAATTAAGCAATGAGGGTAAAATCAATCAGGTTAGAAAGAATACTGAAAATAAAATACAAATGGGGGCTCCTATGCATCTGAGATCTTTAAAATGACTAATATTTTAGGTGTATGGTTATTACCAGCCAAGTGCCTTTTCTTTATCTCTTGTTCTACATTCTCTTACCCAGCCCAAATTAATCTACAAACATTCAAGGCTGCATTTGGAAAAGCCTTGTCTTTTAGAAGGTAGTAGAGAATGCTTCAGAAATATGTTACAATAGAGAGTTAAAAGCCAGGGATTGACTATGAAATTAAGCTTATAAAATGACCTGTGACTAAATATAAACACCATATATGTGATGTTTATATGTCCTTATTATATGCCAGGCACTTTACTAAATCTATAATTAAATGAGATACACAAGATTATTGTTTTCCTAAAGTTCACATTCAAATGGTTAAGAGAAAATTAGTCAAATAAATGAACAAGTTAACAAATACATACATAAATTTCCTTATGAAGGAAATAAACAAGTTGGTGAGCTAGAGTAACTGAGGGAGATTATGGTAGATAGGTGATCAGGGAAGGGCCTCTCAGAAGAGGTAAATAATATCTCAGAAGATATCAATGATATCTCAGTAAAGTTGGAAAAAAGATCTAGGGTATTTATGGCACTTTTGCAAATAAATTTTAGCATGATTGCTCAATTAGATATAAAAGTGGCTAATGTTCAACAGGCCATCAATATCTTGGGTTATCTGTTCCACTGGACCGAAATTGTGTGCATCTCTACAGAGTAAAAATCTATGAGTAAAAAAAGGAATTTCACTAAGTCTAGAATGAGCTGAGACCTAAAGGATGAGAATGATTAAGTCACGCAAAAAAATAGGGATGCTGGAAAGAGGGGGGAGCAGTAAATGTTCTAGACATAGAGGAAAAAGAAAAAGCAATGGCCAAGAGATAGGCAAGAATTAGAAGAACTGAAAGGAGGCCAATGTGGCTAAAGTAGAGTAACCAAGCAAGAGAGCAGCACTGGAGGAGGTTGATGAGAAGGGATGAGCCAGTTCATGCAGAACCTTTTAAACTGAATTTTTACTGTAAGATTAATTACCCAAGAGTTGGAGGGGATGATCACATTTGTTTCCGATAGGTCACTCTTGCTTCTATGTGGAGGTGGGCTATATGGGAGAGGAGTTGAGTAAGGAGTCCTGTCAGAGTGTTAGTCCATTTCAGTAGTTCTGGTAAAAGCTGATGGCAGTTTGAATAGAAATGAAATGAAATAAATGGGCATGAGATTAATTTCAAGGTAAGAAAAATTGGATTTGCTTATGAACTGATGTTGGAATGAGGCAATGGAAGAATCAAGGATGTCTCTTAAGTGTTTGGCCTGAGCTAATCATATGGGAAATGAATGGAACAAGAAAAATGGGTGTGGTAATATAGAATCAGTGCCACACCATAAATCATATACAGAAGGCTGGGAGAAAGTTCTATACCATAATTCTTGGGATTCTAAACTGAATCACATGGTCAAGTAAGAGAGAGATGATATAAGAGAAATACTCTGCAGGATGGATTAGAAACTCTAAGTTCAAGTATTTATTTTACCACTTATATTAGAATTAAACAATGGATATGGAAAGGACATTATGGGTCACTTAGTCCTGCTTCCCATTGATCACAGGACCTTCTAACAGATACAATGATTAGATGCCCATTACCCTAGAAGGCAGCCACTCCATCTTGGGAAAGCTCTAACTCTTAAGAAGTTCTTAATATTGAATCATACTTAATGCAACTACACACACCAAACTTAACCTCTGAACCACACAATTAACTTCCTCTAGTATTCTCTTTACTGCTTCTGATACCTAGATTTGAATCCTAGTTCTAACCATGTCCATACCTACTCAATGTCTACATACAAAAATAGTCAAAATTATAATTTTTGTAATGGTAATAAGACTTTTATAATTGCCTTAAGTATTTTGATATTCTGTAATTATAAATCCTTAATCTGTTTGTGGCTCAATTTTCCCATTTATAATATGAGCGATATTACAGATTTTGAAGGGTTTCTAAGGAAAACATAATTGTAATCATTTTCTAGTCTGCTGATTTACAGTTAGTGAAGCTAAAAACATATAGGTGAACAATAGAAGTGAGAAAATTAATTTCCACTTGCCCACTGATTTTCTATATTTCAAAATTTTGTTTTCAGTTCTCATTTTCTTATCTCCTCTCTTAATTCCTTTCTCACCTCTCATTTAGTTGGGGTTTGGGAGGAAATGGAGTTAAATCCATGTTGGTCAACATCTGGATGAGCCAGAAATCTAACAATGTAAATTTCCATTTCTTCTTCCCCTCCAAAATTATTTGTTTATAAATTTGGTTGTTTCATTTTAAATTTAAGACCCTTGGAGATAAATTCTACTATAATCATATATTTTTTTAAAACTGAGTGGTAAGAGAGATTAAAGCAATATAGAAAAATTAGAGAGTCTCTGGGCTAGTCTTGGTTTATTCGTGACCACCCAGTTTTTCAAATAACCATGCAGTGATCCAAAATGGCTGTTAATAGAAAAGAGACACTGCCCTTTTATTATTGTTTTATTATTGTTTTATTATTGTTACATAGTTAACATCTCTGAGACACTCAGGGGTTACATCATAGTCACACGAAGGGAACCAGAGTTCATGTCTCTTCCAAGGAAATCTCTAACATTTTGGCAGTTAAGGGTTTCTGATAGCTCATGGCTACGTGTACTCAGAACTCCAATTTTCAGCATATCTTCAATGCTAATTTTAAAACACCACTAGTAAAGTCTTCTGTGTACAACTCGTTTTCCATATGAATGGTATGTACTAGATAAAACTGCCTATAATATATTCACTATCTTAGGAGTAATCACATAATGGTAGATTTAATGACATCTCAAGGATAAATTCTCCTTGAAATAGTTTCTTTATGAAAACACAAAAAGGACAGGAAGATATAATAAGGATTTGGGGGTCCCAGGTCATTGGTTTAGAAGCAAGTCTGGTATTCATTAAGCAAATGTTATATACTCTGAATATTAAATGATAATTCGTGTCAAGGTAGGGAGACAGCAGGTAGCCAGTCTACTTATATTTCTCACTGCTTTCTTAGTGACATAAACATTACCAAGTAGATCATGAATGACCTTACAAGATATTCAAAGTGAAATGAAAGAAAAGATGTGAAAATGGAATGGTTATCAATGGACACAGGTAATTCTTCAAGTGATTCTGTAAAAGAGAAGTCTTGAAAATATTTGAACATCTCCTGCATCAGTGAGGTACATCATGTTCTTTGTCCCTTCTTCCTCCTTCACTTTTTTTTTCACTTTTGCCAATTATGACCTTGGCTGTGCTTTGTACAGAACTATGACTGCATGCTGTCCTTTTTAGGATCTAGGATTCTTGAAGAGTCAGACCCCACCTGCTATCCTTGCTTCTTTTCTTCTTACCCATAAATTTACATTTTCAGTCCAAAGTTGGGAAGTTTGACAAGAAGCCAATCTCATTTTTATCATCAAGGGGTACAATACTTTGCAGAAGTCCTGCCTTTTGGAGGCTTATTCCCATTCTGACTGTGTTTCCATCTTTGCTTCCAAGACTAGTTCTTGGGATGTTTTCCATGTATATATAAGCTGTACATGGAAAATTGTAAAAATAGCCACAATTGTTTGTAGATATTCCTATCAAGGGATGGAGTCTATTTCTCCACTCCTTGAATCTGGGCAGGCTTCTGACTTGTGTTGGCGAATAAAATGTAGCAGAATCATTATTGGGTGAGTTTTCATCCCAGCTCTCAAGCTAATTTGTGCATTTTTGTTCTTGCTGCTATTGAATATTGCCACCATGTGAACAAGTTCATGTTAGTGTGCTGGAGGATGAGAGACCATGTAGAAAGAGGTCACAGCCCTCCCAGCTGTCCCAGCCAAGTCTGTCATAAAGACTTGTGACAACCCATTTGATGACTATAGATGTATGAGCAAGCCCAGCTGAAATCAACTGAGTTCAGTCCATACCAGAGGAGTCACCCCAATGAACCCAGCCCAGGGATAATGTGTGGAATTGTGAGCTAGATAAAAGGCTGTTGAGGGCATAAAAACAATGACACCCCAGGGCAACAAGTTCTCCCTAAACCCAGATGTTGATTTCTAATATGAATCTTCAATAAAAGGAACCAAGGCCCTTTGGGAAAATAGTGGATTCTAGGACTGGGATAAGAAATATTCAAACTGAGCCTGGAGCCTGACAGAAATTTAGGAACTGTTAAAAAAAAAAATAACAACAAAAACTACCACATGGATGGGGGTATATTGAAATAGTTCCCAAGGGCCAAACCCGGGATAATGTAGTATTGGATATAACCCAAAATAGAAAATAAATATCCATGAATGTGTATTAATATAAATAATGGAAAGAATGAATAAATAAATGGGAGAGAACAGATAAATCTCCCATGCAGAAGAATTCCAAATTCCAAATTATGTAGATACTCCACCCTGTGTGTGACCCAGTGGACCAAACAATGCACATGCCCATATCAGGTTCCTTCACCTGATGCTTTCTAAGCCACCAGTTCTGTTGACATCTCCTCTAAAATATGTTGTAAATCTGTCCTTGTCTCTCCATCTCGACAACTACCAGCTAGTACAAGCCACCATCAAGACACCTAGACAAAAGCATAGTCTCTGATGAGCCCACTAGCTTCCAGTCTTATACCACCACAATCCACTGCCCAAAGTAGGCAGAGAGCCTTTTCACATTGTGTAAAGTAAATAAAAAAACTAGCCAACAAAACTCTGCTTACACACTTAAAAATCTAAACTTCATGATTTGTGCCCTGTCTACCTTTCTCACAACATCCTATTTCATTCTCTTTATCTTGTATGTTCCAGCCACTCTGGGCTTTTATCATCTACAACACACCAAACTCCTTCCTACCACAGAGCCTTTGCATAAATTATTTTTCTGACTGGAATGCTTTCTCTCCTAGCTCTTTGCATGGTTGGCTTCTTCTTGTCATTTGACTCAAAGGCCTCTTGAGTATGTATTCCAAAGTAACAGCCCAGTTACTGTCAATACTGGGTCACTACTTTCTTGTTCCTATGACTGTCCTAGCTTGGTGGTGTCCTTAACAGAACAGCTGCTCCTCCAAGGGGTCATCCAGGAACCCAGGCTGATGGTTGCTCTTTTATCTTCAATGTGTGAGTCTTAAAGTCATCCTGTGGGGCCACATCCTAATCACTCCAAAAGGGGAAAGAACACAGAGGAGTACATAGGAGAGGTTTTCATGGGCTAGGCCTAGAAGTAGCACACATCACTTCTACCCACATTCTATTAGGAAAAAACTGACTCACATGTAACTGCAAAGGAGGCTGGGAAATGAAATCTAGCTCTGTGCCCAAAAAAGGGGGTTTGATTTTTGTTGGACAGCTAGTAGTCTGTCTCTTAAAAAGCAGATCCAGGTACTTGATACATACTTTGGATATCTTAGAAGAAAAATGGGACATCAAATAGGATCTCAATTTAGTTAGGAAATGTTAGCTGCTGGGGCGCCTGGGTGGCTCAGTTGGTTGGGCGGCTGCCTTCGGCTCGGGTCATGATCCTGGAGTCCCGGGATCGGGTCCCGCATCGGGCTCCCTGCTCGGCGGGGAGTCTGCTTCTCCCTCTCCCATTCCCCGTTTGTGTTCCCTCTCTCGCTGTGTCTTTCTCTGTCAAATAAATAAATTAAAAAAAAAAAAAAAAAAAGGAAATGTTAGCTGCTGAAAACCAAAAGCCCCTACATTTCTTAGAACAATAATTATTTTATTACTCCAGATTACAAGGCAGCTTTCTCCTACCTTGAGATCTACCATTTCCTAGGGCTCCAGAATTCTCTGCATCTATCCATAGATGAGGGAAGTGCACAAATAAACTCCATCTATTTCTTGAAAGTCCCAACCTCTAAATCAAACAGCACTTTCATTTACATCCTATTAATGAAAAGTAGTCACATGGCTACACATGGATACAAGGGAATGTAGTCCCTGGCTAAGCAGCTGCCTTCCACTGATGGCTCCACACTAGGGAAAGGGAGTATAAATTTTGTTGGACCATGAGCTTTCTCTACCACAGGTGACCTCACCAAAACAAGGCCCAGACATTTATCTCCAACTTAGAACATGTTACCGGAATCTTTACAAAATAAACTGTTTTGAATACGAAATCACCTTCCCTCCTGTTCTATCGTCACAGGATCAAATTTTGCTTTGAGACATAGGGTGCACATGTAAATATGCCACTTACTTGCTTTAAATTGTTTAATAATTTCCACTGCTCTTAGAATAATATGCAAATTGCTTACCATGACCTACAATGTCCTATGGGTTCTACCTCCTTCTGACCTCTCTAACCTCAAAAACTACATTCCTCCCCTTTGCTCCCTCTGCTCTGACCACACTGAGACACTTAAATTCCTTAAATGCCCATTCCCTCTACTACAACTTCCCATGCGTTATTCTAGAATGCTTTCTCTCCAACTCTCCTCATGGCTGATTTATTCTCTCCCTTCAATCTTGAGCCCAGTAGTCACCTCTTCAGAAGGGTCTTCACTGGCCAGCTCTCTCATGGAGCCTCCCACAGATCCTTTCTATTCCCTCCCTTATTATTTTGTCACAGCAGTTGTGTTGATCTGTAATAATGTCGTTAAATGGTTTGCTTGTTTACTATTTGTCTCTTCACATGAATGCAGGTTCCCTGAATGCAGGGACCATATCAGTCTTATTCACCATCATAAACCTATTGTTTCATACAATGTCTATCACATAGTTAGCAATCAATAGATATTTGAGGAATTAATTGATGGATGGATGGATGGATGGATGGATGGATGGATGGATAAACAGATGGACCCAGTTGAATCCAAACACATAACGTGAATGGGTTACTTCATCATTACTGCTAAAAAAATAGTTTGAGAACCTGATCATTTGGCAGGAGCTCAGTAGTACCCTCTATATCAAGAAGGAAAAAAAAAATGGTAAGCTACCCCATACTGACACTTCCCTGGCACTGATTTCAGATAAGCAAAGAGAATGCATTGACCAACCGTGACTTTCTAAAACAAATTGCCATCAAGTTACCCACAGTGCACAGGCTACCAAGGAAATCTCCCAGGAGAGGTAGTGATGGGATGGGGGACAGGGGCATCTGAGCACTCATATGTCATAGCAGCTTGAAACCAATGAGCTCTTCTGCCAACTAGATTCATTTTTTGGATAGGCTTGAATTAATATGCTCTGTAAAAAAAAATCAAAAGTATGCTTTTTCTGGGGACAGAAAGATGTAAATGCAGGGGTCTGGCAGTGGGGAGAGGGAGGAAAGGAGATTGATAAACAGGGGCAAAAAAAAAAAAATGTTGGCAGCCAAAAAAGGTGCTGTATATTAGCTACTATGATCTAAAATGGCCCAGTAGAGATCAGCATAACATCTGCCTTGCTCATTTCTCGCATGTCTACATATTCATGCCCAGCTTTCAGAATTCTCTGGAGGCACTTGAGTATATAGGAAGATGAGTTCCAATGAGCTGCAGCCTCCTGCTTTGCTGAAGGGATACAAAAAGAAATCTTGCTTCCCTGATTCAAATTCAGCCTCAAGCATTTTCAAGACTTTACTAACCAATGCAGATTTTAGGAACAAGTAAAAGAAGAAATGACAGATAAATCAAATACTTAACATAAGTTGGATAAATGTACACAAACTGCATTAGGACCACACGATAAAAAAAATGGCAAGGGCCCTGGAGTCAGAAGAACTTGAATTTCAAATCCTGGTTCCACCTCTTACAGCCATGTGGGCAGTCATTATTTAGTGCTGACCCTCTCTCTTCATTTGTAAAATAAGCAGATACATCTACTAATATCTGTAAGGATCAACTAATATCTGTGAAATATCAGACATGCAATAAGTACTCAAAAAGTGATATTATGTTTATTATTTAAAACAACCGAAGAACACATTAAGCTCTTTTTCTTCATACCAAATTGTTTGGAGATTTGCCTGAATTATCTAGAAAACTATATCAGCACTGCCCTTAACCCTGACTTTGGTCATCAAACCACAAGCTCGTCACTGAACAATATATTAAATCCAGTGAACCACTTCCACATCTTCAAGCTTCTGTTTATACTGTTCCTTCTGTCTCAACTATCCTACACTCTGCTTTTCAAAAGCCAATATTTCAGTCAAGCAGTGCTAGATACTCCCAGTCAGATTTGATCTCTCTGCTCTGCACCCACTTCTCCATTTATTCATGCATTCCATAAAAATTTATTGAGAACCTGCTAGATGCCAGGGAATTTTATAGATGCCTAGGAAATGAAGATGAATAAGACATAGTCCCCATTGTTACAGTCTAGTGAGGAAGACTGAGAATTGGATAGATGATTACATTCGAGTGTGATACATACAATAAAGGTGTGCACATGGACTTGGGAGCCCATGGGAGAGACTCTCCTCCAACAGCAGTTGCTTACACTTCTGGCTCACAGTCACTTTGATTTTCCTTGCCTCATAGTTTATTGCTAGCATAACCATCTTCCCCGTTACACTGTAAACTCCTTGAAGCCAGATGCTGTCTTATTTGTCTTTTTATTCCTTTAAAGTCTTGCACAATATGCTGCAAATAGTAGGTGTCCAATAAATGTGTTCTGAATGTATTATTAATATGTGGATGAGGGGCGCCTGGGTGGCTCAGTTGGTTAGGCCGCTGCCTTCGGCTCAGGTCATGATCCTGGAGTCCCTGGATCGAGTCCCGCAACGGGCTCCCTGCTCAGCAAGGAGCCTGCTTCTCCCTCTGACCCTCCCCCGTCTCATGTGCTCTCTCTCTCATTCTCTCTGTCTCAAATAAATAAATAAAATCTTTAAAAAAATATGTGGATGAACTGAAGCCATCAGCAATGAGCACTTGCAAATTATTTGGTCTGTCTTAAAAGATCTATATTCTGTGAAAGACAACATATATAGTACACTGTTACAAGAAAAACAAGGGTGTTAAAGCCAGATAGCCTGAGTTCAAATGTCTACACTAGTCTTCAATAACTGTTTATATTAGGCAAAGTAGGCAAAGTACTTCATCAGCCTGTGTCTCAATTTCTTTGTCCGTTAAATGGAAGTGATAATAATAGTATCTACCACCTAGGGTTGCTACAAAGATTAAATGAATTAATCTACTCATTAAAGTACTTAGAAAACTACCTTAATGGTAGCTTCTAATAAACATTAACTATCATCTCCTCTTCCTAAACAGACTTAAAGACCTTCACTCCGAGGACATACACTACAGCAGGCAGATCAACACTTTGAAGTCCATGCATAAAACACTTAGTTTTCATCTTTTGTACTTCTTGCCAATGCTAGTTGCAATGCCAGTCTCTTACAAATCCAGAAACTGCTGATTTAAAACTTTTACAGGCCATACAGTTGCCTTTTCTGACCACATCAAATATATGCCATCTTAAGAAAGTCCCATTTGAAATTATTACCGCTATTCATTGATGGATATCAGTGGGAAAAGACTCGAAAAAAATAATAAATAAAAACTGACATTTACTATGTTCCTATTATGTGTCATGTACTCTACATATATTCTTTCCAATCCTTAGAACAATATGCAAGGTAGATACTGTTATATCCATTCTATAGATGGTAAAACTGAGGCTCAGAGAGATCAAGTTCTTCATGCAGAGGTCCCAGTCCTGCAAGTAGTTTGACACACCCTAGCTCCATCTCACCTCAGTGTTTTCACTCTTTACATTAGGTCTCTAACTAGCTTTAGTTTGCTCTTGGCTTCATTATCCTCAATTTGCTTATTCAGCACCGCTGAGAAAGATGAAATTTCCAGACAGAAGTAGAAATGGTGGGATTTAAATTTTATCACTGAAAATACTTTGCCTTATCATGTCAACAGTTTAGTGTGATTCAAGGTGGAAACAAGGTTTCACGTCTCCTGATACCACTCCCATCTTTCAGACAGTACTATAGCAAGGTTGACTGACATATGGCTATGGATCTGATTTTCCGAGATTGGTAGGCATGGACATTCCAGGGCCCCTGGTTGCCAGTTTCAATATTTAATAGCCATTAAACCTAGTTTATCCTTTTTCATATATTTAAACTCTCTTTGCATGCTAAGCCCATTAGCTTTTATTCTGTCCACTACAGATTTAGAGAACAGCTGTTCATTGCCATCTTTATAATTATCCTTCATATGGTCTGAGGCAGCACTGTCCAAGAGAAAAATAATGTGAGCCACACACATAATTTTAAATTAACTAATAGCCACTTTAAAAAAAATAGTAAAATGGGATAGGTGAAATCAACTTTAATAATGTATTTGTTTTCTGTGACTGCTATAACAAATCACCACAAACTTGGTGGCTTAAAACAACACATTTATTCTCAAGATGCCTGGGTGGCTCAGTTGGTTAAGCATCCAACTCTTGATTTCGGCTCAGATCATGATCTCAGAGAGATCAAGATCCAGTCCCACATTGGGATCGAGCCTGCTTGGGATTCTCTCTCTCACACTTCCTTTGCCCCTCCCCCACACATTTATTCTCTTGGAGTTCTGGAGTCCAGAAGTCCAAAATCAGTATCACTGGGCCAAAACCAAGATGTCAGTAGGGCTGCACTCCCTCTGGAGGCTCTAGGAAAAAATTATTCCTTTCCTCCTCTAGCTTCTGGTGGCTGCTGGTGTTCCTTGGCTTATGGCCACATCACTCCAATTTCTGCCTCCATCTCCACATCACCTTCTCCTCGGTGTGTATGCCTAACTCCCTCCACCTTCATCTCATAAAAACACACAATTAGGGCACACCTGGATAATACAGGATAATCTCCCCATCCCAAGATCCTTAACATAATCACATCTACAAAGATTGTTTTTCCCCCCAAGTGAGGTAACATTTACAGGTTCCCAAAATTAGGGCCTGATATGTTACTGTCCATTATTCAACATTTTATTTGACGTAATATATACAAAATAATATCACTCCAATGGGTAATCAATATTTCAATGCTGTCTTCCAAATCTAGTGTGATATATATATTTATATATACTTATATAAAATGATATAAATTTATATATACTATAAACCATATATAAGTGATATATACAATATAAAACATATAAAATATTATATATATATAAAATTTACGATGCATCTCAATTAGAATTAGCCACATCTCAAATGCTCAACAGCCACATGTGGCTACTATATTAGATAATGCAGTTCAGAATGCCTGAATTTTCTCATCAAACAACTTTCTTTCCTTTCTCAGAAGTAAAGAAGCTTCTACCAGCAATAAAGGTGTCCTCATCCAATTTTTTTTTATCACCATGGGTATAATTCCTATATTTCTACCTCATAGGATTTGCTGTAAGGATTAAATTATGAGAACTCTCTGGAAAACAGTCCTTTCCAAAGCCACCCAAATTTATTGCCAAAGTTTTCTGCTCAGTATCTTGCAGTCATTCATGCCCATACACTTGGCATAACTGAGACCTATAACAAAATAGCAAAAATGAGGAATGGGGCCACTCTGCAGACTAGAGCCAGGAGTCTGAGCAGTACAGCTGGTCATGGATAAAGAAATATGAGGGAAATAGGATCAATGTTTAAAGAAACATTAAAAATAAATGTCCCCATTTCAACACAGAAAAGATTCATTCATTCAACCCATTCAACAAATGTACTATCCTAGGCACAATGCCAGGTGCTGGGAATGCAGTGCTTAATGGTGAGGAAAAAAAATATATAGTCCTTGCTCCCTTGAAGTTTAGAGTCTAGAGAGGAGGCAAAAATAAATTAAATGGGAAAACTGCAACTGTGGTCTTTTCTACCAAAGAGCAGAACGTGGTTCTCTGAAAGGGAATTTGACCTTGTCAGGGGGGTGAAAAAAGGTTTCCTTGAGGAAATGATGATTAAGCTAAGATATGAAGCATAAGTAAGAATTAATTCAGTGAAGACAAGAAAGGTAAGAGAATCTCATGCACAAAGTCCTTTCTGTGGAAGGAATAATGATGAGATGACGGACAAAAGCCAGGATGTGTGGAGTGCAGAGAATGAGCAGGGGGACCAGACACATGATGAGAGCAGAGAGAAGACCATGATGTGACCATGTAAGGGAGTTTTGTCCTTTTCCTAAAGTAAATAGTAATCCACTGACAGCTTTTGTGCTTTGAAAAGATCACTGTGCTAGAGTGTGAAGAACCGATTGTTGAGGGGACAAGGGTAGTTATAGATTGTGGAGTGGACAAGAACATACAGGTGGAACAGTGAGGGGACTACTACAGGCAAGAGATGATGGCATGGGGTAAAATATGAAGTCATCCTTGAATCCTCTTTTTCTTTCATACTTTATATCTAATCCATTAGGAAATCCTCTTGGCTGAATCCAAATGAATCCTTTTATCATTTCTAATGTTAAACTGTGATCCAAGCTACCAAAATTTCTCCTCTGAACCATATCAACTATCTTGTGTCTGCTTCCAACATTGACCCTGTTGTTTATTCTTCCACACATAGAAGCCAAGGAGATTCTCTTAAAGGTAAGTCAAACCATGTCATTCACCAGCTCAATACCTCCCCTCTCCCCCCAGTGGCTTCCTATCTCACAGTGAAAGCCAAAGTGCCTCAAGGTGTTTCATGATCTGGCCTCCTATTAAATCTGACCTCATCTCTTACCACTCTCCTTTTGCCACAATGGTCAGCTTGCTCTTCTTTGAAAAAGCCAAGCATTGTCTTAACTCAGGATCTTGACATTTGCCATACCCTCTACCTGGAACACTCTTTTCTTAAAGACTCATGGTTCCTCATCTAAAACTCATCATATATATCTCCATTTAGCCCCTTTCATTTAGTTTCCTTATCTAAAAGTATAATTCCATATTTTATACCAAAGAAATTGAGAGAGCAAAACACAGAGTTACTTGGAAGGAAAGCATTCCAGGCTGTGGGAATACCAAGTATAAAACCCTAAGGCAGGAGTTCAAGGAAGAGCAAGGAAGCCAGCCAGGCTGAAGGCATGTTGGCAGAGTGGAAAGGGGAGGCTATACTTGAGGTAGCAATGACAAGCTCACATAGTACTTGCATGCACATCACTGTGAGGATATTGTTTTCACTCTGAGATGAGAAGTCATTGAAGGGTACAGAGCAGAGATGTGGTGTGACCTGATATGTTTAACAGGTGTATTCTGGATGCTGTGTTGAAATTTGACTTAAAGAGGACAAGTGCAGAAGCAAGGAGTTTAGTTATGAAGCTATCATAACAACTAGATAAGAAATAATGGTGGCTTAGACAAAGCTGTGTTCAGATTCTGGATATATTTTGAAGGTGGACCTGTCAGGATTTGCTGAAAGAGCATATGTATGGTGTGAGAGAAAGAGACTTGAGGCCTGAGCAGCTGGAAAATGGGGTGGTAATTAACTGGGATGAGGAAGACTGCAGGTTTGGGAATAGTTATCAGCAGCTGAGTTTTGGATGTTGGCTTGGAATGACCATTTGACATACAAATAGAGATGTCAAAGAGGCAGTTTTTAGATACTCAGGAGAGAGGTCTGGGCTGGAGATACAAATTTGGGAGGCATCAGTGTATAGACAGTATTTTCAGTCACGAGCTTGGATGAGATCACCAAGGGAATGGCAGCTGCTAGCAACTAAAGGAATCCTCTATAAAGTGGGAAAGAAAAGGAGTAGCCTTGCAATTGTAACACACTGACAAAGTGGTGATTCTGGTCTATAACCTACTCATTGACAAGGGATCCCCCAATGGGCAGGTGGAGGAAATGGAGTAATATGGGTTGTTCCCAGGGTCTGAACTACTGCTCACTAATACCAACACCATAGTTAACCTCACAGAGAACATGTGGCCAAATTAACTTCCTGGGCACAGTTATCTGTAATAAATGACTCAAGTCTCCTTCAGGAGCAAAGCCCTTCTATGAGTTACAGTACTGAAGTCACCCATGAACTAATTTATTGTCCTGAGCACAATTTTATAGGTATGCTTCCTCCAACCACACCACTTTTGCTTTTACACTGCTCGCCAGCAAACTGTTAAAGCTTCTAGATCGTAATCATTATAATGATGACCATGATGACCCCAATTCTCCAACTATGGCCAAAGGACAAACTGTTATAAACCCAAGAGGGAACCTCTCTGCATCCAGTCCCAGGGTTGAGGAGACAGCAGTCCTGATCCCCCAAGGTCATCCACTTCTCACCCCTAATTTACTGTCAGCTTGGTTTCTATGGGTTTCTGACCTGGATCAGGAAAATGGATGTCAGAGCATGCAGTCTGTGAGAGTGGGAGATGATAAAACACATGGATGTAATGGATGGAGGAGGAATTTTAACATGTCAAGTGCACTCATGTTAGTGTAACTTTTCCTTCCAATACCTGTACTGTTTCTACCACTTCCACCAACATCATTATCATTGTCATCATCGCCAAACAGTGGTTTTATGCAGCACACCCAGAATCCTAAGCCACACTCCCCCATCTTTTCCTCCATCCCCACAACCATACTTAGACTTCTAATCTAAATGGGCAATCAAATCCAGTGTGGGCAATCAAAATCAAGAAGATGGTCCCAGCTTCCATAGTTTGCCTATTCCTTACCTTCCTGCCCCATCTCCTGCCATTTTGTAAAATGATTACTCTGTATCAACCTATGGCTCATATGTGCTACCTAATGGCAGAATTTTTCTTTTTAATTGTGTTGGCTAAAAATTTTAGGTAAACTGAACCCCAGAGCTTTGGACTGTGAGGTATGTGTTGGGCAGAGAGGATAGGACTCGGATAAACAGGTGAAGGTGACAAGGAAGTGGACTTTCCACTGGCACTATGAAAGACTTGACAGAATTTTTATGTAGATAAAACCATTTTTTCAATTAATTCATTTTAAAAATTTGTGAGGTCCACCAACTATGTTCCAAGAACATAGGTGATGTATGAGTGATGATGAACAATGAACTCAGAATATAATGATGAGCAAAATAGATATGTTCCCTACATTCATGGAACTTAAAGTATAGTGAGGGGACAGATGGTAATCAAATATGCCTCCCTAATACATATATATACTATGTGACATGAAAGGGAAGAAAGAAGTGCTACAAATCTTTTAGTTTAGATATGGTAAGGAAAGAGGATCAAGGAAATTTCTCTGCAGAAGTGACACTTAAACTAAAATATGAAAGGTGAACAGACATCAGCCAGGGGAAGAGACGTATGTGATATGAGAGAGGAGCCTTCTTGCAGAAAGAACAGCATGCGCAAAGGTCTTGAGGCAGGAAAGGAAAACTGGAAAAAAACTGGGGACAAAATAAGAGCTATAAAATGCAGAATAGTGGTTGCCTGTTACTGGGAGCTAGAGAAGGGATTCAGCTACAAAGGGGCACCGGGGAATTTTTTAGAGAGATGGAAATGTTCTATATGTTAATTGCAGTGGTGTTTACATGACTATATACCATTGTCAAAATTCATTGGATTGGACTGTATATAAGTTACTCTTCATTAAAGCTTGGGAGGGGGAAACAGTGAGCTTTTCAAATCTTTTTCTTTTCAAGTCTCAATTTAAGGTTAACATTAACCTAACTTCATTCAATATGAAAACAAAGCAGAGAAACGCACACAACTAAATTAAATGTATTTGCTTAAGAATTTAGTTACTTGTTCATTTGCTCATGGCTTATGTGTTTTAAAAAAAGGATTTTAGTTGGAAGGGGCAGATTTAGGATTCTAAGGGCCATTTGATTTTTACATTTTCACATCCAGGATTAAGGCACTTGAACTTCTGAGCCTCTTTTCTCATCTGTAAAAATCAGGAGAAAAACATCTCTCATATCAGGCTGCTGAATGGATTATCTCATTTAATCTCCTTGGAAGATGTCAGTTCCAATGGATATATTGTAGGTCCTCCTTCACTACCATTCTTTTTGGTATCTAAAAATCAAGCACATTGCTAAGTTGTTCTGATAAAATCAGCTTCCAGGAGAGGGGATGTGTGATTATAGGTGTTGTTCTGGCTGTGGGGTACTTCTGTGACAGGATCCTAAGGGTGGGAAGAGCTGAAGCAGTTGGGGACAGGAACCACTGGTGCATGAGGAGGAATCATCTCTACCTTAAATTGTCTCCTGCCCCACCCCAATATCGCAGAAACATTACTACTCAGGCAGGTTCATGCAGAACCTGCCCGAGATCACATCCGTGTGAAGGAACAGAATCAAATGAGAAATGTTCCAACCTCTCCAGAGAAAAGTGAAAGAAAAATGGCCATGAGACTATTCAATTTAGATGCAGAAAATAATTGCACACCTAAAGAACCTCTTGAGTTTTACCCAAACTCTATTTTCTCTCTTCTTTCATCCTATTTTCTCCTTTTCATTTTCTTACTAAAACTTTCCAAGTCATAAAGATAAAATTTCTGACTTTTTAAAGTCATAAATACACAAAATCCATTGTTAAAGCCTGAAACAACTCACTCTGACTCCCTTTAGTTTTCAATTACCCAAGAAAAACCCAGTTTTCAATGGATAAAGGCCACCCTTTCAACCAAGTTGGGGTGTCTCTGGAGCGAGGAATTGTGCTGATCGTCACCATAAAAATGCACAGGCAGAGGGCAGACAGGCAGATAGCTTTTGGGAGACTCATAGACAAAGGAGGTGTTATGTGTAGTACAACCATTCACTGCAAAGGGATTGTTTAAGTGGAGATGGCTAGTTGACATTCACACAAGAGGGAGCCTTCATACGTAAATAAAGGCGTAAATAAAAGCTGGCTGCCTCCGTAGAAACCCCTCCATCTGTTGCTGCCCATTGCCTGACTTCCAAAGCGCTGGCTGCAGTCACTGAAAACATGGATGGAGTTGTGCCCCACATGTTCACTTTTAGGAATCACTGAGAAGTTTTTTTTGTTTTGTTTTGTTTTTTTCGGGTAGGACCAGCCCCAGCTGACTCCCTGATCCTCCAAGCCAGAGGGATATCCATTTGGGGGTTTTACAGCTGCTGTTGTCTTGTGATCGTTGACTCCTGATACCTTCCCCCACTGAAACCTTCCCCCTATTTGGATAGCTCTAACCGTAAATATGGCTAGTGATTTGCTAAGCTGCTAAGCTTCGTTTACTTTAGGGCACAACTCAAGGCGAGGCCTGAGTAGATCTCCTTCCTCTGAAGAGAGGAAATTGAGTATGGATGTGAGGTTTGGAGAGGGTACTGTTTTGGCCTTTGCAAGCCATGCCCTGCTGTGCTCTGAAGGTGTTAATATGTCTTTCGTTTCAGTAATTAGTCAGAGAGAAGGAGAGGATCCTGGCTAATAGCAAACCAGCTGCCTGCGATACTGGCCCCCCTAAGTTTCCTTCTCCTTCTAGGCTGAGGCCAAACTCAAGGTGTCAAATCAAAGGCAGACATGTCTCATAAGCACTTACGTTGCCAGAGCGTACACAGAAGTCGATCCTGAACTGAAAACTGTTGACAAGTTGGCTTTACCCTTCCTCTCCATCTGATGGAGATAAGGCAAGTATATTTGTCACCCTAGTTTTACACCTAAAGGAAACTGAGACACAAATGTGCAAGATAATACATACAGTCTCAAAAGAATAGCTAATGGACTCAACTCCCCACTAATAAATTAGAGCCCTGTTAGGTCATACGAGCTTGAAAATAGCCACCTGGCTCTTCCAAATAACCTCTGTGTCCCCAAAGGACAATAAAATGATGGGGGTGGGAACGGAATCTGAATTCATGTTTATGCTGCCTAATGCTGAATCACATTCATGATTCAGCAGGAACGAAGTTTTCGATTTATTTGCTGGAGAAGGCGTGTCACGGAAGTTGCGTAAAGATAGAATCCAGAAATCAAAATTCTTTTCCTGTGGTATCCCTTCACGCTTTTGATCAGGCCACCTGAACACAGTCACATATGAAATGTAAAGAATCAACTGTCTTCTACAGAAGGAGAGTTTTGAAAGTTATAAAGATTGGTGCAGCAGAGATAATTGGTTTAAACTACTAAAAATTCTATATTTAGCATCTGTTTATTCATACAATGATATTTAATGAACAACAAATGCAGACAGTGTAGTCCCATTTGATGCATTCTGGAACACCTGACTTTTATAGTGGGGATAAATGAATAGCCCTGGGCCGGCTTTCTCCCAAAAGCTTCTAAATGAAAGCCAAAAAAGAATTAACAAGGATGTTGGAAGTCACATAAACACAGCTGAAGAAAACATATTGTCTTGATTTCAGCTTGAAATCTGTACTAAATTAGGAGTAGGAAGTTTAGCAGTAATGCCTCATTTCTTAAAACATCAATTGTTTTTAGGCTTTCTTGCAGCACTATTCACTTTTGTGGGAATTAAAAAATTGAATACATTCTAAGCTTGCCCTAAAAGCATAATCATACATCCAGAAGATGCATTCACTAACCTTGTTTGTCTCTTATTCCGTTTTCTGGGTAGGCTGGCAACCATATTTATTTTGTTAATAGTCGATACCAACATTATAAACAAAACACTGTTTTGAGATTTGTCAAAAATCCCCAAAACCTCTTGAAGCATTTAGTGTTAAAGTACACTATGCAGATGTTATTGGAATAGTTTTACGGTCCTAAAGATATTTTTTGACAGGGAACCCAAATCAGGATTTACATAATGGATTTGGGTCTTGTAAAAGGTACTCATAACTCTTGTTAAATTTCTGCTTGCTTTTTCTTTAATTCAAGTTCACCAAAACTAAGAAAGGGGGCTAATCCAAGATAAAAGTAGGAACAAAGTGATGCAAGTGTTCCTCTATTTTGATAAGGGCACTGGGTTAACATGCAAACACCGCTGTCGACGTCAGCATCCCAAACTAAAGATAAACATGGCTGCACTGCTCTTACTTCAGATTCGGGTGACATTTTTCTTTGTTAATGAGGATTTCTTTTTCTGCAAAAGGAAGAAAAGTTTTGTCTTAAGTTTTACGGCTTCAGGCCAAGAGAGATCTTTTCTTCCTTCTCTGTTGCCATGCTTTGACAAAAATAACAAAATTCCTTCTTTTTCATATTTCGCCTTATATTTTTTGTTGATATACTTTTACTTCTATCTCATTATGACTTTTGTACCTCCTACTTTTGTAAGGGAAAAAGGAGTCACTTAAATTAATGTTTATTTTTAAAAAGTTAATGTTAATTTTAGCCCTTTCTCTTGAAACCCACATTTAACTGAATTCATGACTGTGAAAGGTACCAGGTTTCTTGGGTCTGAAGTTGTTAGGTGAGCACAGCTTTGTGATATGTCTCTATGGACATTTAAAATTTATTTTCTTTTGTTTGGGTGAGGTTTACTTTACCACTGTCTGGTTGTTGAGTGGAGTAAATCCAGTCAGTTGTTCTTAAAAGAATGTGATTATTATCCATGTCCTTGGGCTTTAACACTAGCTTCAAAAAGATGTCTGAGTATACCAAAATCTTTGCAATAATCACTGGATCTGGACTCGTATAGGGTATTTTGGTAACCCCTTCTTCCTATCAAGAGAAACATATGTGGTGAGAGATGATCTTCCCTTTTAGCAGAGGGAGGAATTGGTCCTACCTCGAGTAGTAGGATGGTGCCATATAGTGGAAAACCAATGGAGCCAGGTATTAGAAGACCTTCTGACTTAGCCCTATACACCATTTAAAACCATATCTTCTCCACCAGGAATCTTTTATTATTATTTTTAATTCCTTCACCACATTTTAGAAAAATTAAGTCTGCCAAACACACAGGATTTGCAAAGTAGAAAATTAAATCTTTATTTCATTTTTCCTTAATAAACAATCTATACTGAGTGTATATCTAATCAAATGAATATTCCAGACAGCCCATACTAAGCAGCCAGAAAGCAATAAAAGTTGATGTTACAATTATCTTAGGAAGCTTGACTCTTGACTGAAGGTAACTTGACTGAAGGTATGATTTCTTTAGGCTTCTTTTTTTTTTTTTAAAGATTTTATTTTTATTTATTTGAGAGAGAGAGAATGAGAGAGAGCACATGAGAGGGGGGAGGGCCAGAGGGAGAAGCAGACTCCCTGCAGAGCAGGGAGCCCGATGCGGGACTCGATCCAGGGACTCCAGGATCATGACCTGAGCAGAAGGCAATCGCTTAACCAACTGAGCCACCCAGGCGCCCTCTTTAGGCTTCTTGAAATATTTAAAATAAATCCTGATTTTCTATTTCTATATTCTCATACTCCACATGAACACAAGGCCCAAGGTTGGGAGCCATTGGCTTCATTTATCTGAGCCTCAGTTTTATCTTCTTCAAAGTGGAGAAAAATCACAGCTTCTAGGTTTACTTACCTCACGGTTGTCATAAAAAATAAAATATAAATCATATGTGTTAAAGAACAGCCATGTTTGTACTGAGTAATCACACTCCTTGCCCACAGATTATTGGACCAGGAGTGAACACCCATCTCATAGGACAAACTGAGCCCATCAGATCCTCTCTCGTAAGGTTTTGAATTACAACACTCAAAATCTCATTAAGTGATGATGGGCACTTACACTGAAAGGTCATATAGAGTCATTCATTCATTCCAAAAGTAGATACTAATTACCTGACAGAAATGAGGCACTGGATTGAGTCAAGGATAGAGTCAGAGTGGCCAGAAGGTGGTAAGAAAAGCCAAGGTCATGCATAACACACCATTATGGGGAGCAAGAATTAAGAGACTACAGAGAAGCAGGTTTGCAGAGATGAAGGGAGAACTGATGTGGCAGAGGACACAGAGTGAAAGATCTGCTGAGGGGTTGCCTGACAATTTCCACCTTTCTTAAGCCCTACATGCATTTTCTGCTCTTAGTTTCTGTAATATTCCTTGATATCCTTTTAATAAATCCTCTCTTTGCTTAAGCTTTTTGTGTGGGGCTTGGTTCCTTACAAGCAAATGCACACTGACTAAAAGAGGTGGCATTGTTAATTCTTCATGTAAACTTGAAACACTTTTAAAAAATATATATATTTAAAAAGTAGAGATGTTTTAAGGCCAAAACCATTAAAGTTAGTAATCAAATTCAACTTTGTTCCTCTCTCCTACTACTGACATGGTCCCCCAGCTTCTCACTCTGGAAAGTGCATGAATGGTTTGGAAAAGGGGGTTAACATATCATTTCCCTGGGTCCCAACATTGGAGGGAAATGGGGCTAACTAGCAAGTGACCCAGCAGACAAATTCCATTTCCCAGCAAACATGTCTCCTCCAGCACAGACAGATTCTGATTTTATTTAAATCCTGCTCAGAATTAAATCCCTGCAACATCAAACTGAAAGAAGAGCTAGGTGTGAGATGGAGAGAGAAGCGGCTTCCTAACTTGATGCGTCCTAATGAAATGGCATGCATGGGGTGACTGCTAAGTGCCTGGAAGGCGAGGTGGCAGGGAGTAGCCCTGATGGGTTGCAGTCACCTGGGGTAGAAGCCAGAAAAGGTGGGGATTTATTGTGTTTGGTTGTCTTTCTGAACACATCTGTCTTTGAAGCACATGCCCATGTAACTAGGTCAGGATGCAGATTTTGTGAAGAAAGAAAGTCATAACCAATTCAAAAGGCTTCAGGGATTTTAGCATCATGGTCAAAATGTTCCTCTGGGCTGACTTGCCAATAGGCCCTAAAAAGTGATGGATTGGAGTTAAAATCCCTTTTAGGTCATAATGAGAAGGGGAGAGCAGGCTTTAAAGTTGCTCACTCTTAGCACCTTCTCATTCCTAGTCCATTGCCTGCTCCCCTTCCTAAGGCTATCTCCCATTGTCTTAGGCTTCCAATGTGCTCGTGCAATCATACATACCTCTCCTAAAATTCAGGTTTATGTCCAAAAAAGTCACTCACATCTAAGCACAAATGACTGATGAGGTTACAGGTGAAAACACTCCCAGAACCATGCATTTTAACATAAGACAAAACTGATGACAGAATTGATCTCTTGTTATACGGATTCAAGCATCACTGAGCTGCAGGAAGACATCTAGAAGGTGGGAGGGATCCTCCTGAGGCTAATGTGAGGGGCTCCACCTCTTCCAGGGAGGCAGCATCTGAGCAAACATCTAGCTACACTAGAACCTACTGGGTGCAGACAAGGAGAGTGACCAAGAATCACAGGAAACTAACCCCCTGGCACTGACTTCTTCCCCACCCCCTAGGTTGCCCATTATGGTGGCATCTTCCCAGAATTCCCCAGCAATCCATAAAGAAAGAAACAAAATCCCTGAAAAGTTTCAGTATCAGATAAGCTCTGGAAAATCACTAACTTTCAGGTTCAAGATGCTGAAGGCAGGCAGGCAGTCGCATTAAAGTATTTTGTTGATGTTCATCATTGTCAAAATGTAAAAGACCATTGATTATGAATGATGGGAGGTTCTCAGCAACACCCGGTCTTCCTCCTTCCCATCCATGTTACCAGGAATCCCACCTTCCCTAAGTGTTCCCCATCTATATCCACACTGCCATGACTTCCACCCCACCACCCTCAGGAATACACACAGTATCCTTATACCAAAATCAAAGCAAGCATGTTGCTAAAAATCCATCTGAGGTTTGAAGTTCAGATGAGGCAAGGGGCCAAAGACTATGGGGGGAAAAATGAGCTAGTAATTCACATGCACAATTACAAGAGTGATTCACAAAGCAGTCACTGAGCTCTCCGGAGTTTTCTGACTCATGAAAGCAGAATCTGTTTCCAAAGCAGAGTAAGTCAGATATGTACAGTGCATGCTTTCTCACATATTATAATGTTCAAAAATTAAGTCTATGCCTGCAAAACTGAAGTTTGTCACTGTAGTGTATGTTCCCAGTAGGAGATGCAACCTCATTGTTCAGAGGCAAATAGAATAATCCTTTCCATGATGATGAGATGTGCTCTCATGTTCTTTGAATGTATCTCCAATTGATTTAACAGCATCCTGGTCAGGGGGTTCACTCCCTCTTGAAGGCAAGGCGAATTTTCATGATGTAATGTCATGAGGAAGAGTTTCCAAGGAGAGGAAGTTATCAGTCTTTGAAAAGAACAAACATTGAAAGGAGGTTTGGGTTTTGTTGTTTATTTCCATGGTTTTTAGTGCTAAAGACTCTCAGTACCTTCAGTGCTCCACCTGCATAAAGTAATGCTATTTGGGGGTTCTTTTGTGATAGACTTTGCTGCCCCTATCTTTACCCACAAGGTAAAGGCAGAGTGACAGCACCATGTCCCTCTGGCACAGACTGCAGTTTGTTTCTGGATAACACATGTTAGATCAAACTAATATGATGCTGCCCACTCCCTCTATATATGGTCTCCTGCATTCTGGTCCTTATGGACACTTAGCTGGTTTCCTTCTTTCCATTTCCATATCCCTCCTTGCTTAGAGTGTTCTTACAAGGAAAAACCTATACAACGAAGAGGGGAAACCCTGATACCATCATGTTTGGCACCACAACCGGTAACCACTGTGAAAACCATTTATTCCATTTATAATCTGCTTTCATGATTGCTTTTAACTAACTCGTGGAGTAGCTGCACTAAGGTAGAAAGGTTTGTGACCCATCTGTTGAGTGTATAATTTCCTTTTCATTGGCTAGCACAGCCCAATAAAAAAAATATTATTAGGTGCACTAACTCAATCAGCAAACAAATGACAGGCAGATGGTCTTCAAAAACAATACTGACCGTGAATGCCACAGAGCCACAATGTGGGCCTCAGCTTTTAGGCAGCCTTTGTCTGAAAACACTCCACTGGGTTAAGTGATGCAAAATAAGACAGGAAGAGAGAGAAGCTGTGTGTAAATGAGGGAGAAGTTAACGGCCTCTAAAGTGCTCCATGAAAGGCTATGATAATTTTACTGGGAACAGGAAAAAAAAAAAAAAAGGCATCTTACTTAAATAATAAATAAAATCCAATAGATCACATTCACATGATACTTCTGTTCTAAATCTTTATTTTAGTCAGATTTCTTTTCTACAAAGGGCCCTTTATCTGACATAATTTTCTCAAGTTTTGTCTAAGCTGAATGATTCAATTTGGTGAGTAAAAGCTTTTGTATGAGAGAATGTCACTGGTTGAATGGAAGGAAGGAAGGAAGGAAGGAAGGAAGGAAGGAAGGAAGGATGGATGGAAGGATGGATGGAAGGATGGATGGAAAGGAGGGAGAGAGGCAGCAAGGAGGGAAGGAACTTTTAGAAGCTTTTGAAAAACCAGTGAGGTCAGAAACTGGTATGGGTAATTTCAAAGTTCAAAGGATATATGTTATCCTTCTATAGAGAAAGAAAGTTTAGCACATTGCCTGTTACGTTGTAAACCCTCAATAAGTTATCGATGAAAGTAATTTGTGCATAAAATATACATACATTTTTATGTATATCTATATATAAAATAGAGAGAGGGGGTTGTAATGGTAAGCAGAGAACTAGCTCCATGTCCTGGACAACCCACCATTCTCAGGGCATGAACTTTGGTTTGTTTGCTCAAGAGTGGTTCAGGATATGAATTCAATAATCCACACATCTCTCTTATGAGTGGGGGTATGCCTGCTTTCTATAACCTCTGGACTGGTATCCCTGAAAAAAACAAACCATGTCTAGGTGACATTTTAAAAGTGTTTTTTTCCCTTGTAAAAAGATGCAAGCTTGAAGGAAAAAAAATTAGAAGTACAGAAAAAGTCACTCAAATCCCACCACCTGGGATAACTCTTAATGTGTAATATATCCTCCTAGTATTTTTCCTTTGCATTTTTTACATATTTGAAAATATTTTATTTTGCATATTTTTCACTTAGACTTATATCAAAGCTCTTTGTAAATATTATTTTAAATGGCTGCATAATATTTCACTGTTTACGTAGAACACAATTTTTTTAACATGTTAAAGAAACATGTGGTAACCTCTGTGTTAGCTTTGTAAATTTGGGAAACTAATATAACCTTCTGAGTCTCAGTTTTCTCATTTGTAAATGGATATAATAAAAATACCTACAACACTATATTTCTGTGAACATTGAATTAAATAGTTCATACTAAGACTTTGGCACACTGCCCGATACATACTAACAACTCAATAAAAGTTATCAGTGATGATGACTTGGGCATAAGAATTCTTGTTCAAATTTCAAAGAATTGCCTTAAGAGAGATTCCTAGATATAAAATTAAGGACAAAAGATTTGAATTTACATATGATCTTAATATATACCATAAAATTCTTCCATGTATATAGTAACAATTTATGCCCAACCAGCACTATATGAGTAGCCATTTTACCAAGATCTTACCTATAATGAGAATTAGATTAAAATATTGTATCATTACAAATTTGGGGTTCCTTGTTAAAATGCAGATTCTGCATTTCTTTTTTTTTTAAAGATTTTATTTATTTATTTGACAGAGAGAGAAATAGCGAGAGCAGGAACACAAGCAGGAGGAATGGGAGAGGGAGAAGCAGGCTTCTTGCCGAGCAGGGAGCCCGATGTGGGACTCGATCCCAGGACCCTGGGATCATGACCTGAGCCGAAGGCAGACGCTTAACGACTGAGCCACCCAGGCGCCCCAGATTCTGCATTTCTAATAAACTCCCAGGTGATGTCGATGCTGGTTCATTTTTCAATTTACTCAGTTACTGGAGGTATCCTGTACTTGATCCAAGCTATTAGAGCCCAAGAAAAGATCTCCCTTCATTATTTTCCATCTTTAAAGGGAAAAAGCTGCAGATGGGTTGCCGCCAAGAGAAGCCAGCTAGCTGCCAAGAGACCTCCCAGAGTGTAAATGTCCATGGTCCATGGTCTGGAAATGGTAAGGTCTGCAATTTTCCATTATAGTGACTGATGTCAGGATTTTGATCACCAGTTATCAGTTAGTTTTGGTTATATAAGTCCACTGATACCCTAGCATCTAACAGTTTACATGTCATGATTAGCTATCATCACAGATCTCTAGGCTTACTACCCATTAAGATAATTAACTATGCCTAGGTGATTAAATGTTATGTGCCTTTTGTGTTCCGGGGAGCTCAATTCATGGTAGCATCTTTTACTGTTCATGCAGCCTGCAAACGAAGCTATGAGTGAGCCTCTCTAAGATACTGGAGGCGTCTCACCAGTGAATTCCACACTGCTTTAGTGAAGGTAGTGTCCTCCATGGCCTCCCAGAAAGCAGAATAGGTGATGGAGTCTCTGTTCTCAACATCAATCTATTCTAATACTCCCACCTTTCTGGGCTTCTGACTCCACCCGCAACACCTTGCCAGTGCAGTCCATGGCCCCACCTCATCAGCATGTCCCAGCATCAGAGAGCCATACAGGGTCATAGTAGGCAGAGTTCCAGGTGTCCTTGCCAGTACCCTGAATCTCAAGAGCACATGAGTGTTCCCATGTTAATACATTTTCTTCTTTCCAGCTACAGACTTTATCCCCATTCCCCACCACCCCCATCCACCCCCATGATATCTGCTCCTCAAATGTTATTCAGGTTCATGACTGTTAGTCAGGAG
The DNA here is from genome assembly GCF_054177405.1 of Leptonychotes weddellii. Classification (NCBI taxonomy): domain Eukaryota; kingdom Metazoa; phylum Chordata; class Mammalia; order Carnivora; family Phocidae; genus Leptonychotes; species Leptonychotes weddellii. The sequence goes on along the minus strand of NC_138370.1, from coordinate 116,952,530 downwards.
GGGCAGGTCTTTTGTGTTTCAACCATTTCCTCATAGAATAGGGACAGTACTTTCCAGTTGGAGCTCTGCCAAAGCCCAACATTCTTTCTTGGTCTAGAGACAATGAGGGAAGATAAGGGCAGATCATGAGCAGGGTAACGGCATCTTGTAAGACATCTGCTTCAGCTGAGTCCTTTGCAGGGTCTCCAGGCAAGAGGAAGATTGTATCTTCTTATGAGAGGGGAGGGGGCTGTTTCTGCCAGGCTGAAAGATTCAGGGGAACCTGGGGAGTTAAGATTTTCAGGCTTATCTACCCAAATATTCTGAAATCAGGGTTCAAGATCCCTCTCTTCCACTATAAGGCCCTGACTTTCTCGTATAAGATCTGTCAAGGTGGGGTGCCTGGGTGGCTCAGTCAGTTAAGCGTCTGCCTTCGGCTCAGGTCATGATCCCAGGGTCCTGGGTTGGAGCCCCACATTAAGTCCTACATCGAGCCCTGCATGGGGCTCCTTGCTCTGCAGGGAGCCTGCTTCTCCCTCTCCCTCTGCCTGCCACTCCCCCTGCTTTTGCTCTGTCAAATAAATAAATAAATAATTTTTTTTTAAAAAAAAAAAGATCTGTGAAGGCTGTGCATTCAGTGTTCTTTGCAGTTCAGCTACTCTTACAATAGATCTTGGACCTGATTTTCAGTGGCTAAAAGAGATAAGGGTCTCCTTAATCATTGCTATAGAGGCCTTCTGACTTTCATATCATACCTGATATTTTCTCTTTTCAAAGCTTTTAAAGGTGTTAACAAATGCCAACCAACTACACAATTCTTATGGTTACCAAAGCCTCTACAACATTCAACATTCAAGAACATACAGCCTTACATAAGCCTGAACCTCATCTCAATCCACTATAGGTGAGTATCCAAGTAATTATGAGGCTATGATCACCACTCACTTACAATTGGCAATGGGGTTTTTGCTACTGACTAGTGAGGCATCCAGCTTAAAAATCCCATCCTAAGGATCTGCGTTCTGGGAACTCTCCCAGTACCAACTGTCTCAGCCTGGAGTACTCTGAAAGTCCTGCCTGAGACAGGTAGTTTATTAAGAATGTGATTCCAGGGTCCGGTATGTTAGGATGAGGGGACAGGGAAGGAAGAAAAGTCCACACAAGGATGTGTTATTGTATTGACTGCTACTATAGGCTACTGATTCTCAATTCCATAGGACCATCTGAGGATTCTTATAAAATGTGTGTCCAATCTGTCAGCCCAGATGGTGAAATGGGGAAGAATGTGTCCATCAGTTCCCATCTCTTGTTGGTCAACGGATGCCCTATGGGGATTAACTCCTTCACACTTATAGGTTGTGTAAGCATAAGTGCTGAGCATCCGATGAGCGTCCGATGAGTTGATGGACAACTCCATTATCTTCTTTAGGTAAATTATCTTCTTTAGGTAAATGGCATCTTCTGTCTCCATACATTTTCTGGCATTGGTCAGGATAGGAAGAGTTGATAGAAAGTTAAAAGTTCTAGGTTTTATTTTGAATTGTATGATCATTAGGTAAGATCTGTCTGCAAAGCTTATGATCCATTTTTCCCTGTTCTAGGTTTTGTCCTGATAGAAGCATTCTTTGCATCTTTTAAAAGGCTCAGCTCTGCCATGATGATTCATACAACCCTGGCTTTGGTTGTGTGAGACTTTTAGTAAATTTCAGGTTATTCTTTGAAAATTTCCAACTGAAAAGGCCTTTAGCCAAGGTTAGGAGGTTCTCTTTAAAAAAGGGAAGCCACAGTAAAATAAATAAATAAATAAATAAATAAATAAATAAATAAATAAATAAAATAAAAATAATCTTAGAATTTGAAAAAATAAAAAAATAAAAATAAAAAAGGGAAGCCACTCTGCTTCCTCTAGATATTTATTCCACAAAAAGTGCTCATTCCAAATTAGGGAGAATCCTTCTCCTTTCATTCTTTTCCTGTCTCAACCTTTTACTTCTCACTAAATAAGTTCTAACACTCTGGACCATGTGTCCTTTTAGCATCTCAGGCTAAAATAAGACAGTCAAACAAAGAGAACATTTAAGTCATCATCACTCACATCTAAATATCTATTATTAAAATGTGCACATGGGAACAATCATGTTTAATTCTGAAATTTTATAAGAACAAATGTGGGGACTATCAGAATATTCATTAGGAGAAGGAGAAAAGTAAAACGGGCCTGGGAGACAGATTTGTGAAGTGTGGATGTGAGGAGCCAACACATGAGCCTGACACCTCTGAGCATTAACACATGGTGCCTCCATCAAAGATCTGTATACGCAACTCAGCTGCTGGACTGACAGAAGATTTGGGGTTGTTAACACACACTTCATTAAAATACCAGCTAAGATCCAAGTTCGAAATCCCACAGTTTGTGTTAGTTGATAAAACTCAATTGCTTCTAATTACTGTTAGTGCAGCTTTAAAATAATATTTTGTTGTAATAAAGGATTCAATATGATGAGTGAGAGTTGGCCCACTGAACTGGAAACACCAGGACAGAGGGATTGTGTGCACACACAGGTTTCACCACTCTGCCTGACTTGTTTTTCTGAACATTTGCTAAGCATCCAACAGAGAAAAAAATGACCAGTCTTCAAATGGGTTTTAAAAGGGCAAGGACAATTCAAACATTAACTGTTATTTGCATCTCTGATTAGTCACTGCAGCTTAAGAGGTGGAAGACTGAGTTGAAATGAGACAGGCAGAGTTGTGGTTTTCCAAAGCTTTTATGGAGCATGCACTCAAATTAGCTAATATCTTCTTTCATATTTCTATTTTCTCCCTCCATTTCCTCCTTAAAAGGTGGTCAAGACTGGCACACCTGATAAGATGAAACATCTTCAAATATTGAAAGTTGTTGCCCTGAGCATTAGAGAAAGAAAGGGAAATCTCTCTCACCAATCTCTTCCACTCACAGTAGTCTAGGAGCACTGGTCTTCTGAAGAAATCCTGTCACACATGAATAGGTGTCCCAAATTGGTCCATACCTGAAATGTCTCTACTTCTCTCTAGGGACTTCCCTATTTGATCACACACAGTCATAAATTCCACCTTAGCCCTGAGTCCTCACATCATACTTTAGAGATAGGTCTCAGGCATAGATCCTCTCCTTCAACCTTCTAGCAATTGAGAATAAAGATGATGATGGTAATATTCATAACAATAATAATAAACATAATGGTGAGGTGGTATCTTTTAGCTGACCAGTATCCATTCCATCTTCTCTGGCAGTGACTTCCTGATATCTTAAGTGGGAATGACAGTTCCCCAATAATTCCCAGTGGTTCTCTATCCTCTCCTGAGTAGGTGACTCACTAGTTGTTCATTCCCTATAATTTAAATCTTAAAAGTAACAATTAGAAAGGTTTGAGCTCAGCCATTCCAAGAGAAGCACCCTGGAAAGACTATTGGGGAATTCCTTCTTCCTAGGTCCCTGCCCCCCACCTTGAACTGCCAGAGTTTACTTAAGCAGCCAGAGTCTGTTCCTATTAGTTTCAACCAAAGTTTCAACCAAATTATGCAGATACAGTGATTATGAAGACGATAATGATGAAAACAAATACCTCATGAGACTTCACAAAAATCTTCTTTACCAAAGCTTAAGTCACTCTAAAAGTATGACACTCAGTCATTCAGATAAGTTCTCTGGAATCAAGTAGTTCTAACTTAAATCAGTTAACATACAAAATACCAGTACACCAAACAATTCTACGAAGATTGGATTTATAATATAATCTAATGTCTATTATTTGGCCTAATATTGTTATTTTAACTTTAATAAGCATTTGTTGGATCAAAGACTATATTTTCCATAAAATTATCTCACTAAGGAACTCTATTATTATTCATATTGAAAATTTTTCCTTATTTAAATATTTGGAAGTTCCAAAAATGATTTCTGTATAAAAAATCAACAGCTTTCATAACTATTGTTAATTATTATAGTGCTCTTATTTTAATAACAAGCTTTTATGCATCAACTGAATAACAGAATTTTATGAGATAAAGCTGTTGAGAAATATTTCACTCCAAGTTAAATCTTGAATGCTTACCTATATTTGAAATTGTATATTCACAAACTGTATTAGGCAGCTATGCTATGTAAGCAACCACCCCAAGATTCAGTGGCTTAAAACCATAATTATGCAGTCTTCCTTGTATATCTGTGGGTCAGCTGAAAATCAGCTGATGTAGGCTGAGTGACTGATGCAAGCCGCAGGACCAGCTGGACTTGGCTCCTCACTGCAGCCTGGGCTCGGGTCTGCTCTCCAGGTGGGCATTCTGGATCCCAGGCTGATGGAACAGCAGCTGCTCAGGAGCCATTCTCATGGCAGTGGCAGAGCTGGAAGACAGCAAGCCCAACTGCACAAGCGCATTCCACGCTTGGGCCTGTTGTCACAACCACTGACATCGCATTGTCCAAAGCATGTCACATGGCCAATCCCAACACTGATAGGGAGAGGAAGTATATTCCGTACGTATGGGAGGAGAGAGGAGTGAATTTTCCTGAATAGTAATCCAAACTATCACATAAATTAGCAATGCATCTGAAAGATATACCTTGCTTATGTAAATAATACTATCTTGCTGACTAGATATGATGGTATCTTATTTGATGATGGACAAAATCCAAGATATCAGAAGTGACATCGAATTTTGTATTTAGTTAATTGGCTGTCCAAAATCTAAAGCCAAAACTAGAACATTAGTCCACCCTGACCTAGAATGCACAGTTGCACAGCTTTGGAGTGGTACAGCTGGAGGTCTAACCCAGATTCTTCAGACTGAAACCCCATGTTCTTCAGCACTAGCCTGCAGTGTTCCACCATGAGTACTATGTCTTCATTTTGAAAAAGAAAAATTGAAGCACAGAACATGGAAGCATTAAATATTTCCTATATATCAGGCTTTGAGCCAGAGGTTTATCCATATTATTTCCTTTTGTCCTTAAATCTCATGAGGTCAGGGTAATTTTTCAGAATTTACAGATAGGAAAATAATCATGCAGTAAATTTTAAAACTTACTTTTCTAAAGAGAGGCAGGTAGGAAATCTAAATTTTTGAAACAACCCCATCTGATGACAAAACACACACTTTTCTATTAAACAACACAAAAGCATCTCAAAATATTCAGCGATCAGGACTGAAAGGTAGTACCTGAACCCATGCATCTTGAACCAGTGATTTTTCTATTATTGCTTCAGCTATCGTATTTCCAAAACCATAAGCTTTGGGGCGCCTGGGTGGCTCAGTCGTTAAGCATCTGCCTTCGGCTCAGGTCATGATCCCAGGGTCCTGGGATCAAGCCCCGCATCAGGCTCCCTGCTCAGCGGGAAGCCTGCTTCTCCCTCTCACACTCCCCCTGCTTGTGTTCCCTCTCTCACTCTTTCTCTGTCAAATAAATAAATAAAATCTTTAAAAAAACAAACAAACCATAAGCTTTGTTTTAATATAGGGTTTAACAACCGGTCAAAATATTTGAATTTAAGATTCTTCAACACATCTTGGTTGCCATTTTAATTCAACTACAATCTGTGACTTTTTCAATATGAGGGAAGGATAAGCCATATACCTTATTTCAAGTTAAGTGTATTGTCTTTGACCATTAAGAAAAAATTTATATTGAAAAGGTGAAAGAGGTCTAAGTGTTGATCAAATTGGTTTGTTCCAATGTCCCTATATGTGGAACAATGTTGCCTCCAGTCGCTGGTAATAATAATAATAATAATAGTAATAGTAACAGTAATAAATTATGCTTTTAGAAATTCTCAGTCCTTAGAATTTAATCAGGATTCTTTTAACTGACACGTTTACAATTTCTTTCGGGTCACTGTATTTTGATAGACTTTATAATACATTCTTCAAGAGAAGGCCACTTTTGTAAAGCTTTTAGCAAGATCAGCACTATGAATATACCTTGTTTTTCAAAATATAAGATTAAGCTCCTCTATAATTTCTATGCTGAATTTACTGAACTCCATGTATAGAGAGCCTCAAGCCAAAGAGTTGTCTATCCTGTGGATAATGATTCATTGTGAATTATATTATCTGTTGATTAATTGAAATTAGAATGACTGCATCAAAAAAAAAAAAAGAAAAAGAAAAAGAATTTGTTATCCCAATTTGAGATGATAGGATAGAAAAAATAAAGTAACTGTAAGAAATGAAAAATTTTCCCACCTTTACCAAGGTATAATTGACAAATAAAAATTGAAACTCTTGTGAGGAATAAAATGTAATAGGAGGGACAGTGTGCCACTTCTGAGCCTAGGCCTCCAGAGGCCTTGCATGCTTTGGCCTTCTCTTTTAGAACCCGACCCAGACACCCATATAACCAAGCTTGTGCTGGCCTGCTAGAATATGAAAGCCATGTGGCTCAGAGCTCAGCCAACCCAGCTGAGGCCATCCCAAACTAACCAGTGTTCAGTCAACTTGGCAGCTTAACCCATGAGTGAACCCAGCCAAGACCAGAAGAACAACGCAGCTGAGCTCAGCACCAATTCTTGGCTTGTAGAATTGTGAGCTATGTAAATACTTGTTTTAAGCCTCTGAGTTCTTGGGGTAGTTTGTTATTCAGCAAAATCTAAGCAATTAAAAGGGAGCTAACTGATACAGGACTCAAGGCAGGGAATTGGATTAGGTAGGGGTTTAAAAGGAAAAGAAAATATATGAGACAAATGAGAAAGAGTGCTGGCTTTGTTGTTCTAGGTAGTGGGTACTTGTGTGTCTGTTTGAAGTCCCCCCCAAAAATATTTTTTGGTGAGGAAATCTAAGATATTACATATACAATTTAGAGAGAGGCAGGAGAGACCTTAATCAAGACTAGAAATCCAGAAACTATAAAAGAAAATATACATATATTTGACTGTATAAAATTCAAAATTTGGGGTGCCTGGGTGGCGCAGTAGTTAAGCATCTGACTCTTGGTTTCAGCTGGGGTTGTGATCGCCGGGCATGAGATGGAGCCCTGCACTGGGCTCCATGCTGGGCTTGGAGCCTGCTTAAGATTCTCTCTCTCCCTCTGTCCCTTACCCCTCCTCCCTCTATCTCTCATGCTCTATAAAGTTTTTTTAAAAAATACAAAATTTTTGTGTATCAAAGAAACCATGAACAAAGTCCGTGAACAAAACTGTGAACATTGTTTGGAGCAAAGCAAAACAAGCACAGGTGTGATGTTTATGACATATAAAAAGTTCGTGCAAGTCCCAGAAAGGAAATAAGCAACCCAACAGAAAAATAGGCAAAAACATAAAGAGCAATTCACAGAAGAGCCAATTCAAGTGGCTATGTAACACAGAAACCATCTTCAAACTAGTCAGAACAGTACAAGTTAAAGTAAGAGTGAGATAGCACTGTAGACTCACTATACTGGGAGCAAAAAAGATTTTACTGTTAAGATGCAGGAAAAAGTCAAGATGCCCACAAAGGTGGCTGATAAAAATGTAAATTATTACAGTTTTTTGGAAAGCAACCTTTCAAAAATCTATTAAAATTATACACACACACACACACACACTCAGAAATCCCACTCAGAAGTCTCTTTCAGAAAGATAAGCATCAATACAGAAGGATATTTATTACATTTTGCAATTTTTCTTAGTGACAGGAAAAAAAACAAATATAAATTGGAGAACCAGGGAATGCCTATCAATGGAGAAATGGCTGACTATGTTGCAGTACATTTTTTCTATAAAATACTAAAAAAATGAATTAGAAATACACTTGGATGCAATACTTTATTGGTGAGAGACAATTATCAAAGATAGAAATGTTTAAATAATGTGATCTCACTTAAAAAAGAAACAATGTTCCAAAACACTAAACATATATATTTACATGTGTCTATATATGTCAGTGTATTTGTATATTATTATATGAAAATGAAACAAAATGTAAGGAGATATGCTGGATTGTTAAAGTGGGTTAAGTCAAGACAAGGGGGTTATAAAATAATTCAAGGGAACAGAAGGAAGAAGGAACCAAAAACGAAGTAATATAATGAAATCACATTCACATATTTATATGCATATATTTATGTACATTTTTATGTACAAATATGTCACATTCATATGAATGAAAATATAAACAAATGCATGGAGAAAAGCCTTTAAATTTTCATGGATAACTACATCAAAAACTAATGATGTATTGTATCGTGACTAACATAACATAATAAAATAAAATAGCATTTAAAAAAATAAAAATAAATGAATTGTTTCAATGAAATGAACCTTTGTTCTTCTGGGTTGAACAGTGTCCCTCAAAAATTCATGTCTTCTAAGAACCTCAGAATGTGACCTTATATGGAAAAGAGGGCTTTGCAGATGCAATCATTAAGATCAGATAATACTGGATTAGAATGTGCCCTAAATTTGACAACTAGTGTTTTTAAAGGAAGACCATGTAAAGACACACAGGAAGAAGGCCATGTGAAGACGGAGGCAGAGATTGGAATCATGCTACCATGAACCAAGGAGTGCCAGGAGCCACCAGAAAGCTGGAAGAGGAAAGAGAGGACTCTCCTCTAAAGCCTTTGGAAGGAGTGCGGCCCTGCTGACACTTTTTTTTTGGATTTCTAGCCTCCAGAACTGTGAGAGAAAAAACACGTGTTCTTTTACCATACTCTGTTGGTGGTACTTCGTCACTGCACAACTGGAAAACTAATACAACCACAGAGCATAGATTTTATATATTTGGCAATGTGAAAACCATTAATCCTGATTCTATCTCCAAAGGAATTTACAAATAACACAGCCCCTGCTAGATTGTAAATTCCTTGTCTATCTTGTCCTCCCACAAATTGGCACGTAGTAGGTACTTAATTAATACTTGCAGAATAAATGAATTAATAGATGAATGAAAAATATACATAGCTCCAAGCATTTGAATTTTGAAAATAATTTGGTTTCTATGTGTTCAAGTTTGGGGCCAGCTCACAAGAAATACATTTTGTTTCTGACCAAGTTCACTGGCTTTTATTCAATGTTAAGTGTTGGACCAAGACTCAAGGACCAGTCTCTCTGAATATAATAACTGAGGGACAAAGTAATAGCAGTAGGAGGAAGAGTAGTAGTGGCAGCAGAATCTAAGGAGGAAATCCAACCCTTTTCATCTGCACGCTGCGCTAGTCTTTTCACAGTCCCTTTACATAATTTCTCAGCGTTATCAGTAAAGCTGAAATAACCTCGCCCCAGGATATCCACCAGGACCGTTTCGATTAGCTGCTCCCATCAGACCTCGTCTCCAAAAAGTAAGCTTGTGTTGTGTTGCAGAACAAATTGTTACAGAAACCTTTCTAGAACATAGAAGTTATTCTGGTGTCTGACTGAAGGTTACTGTGTGCATTCGGGAAGAATTTCAAAAGGAATAGAAAGGCTGAGCAAGTGAGTAAAGTCATTTCAGAGCCCTTCTTGAAGGGTAAGGCCAGCATTTCCAGAGGGATTTCAGCTCTCAGCTAGAGGGCGGCAGAATTATTGCTCAAGTAGTCCTTGCGGAGAGCTTTAACCCCGTGGTCCAAGTGTATTCAAAACAATTCTGCTGCGATCGTAAAAAAATACATATCCAATGCTGTGCATTCCCGGAAGAGCATTCCAGCCTCCTTCTTAACATGAGCCAAGAACTGAAAAAGAGCTGAGGGGGTAAACTGGTAAAGTGCTGCCACAGAGATTTTTCTCTAAATACTGGTTGGGGAACCCCATGGTCCCAAAAGGTTAGAGACATTAGATGTTTTACAGGGCATGTGCCAAAATGAATAATTCATAGAAGAAAAAAAAATGCCCCTAACTCTATCCAGGTGAGATTATACAGTAAAGTAAGAGAAAATAGCAGATAAAATTTTCTTTGCTCTGTGGTGCTTCTTCCAAGCCCTGAAAATAATCCTTCACGTGTACCCTGTGCATAGCACTCTGCTAGGTATTGGGGGACAGCGTGATTGCCTCTCAAGCTAATTGAGCATGCAAGACATCCATATATTCAACAAATATTTATTTAACCCTGAACTGTTAGGTGCAGAGGAGCTAATGAGCTTCTGACAGGTCTTCCTTCCAGTGCCGTTCCTCTCCCGTCCCCACTCTAGACAGCTCAGACCTCCTAGGCATCACCTCCAGAGGTCCTGTGTGTTGAGAACTCTATCTTGCCACCCTATCTCCGGCCACTCCCTCCTGCTCACACTGCTGTGGCCAGTTTCTTGGCCTCTAATTCCTTCCCCTCAGGGCCTCTGCCTTTAACCCACCTCACATCTCTTTACACAGCATGGTTCTCCTCACTCTGTGGGTCTCAACTTCAATGTCACCTTCCAGAATCCCGTATACAAAGTATACACACCCTTTTCTTAAATCTCTTTTATCTTTTTCACCCATCCCTCCCCCCACCCCAACGTACTTCACCTCTGGCAAATACCAGTTTGTTCTCTGTATTTAAGAGTGTTTTTTGTTTATTTGTTAACTTTTTTAGATTCTACATACAAGGGAAATCATATGGTATTTGTCTTTCTCTATCTGACTTCACTTAGCATAATACCTTCTAGGTCCACCTATGTTGTTGCAAATGTCACATCTCATTCTTCTTTTTTTTGTTTTTTTGTTTTGTTTTGTTTTGTCTAGGTTCACATTTTATCTCCATAATTAAATCCTAGAATATATTAGTTTATCCCACATTCACAATATGGCAAAATAAATCTGCCCAGAATAAGAAGGCAACTTTTTTTTTCTTTTAATCATTTCTGCTCTTTTTTTTATTTCCCACTTTTTATTTAAATTCAATTAATTAGCATATAGTGTATTATTAGTTTCAGAGGTAGAGTTCAGTGATTCAGCAGTCTTATATAATACACAGTGCTCATTACATCTCATTCTTTTTTATAACTGAGTAATATTACATTGTATACATACAGTATATTTTCTTTATCCATTCATCTATTGATGGACACTTGGGTGGTTTCCATATCTTAGCTATTGAAAATAATGCTGCAATAAACATAAAAGTAATATATCTTTTCAAATTTGTGTTTTTGTTTCCTTTGGGTAAATACCCAGCAATAGAATTACTGGATCATATGATATTTCTATTTTTAATTTTTGTTTTCCACAGTAGTTGTACCAATTTACTTTCCCACCAACAGTGCATGGGGTTCCCTTTTTTCTACATCCTCACCAACACTTGCTCTTGCTTGTCTTTTTGATAATAGCCACTCTGACTGGTATGAGGTGATAACTCATTGTGGTTTTGATTTGCATTTCCCTGATGAGTGATATTGGGTATCTTTTCATGTATCTGTTGGCCATTTGCATGTCTTCTTTGGAAAAAAATGTCTATTAAGGTGCTCTGCCCTTTCTTTAATCATACTGTTTATTTATTTATTTATTTTGGTGTTGAGTTGTATGAGTTCTTTATATATTTTGGATATTAACCCCTTATCAGATATTCATTCGCACATATCATTAACAAATATCTTCTCCCATTCAGTAGGTTGCCCTTCTGTTTTGTTGATGGCTTCTTTTGCTATGCAAAAGATTTTTATTTTGATGTACTCCCACTAGTTTTTTGTCTTTTGTTTCCCTTGCCTGGGGAGACATATCAATAAATATGTTCCTAAGACTGATGTCCAAGAGATTACTCCTATGTTTTCTTTCGGGGGCTTTATGGTTTCAGTCTCAATATTTAAGTCTCTAATCCATTTTGAGTTTATTTTTGTTTATGGTGTTAGAATGTGGTCCAGTTTCATTCTTTTGCATGTAGTTGTCCAGTTTTCCCAACACCACTTATTGAAGAAACTGTCTTTTCCTTATTGTACATTCTTGCCTCCTTTGTTGTAAATTAATTCACCATATAAGCACGAGTTTACTTCTGGGCTCTCTGTCCTGTACCACTGATCTATTTTTGTGCTAGTACCATACTGTTTTGATCACTATAGCTTTGTAGTATATCTTGAAATCTGGAATTATACCTCCAGGTTTATTCTTCTTCCTCAAGATTGCTTTAGCTAGTATACACACCTTTTATTCCCTATCTCAGTTCCTTTTTGTTGTTTTCTTCTCAATGTTTATTCATAATTTATACTTATTTTATTTACTTAGAAGCTTTCATACAAGGTACTCTGTCAGTCTTGTTCACAATTATATATTTGATGCCTAACACAGTGCGTATACACTACTCAATAAAATTAGTATTTTGCTAAGCACAACAGTTGCTAAATAAAATGTATTATCTAAATGAATGACCCAAAGTGACCAATGCTGGCTCTGTCTCAACTAAATAGAAATCAAGTTCAAATCTTGGTTATAAATTCCTATTTTCTGCAAATTCAGAGCTCAAGATGGTGGAATATGGGGAAAGATGAAAGTCAACTTTTAGAAAAATGTTACTTTGCTTTGCTTTGAAATTAGGAAGTGACTATTATGGAAATTTGATGGAATTGATTAATCGTTCTTAAAGGAGCTAAGATTCCTTTCTAATCTACTCATCCTACCCCCTCACCTCAAGAATTCAAGTGATGAAGCAGAAAAAGACTCATAAATACAGAGAACAAACTGAGGGTTGCCAGAAAGGAGGGAATGGGGGATGGGCAAAATGGGTGAAGGAGAGTGGAAGATACAGGCTTCCAGTGTGGAATGAATAAGTCATGGGAATCAAAGGCACAGCATCGGGAATATAACTAATGGCATTGTAATAGCATGGTATAGTGACAGATTGTAGCTACACTTGTGAGTACAGCATAAGATATAGACCTGTTGAATTACTATGTTGTACACCTGAAACTGATGTAACATTGTGTGTCAACTATACTTCAATTAAAAAAAAAAAGAATTCAAGTGATGATATGGGTAGGTTAAGTCCAAAGATATTAATTAGCATCCTTACAGTGCCTAAGGTATCAGCAAAAATAGTATAAATAAATCACTATTGGGGCAAACACTCTCTTTCCTCTTTATTTCTTAGGGTGATCTACCATCGGAATGTTAAAAACATAGATGACTAAGGTCTGAACATCAGCCTAAAGAGAAATAAAAAGGTTGCTCAACCATCTTGATCCCAGTTTAAGGGCTGCCTCTTCCAGGCTAAAGGAATCACATGATTCTGTGCACTATGGCCTATACCACTAGAAATTATCCTTGGTTTAAGGCAAAAGAGAGGGAGTTTGGGGCAAACCGAGAGAGTCTGATGGTGGCATAACCTCTCTATATCATCCTCAGGGTCTTTATTTGGCTTTGGTCATTGTTCTATAGTTTGGAATCAGGATCGTGAGTCCTGAGAAAATATCTTAAACAACCATTAACACAACTTTCCTCCCTCCCCAAGAGATTTGTTGGAAATTAAATAGAAGAAATCAAGTTTATTAAAAATCTGATGAAGGTGATGGTCTGCATATGGCAAAGAGAATGGAAGTCTCTATGACAATTTCCAAGGAGCTGCATGCCCAGAGAGGATACATGTTGGGAGCATAGATTTTTTTTTTGAAATGCAACAGAAGATGGTATGGAGAAATTAAAAATTGGTGGAATGCAATATACAATACAGTATCTCTTGGTAACACCACAGATTTTTGGCAAAGTTGTTAACCTCAAAAAGTTGATGAGTAGGTTTCTTATTTTTTTTAAAAAAATCTTGGCTTTTTCCATAGTTTGGCTATTGTGGACATTGCTGCTATAAACTTTGGGGTGCACGTACCCCTTCGGATCCCTACATTTGTATCTTTGGAGTAAAGAGCCAAGGTGTCCATCTACAGATGAATGGATAAAGAAGATGTGGTATATATATATATATTAGAATATTACTCAGCCATCAGAAAGGATGAATACTTACCATTTACATCAATGTGGATGGAACTGGAGGGTATTATGCTGAGCAAAATAAGTCAATCAAAGACAATTATCATACAATTTTATTCATATGTGGAATATAAGAAACAGAGCAGAGGATCATAGAGGAAGGGAAGGAAAACTAAATGGGGAGAAATCAGAAAGGGAGACAAACCATGAGAGACTCTTAACTATAGGAAACAAATTGAGGGTTCCTGGAGCGGAGGTGGGTGGGGGGAGGGGGTAACTGGGTGATGGGCATTAAAGAAGGCATGTGATATGATGAGCACTGGGTGTTATATGGAACTGATGAATTATTGAACTCTACATCTGAAACTAATGATGTACTATATGTTGGCTAATTGAATTTAAATTTTAAAAAAATCTTAAAGGGGTTAACGTTTTTGAATTTGCTGGGATAGAGCTCAACCAAGTGGGCCTGCATGGAGGCAGCCCAGTGACAGAGGCACCTGGAGGAACTACACTGCAGAATTTGTACTAACCAAATCAAAGGGGCCAGACTTGTACAGACTCTGATACTGGGTTTGAGTCAAGCTTACCTAAAACTTGAAGAGTCAGGGAAGGTCACAATTGACATTTAGGTCAATTAGCAGGGTCCCCACCTAGGTTTTTGCCTCCAAAATACTCAGCTGTATCTTGGATTTAATCATCATCCTAGAACTGGGAGGAGTGGACCCATGACCTTCTCTCCTTTAAGAGAGAACTTACTACACATGGGACTATTGGCCCTCAGACTTGGCATATCAATAAGTATTCAGCACCTACCATGTCCTCAGCACTATACCACAAGATTGAACAATATTGTAAAATAGTCTAAATTCTAAGAAACCACCTCTGTCTTCAAGTTACTTAAAATCTAGTAACAGTCTAATAGTAGTCTGAGTTAGTACAAATGTATAATAAAGTAGAACCAGAAAAATTACAAAGGTAACAAAATAATTTGGTGGGAATGTAAAATTATGCAAGCTCTCTGGAAAATAGTATGCCATTTCCTCAAAAAATTGAAAGTAGAATTACCATGTGATCTGGCAATCCCACTTCTTGTATATACCCAAAGAATTGAAAGAAGGGTCTTAAAGAGAGCCATATTCATAGCAGCATTATTCACAATAGCCAAAAGGTAAAAGCAACCCAAGTAGCCATCCATAGATAAATGGATAAACAAAATGTGGCATATACATACAATGGAATATTATTCAGCTTTTAAAAGGAAGGGAATTCTGACATATGCCACAACATGGATGAACCTTGAGGACATTATGCTAAATGAAATGAACCAGTCACAAAATATATTATATATGTAAAACTCTATGTAATTCCACTTATCTAGAGTAGTTAAATTCATAGAAACAGAAAGTAGAAAGGTGATTGCCAGGTGCTGGGAAGAGGGGAAATGGGAAGTTGTTTACTACATATGGAGTTTTAGTTTTGCAAGGTGAAAAAGTTCTGGAGATTGGTTGTACAACAATGTGAATATACTATAAATAAATTTTGTATTAGGTGTATTTTTTCAATAAAAAATAATAACAAACAATTTGATTGCTGTTTGGCTTGTCTTGTTGTCTTTGTGAAAGACCTCCACATGTCAGGCAGCTGCCCTTCCTTATATGGCACCATTTTGCCCAAAGCTGCAGCTATTTTCCACCAATGTATGGATGGCCTGGAAAATGCCTCACCTGAGATTTAAGCAATGATTCTCTCTGAGCTCTCAATTCAATTGTTTTCCTCCTGTACAGGTTGAAGGGCTATCCTCTTGGGTTCCTGCTAGTGTCCTCCCCCCAGACAGGCTGGAAAGAAGAAATGAGATGGATCAGCACTTTAAAATGTTGAATGTCCTTCAAGGACACACCTTGTCCACAGAGGCCATCATGAGAAAGGTAGGTACATTAATCATCTCCCCTGTTGGAAATGAAGGAGAAGAAATAAATAAACAGCCCATCATCATGATCAGGTATCAAAGGTTTGTTTTAGGTCATACCCCCATTAAAATGAATTTCAATGCTGTCAGGAGCAATGTCATGAATCTTCTGTACTTTTTTTCATGAGTAATTCATTGCTGGAAGGAAGCATCCTCACTATGAGCTCCATAATGAGTACCCTGTCATTTCTCTACCTTTCCATTTTTGGTGATCTCAAAGCAAGCCTAGAAAAGTGCCATTTGTTTACTCCTGCATTAAGTGCCTCTGCCTTAAATAAATACAAAGTAAAGTTAATATAACTGGTGAGAAAGTCAATAATTTAGGAAATACTCTTGGCATTTTGTTCTGTTTGTGTCATGGTGGGTTATCATTTTAATGTTACTACTTAAATATTTTTAAAAATAACTCATCTTTTTTTATGCATCTATATGGAAATGTTCAAAAATATAGACAACCAAAAAGATGAAAATAAGCATTCGCTCTCCTACCTGTCCAGTGATAAGTATTAGTACCTTGGTATGTACCTTACAAAATCTTTTTTTCAGGTACATACACACACACACACAAACACGCACAAATATTTTGGAAAAATGAGACCTTGTTGCCCATTTGATAGGCAGAATTCTGAGATACCCCCAGTATATTCTGCCAGACACCAGAGGCGTCCCAGAGATATGGCATATTGGCCTCTAGTAACTCCAGGAAACTGTGTAGAGGGGTAAGCACAAACCCATGCCAAATCCAGGAAAACAGCCCCAAGAACATATACTAATGGCATAGCATCAGCAATACCATCTTTATGCATGAAGGATAAAAAATTGTTTTGAATCCTTTAAATGGATGAATTACAGAAAATTAAAAAAAAAATTTAGAGATGTGTTCCCCTTCCCATTCCAGGAGGTAGTTTAGGAAAAGAGCCCATTGTCTATTAAAATCAGTAATTCTTTAGTAAAAAAAAGAAGCCAGGGACCTGTTGTAGAGAAAGTAAAGTTATAGCTGTTGGGTTGGAGGACAAGTATTTTTGAGTTTGAAATTCTTTAAATAGGCTCCGTCATTTTTACTTATGTGTTTTTAAAATATGGTAGCTCAACTCCCATACCATTCTGCTACCCAAGGTCTAGCTGGTAGCAAAGAGAATTAAAATAAAACCTGAATAAATAAGCAAAATTCTAAACCCTCATTCTATGTGAAAAACAAAACAAAGCCAAAACTGACTTTCCCCCCCTTCTAACAGAATGCCCAAAAAAGAAAAATTTTCTCACACTGTTAAACCCAGTCATCATTAGATTCCCATGGGCAGGAATGCCAAGTTTGCTAGTATATAAAAGAATTTAGATAACTTGTCTCTTTTCTTGAAAATAGAATGATTTAAAACCCAAGGAAAACCATGTTAATGCCTGAAAAATTCTGATTCCTGACAAATTCTGGTTTCAGAAGAATTTATTTTTATTTTAACCATTATTATTTGTTAACAACGAATAGATCTGATATATCTTACTGTTTTACATTTTCTTTAATTATGGAATACACATTTATATTAAATAGCTCACTTTTCTCAATGTATATATATATATATCCATAAGAAGAAACCTCTGAAAATATTAGAGTAACTAATACTGTATTTTCCTTCCTGCTATAAACAACTATAGAACAGGATAAAATATATGGAAGAGCTCTTTCAGATATTCAACAAGAGTCTGCATATGACTGTGATCTTGAAAGAAAGGAAGTAAATCAACTGAGCCCTGCGAGAACCCTGGATTTCTTCCTAGAGGTACTTTCAGACTAAAGTATAAGGAAGCAGAAAACAAGTAAACTATCACGTCCTCTCTGAGTTGAAGAAATAGAAACTAGAATTCAGGGAGGCTGAAGCAGCTAAGATTTATGGGGCATAGCATTAAAAAAGAAGAAACTGTCCAGAAAAAAGAAAAAAAAAATTTTTTAGGTATGTATATAAAGATTCACTGGTCTGCTGCTGAACATTAAACTATGCTTATACAAGATAAAACCCTATGAACCTAGGCTGACAACTACCAAGGCACTGTCTGAAGCTGAACAATTGCCAGAATTCGTGTAGGCCTGGGAGATGATTGAGTTCTGACAAGCTAGAATGGAAAGTCCCCATTGAACATCTGAGGCATTCAGTACACACCCCAGAAGACCATGCCTTAGAAGTAGGACTAAACCAGCTCTAGAACATGAGCTACTCTAGATTTGCCCTATCAAAACTTTAAACAATCCTCAAAAGGATCAAACTGAACAGCAGGTGACTTAACTGCCTAGGAGAACAAAGCCCAGCAACCTTTAAAAGAAAACAGTGAAAGCCAGATACCCAGCAACATAAAATTTACGACCTTCAGCACCCAATCAAAAACTACTAGGCATGCCCTCAGAAGCAGGAATATGGGATCTAAAACCAGGAGAAAAATCAGTCATAAACATGGAACCAGAAGTGGAGAAAATGGCAAAGAAATTTTAACCAGTATTATATATAAATATCGTCAAAGGAAAACATAAACATGATGAGGAGAAAAACTACAATATACAAAATGAGAAATGTTCTGTATAATAAAGATTCATTAGGTGGGATTAATAGGAATTTAGGCACTGTAGGAGAAAATATCAATGAATTTGTAGACATAGAAATAGAAGTTACCAAACTGAAGCTCAGAGGGAGAGACTGACAAGAAGTTAACCAAACATCAGTGACCCAAGGGGCAATATAAAGCAGCCACACATATAGATGGAGTCCCAGAAAAGAGGAGAAAAAAGATTGGAGGAGAAATTTTTGAAGAAATTTTTTCCAGGTTACATGAAAATGACAAATCAAAAGTTCAATGTCTCCTAAGCAGAATTTCATAAAGAAAACCACACTGAGGCACTTCATAATCAAGTAATAAGGAGAAAAAAATTTAAGCCACCCTATATAGAGGGGAACAAAGATAAGAATGATCACAGACTTCTCAGAAATAACATAAGCCAGAAGATACTGGAATAGCATTATTAAAGTTCTGAAAGGTGGGGGTGGGGGGAGCTGTCAGCCCAGAATTTTATATCCAGCAAAATGCCTTGCAAAAATGAAAGCAAACCACAGTCATTTTGAACAACTAAAAGAAAGCTGAGAGAATTTGAACTACAATAATTTGAACTGCTCCTGAACTACAAAAAATATTGAAGGAACATTTTTAGACCAAAGGAAACTAATTCCTGATGAAAACATTAAAAAAAAAAAAGTAGGAGAGAGAAGCAGTATAGTCTGTATGGTGATGACAGGATTTGGAATCCTGACACTGCTACTTATAGAGTATTTGTTTCCTCATCTGTAAACTGTGGATAGTTATGCCTTCATCACAAAGGTATTGCAAAGATTCGGTGAAATAAGGTAGTCAAAGCACTTAGCAAAGTGACTGGAACATACTAAGCACTCAACAAATCACAGATATTAATGTTTTGTTAATATTTATTAAATGTACCAGGACATGACTGTTAATAACTCTTGATGAATACTTCTGCACAGAGCAACATATACATAAAAAAGAGAAAGGCTGCTTGACATTAAGCTTTATAATTTATCTTAAAAACAGGTACGTGATTAAATATCTTAGTATTATTAGTGCTTTGCAGTGTAGGAAACCGAGAAGAGATGAGATATTGCAATACAAGTTACCAAGAACAGTTCATAGGTGAGAGGGGAAGATTCTCCACTTCCAGATGAAAAACCCAATCTTGTTGGTTTGTAATAAAAAATCTCATCATATTTCTGACTATTAGGTAAATTTTGGCCTTTCATTGTACATCCAAAAGAGCTATTAAAAAATAACTATTTATAATTTTTTTCTTGATTCTTAACATTGTTTCATGAGGAGTCATTAGGAGAAAAAATTATTAAGTAGCTATGTATGTTTATGGTTCTACAAAATAACTGATGCAATGGATATTCTCAAGGATACATGTGGAAAAATAAGGAAACAAATTATCTAAATTCTAAGTAAATACAAGAGTGGGTCAAATAAACCTGTAAACAAAGCCTAGCATAGTAATGACTGTAGTATGAATGGAACCCAACTGCCTGGGTCCAATTCCTAATCCACGCTCTATAAGCAGTGTGGCCTTGGGAAGCTATGTAACCTTTCTCTCATCTTTCAAATGGGGGAAACAACATTATCTATCTCATAGGGTTGTTGGAGGATTCAATCAGTTAAGGGGTAATATGTATGGCATGCAAGCATTTGCTGCTATATTATATAAGCAGTGATGAGAGCCTTAAAGAAAAGTTACAGGCACTACTTACTAATAGTGACACTGTATACATTCATTTCCTGAATGTCTTTCCAGTTTGAAGTTGCTTTCAAACTGTCTAGGGGTAAAAAATCATTGCCACTAGTATTACTCCTAGCATTTTAACATGAAATATCAGTTTAATTTGTTTGTGAAGAAAGGAATGCTCGTTCCAGTGTAAAGTCCCTAGAAGCTCAAGACAGCACCTGCAGTGCAGCGACTACTAATGTACAAAGAAGACAATCCCCATCCAATGGTAGTAGCAAGCTCTGCTCTAATCTTTCAGCTGAACAAACAAAACCTAGGATTTAGTTATTTTCCCAGAAACTAGATAAACAGTCACTTCCTTTTTAGTGTCTCTTTTTAAACTAAGAAGGTCCACATCTCTCCTAATCATCACTTCACTTTGTATTTCTATTTTAAAAGTTGCTTTTTCTAGATTTTTGCTATTTTAGGCCAATAAAAATGTTATAGGCAAATTCAGTATGCTCTTTAAATAATATATGAATGTAAGTAATATGCAGTTGTTTATATATAAATCTTAAAGCACAAATTAACCCAACAATCTATTTGGAGTCAGTGGTGCACTGTTAGACTTATTTGGTTGTATGGACAGAAACCCATTCACTAAAGATATTGGAACTGGAATAGGCTTAGAAATCATCAAAAATGTGGATAGCTCTGAAGATAGGCTAGTTTATACAGTCTCTTTCAAAAACCACATGGTTTCTCCCTGTTTCATGATGTCTCTGTTTCTCTCTGCACATCTCATCTATTCTTTTTATTACTACCTGACTCCTGCCTTCTGATAGTTTTCATTCCCTTAAAACTTTTACTTATACATAAGCCACTATGGGCTTTATCTTACTTTATCTCTGAATTAACCATTTGGTTTAAATCATATTGTCTTCCTTGTTCAAATCACCACTCCCACTGCTACTCCATGTATGGGGTCCATGAGTAGAGCAGCTTTCATCAGAAAGAGTGTGAGCAATTAGGCATGAGAAATATATCTAGCAAATATACTCGAAGAAAATAGGCCACGTCCAGACAACATTCTGTAATGGATACTGTCCACTCTGAGAACTAGGGTCTTGAATACAAATGCTGGTTGAATTCATGTTGGTCAGATATTTGATAGGATTATTTTTAGAATAAGACTTAATAAATGCATCAGAATGGTTCAAGTTCAGAATTACTGAAATCATACCTTGAAACAAATTATAAACAATTCATTAAACAGAAAATTTAAATCTAAGTATAGATGCAAGCAATAGCTGCAATTAATATATTCACATAGCTACAAAATGGTCCCAGTCTCATTAAATAATCTATTCCTGAAACCTTGAGTCCTTTGGGCTCTGTAAAATTTTTGCATACTGTCATATTTCTTTTGCCATTATTATGATGGTGTGCTTTCTGCTGATTCACACTGACATCCCTAAAAGTTCCTATTAGGCTGACCACCTCCATGTATCTGGGCTATGTTAACTGAAGTATATCCTTAATCTCTGAGATGGCAATTTCTTAACAGTTGCCCTTTAAGCTTTAATTTTATGAATTATATGCTTCTCTAGATATTTAATTCCCTGTTCATTAATGCAGAGAACCATGCAAATGATGCAGGTATGCCAACTGCCACATGCCTTCTTCCTCATGTTGCTGTGAAATACATGTCCCTAAATTGTTTGGTTTTGTTTTTTAATTTTATAAATTATAATTTTAATTTATATCTTTATTCTACTATAGTTCAAACTTACAAAAAACTTGCAAAACCTGTACAAAAGAACTCCCAAATTCCTTCAACCAGATTACCAAATTGTTAACATTGTACCACATATATAACATTGATATATATATCATATATATGTTGATATATATATGATATATATGTTGATATATATAACATTATATATATTTATTCACATATACATATATATATATATTCATTCATTCATATAGATTCATTCACACTCCTAACAATGAACATTTCAAGCATTTTGTCTTTTTCTTGGCTATCACATAATATTGCAACACCATCCTTCTTACATGTCTCTTTTTATACATGTACGAGAGTTTTTCTAGGACAGCAGTTCTCAAAATATAGTTCACAGACCTCTGGGGGTCCCCAAGTGTTCATGAGGTTAAAATTATTTTCATAGTAACACAAAGATATTGTTTGCCTTTGTCACAGTGTTGATATTTGTACTAAAGGTACAAAAGCAATGGTGGAAAGCATTGCTAGTGATTTTTCAAAGCACTGACAACAAAAGTACTAGTCATCATTATATTCTTCACTCCCATGTACTTGCAGGTTTTTGAGTGCCAGTTTCTTTTTATAATGTCTTGATAAAACTTTAATTTTATTAATTGTATTTTTAATCATTTCATTTATTAATAAATTTATTAGATCTCAACCCTTGAGTACACATCTTTTTTAATATTCTGCTCAATGAAATAAGAAGGAAACATGAAGTAAGGTGGTTATCTCAAGAAAAAGTGCTATGCGATTGTTTGATAGAAGAGTGGAGCTAGGTGTTCATTTCAAGGAACATCATTTTCATTTGAATGAATGACTAATTCAGACTCAGATATTTGACAAACTTGGATATTTGAACAAATAGAGTTTGTGACTTTGGGGAAAACAACTGACTGTATTTGTTTCCCATGCTAAAACTTGAAATTTCAAGTGAAATTTAGAATTTTGGAGAACTTGTATCTGCCACCATAAGCTTGACAGCTTACCAATGTCTGAAGACTTTTCTGATAAGCTATGTAATGATATTAATGACTGTAATATTTCATATGGTGTAATAAATGCATTAATATTTGGAATATCTACAAAACTCAGTGAATGTATATTTTCCAAATGACTAATACATGATGTTACACAATCATGTATGGGTCAAAGAAAGAGCCCCTGAAAGTTAAGATAGGGTGACAGAATTAATAAAAAACAAGACTCATCTATATGCTACCTATAAGAGACTTATTTCAGACTTAAAGACACATGCAGATTGAACATGAGGGACAGAAAAGCATTTATCATACAGATGGAAATGGTAAGAAAGCTGGGGTAGTAATACTTACATCAGACAAAACAGACTTTAAAACAGACTGTACCAAGGGGCACCTGGGTGCCTCAGTCGTTAAGCATCTGCCTTCGGCTCAGGTCATGATCCCAGCGTCCTGGGATCGAGCCCCGCATCGGGCTCCCTGCTCGGCGGGAAGCCCGCTTCTCCCTCTCCCACTCCCCCTGCTTGTGTTCCCTCTCTCGCTGTCTTTCTCTCTGTCAAATAAATAAAATAAAATCTTTAATTAAAAAAAAAAAACAGACTGTACCGAGAGACAGAAAAGGCCTATGTAACAATAAAGGGAACAATCCAACAAGAAGACATAACACCTGTAAATATTTATGCACCCAACATGGGAGCACCCAATACATAAAGTGGCTAATAATAAATATAAAGGAAATAATCAAGAGTAATACAGTAATAGTAGGGGACTTTAATACCCCATTTATATAAATGGACAGATCATCCAAACAGAAAGTCAATAAGGAAACAGTGGCTTTGAATGACACATTGGACCAGATGGATCTAACAGATATATTCAGAACATTCCATCCTAAAACAGCAGGATACACATTCATTTCAAGTGCACATGGAGCATTATCCAGAATAGATCATCTTAGGACACAAAACAAGTCTCAATAAATTCAAAAAGATTGAAGTCATAGCAAGCATCCTTTCTGACCACAATGCCATGAAACTAGAAACCACAAGAAAAAAGCGAGAAAGAACACAAATACATGGAAATTAAATAACATGCTACTAAAATAAATAAATATATAAATAAATAAATAAATAACATGCTACTAAACAATGAATGGGTCAACCAGGAAATCAAAAAAATACATGGAGACAAATGAAAATGTAAACACAATGATCCAAAATCTTCGGGATACAGCAAAAGCAGTTCTAAGAGGGGAGTATATAGCAATACAGGCCTACCTCAAGAAACAAAAGAAATCTCAAATAAACAGCCAAACTTTACCCTAAATGAACTAAGAAAAAGAAGAACAAACAAGACCCAAAACTAGGGGCACCTGGGTGGCTCAGTCAGTTAAGTGTCTGCCTTCTGCTCAGGTCGTGATCACAGGGTCCCAGGTTGGAGCCCTGCATCAGGCTCTTTGCTCAGTGGGGAAGCCTGCTTCTCCCTCTCCCACTGCCTGATGCTCTCCCTGCTTGTGCTCTCTCTGTCTGTCAAATAAATAAATACATAATAAAGGCCATATACAAAAGACCCACAGCTAATATAATCCTCAATGGGGAAAAACTGAGCACTTTTCCCCTAAGGTCAGGAACAAGACAAGGATGTTCACGCTCACCACTTTTATTCATCACAGTACTGGAAGTCCTAGCCACAGCATTCAGAAAAGAAAAAGGAAAAAAAAAAAGGCATCCAGATTATTAAGGAAGAAATAAAACTCTCATTATTTGCAGATGACATAATATACATAGAAAACCCTAAAGACTCCACCAAAAAACTACTAGAACTGAAAAATAAATGCAGTTAAGGTTGCAGATAAAAAATCAATATACAGAAATCCATTGCATTCCTATACAGTAATAATAAAGTAGCAGAAAGATATTAAGAAAACAAAGTACATTTACATTTACAATTGCACCAAAATCCCATTTATAACTGCACCAAAATTAATAAACTACCTAGGAATAAACTTAACCAAGGAGGTGAAAGATCTGTACTCTGAAAACCATGAAACACTGATGGAAAAAATTGAAGATGACACAAAGAAATGGAAAGATATTCCATGCTCATGGATTGGAAAAACAAATATTGTTAAAATGTCCACACTACCCAAAGCAATCTACAGATTTAATGTAATCCCTATCAAAATACAAGCAACATTTTTCACAGAACTAGAACAAATTAACCTACAATTTATATGAACCATAAAAGACCCCAAATAAACAAGCAATCTTGAAAAAGAAGAACAAAACTGGAGGTATCACAATCCCAGATTTCAGGATATACTACAAAGCTGTTGTAATTAAAATAGTATATAACTGGCTTAATAATAGATATATAGATCAACAGAACAGAATAGAGAGCCCAGAAATAAACTCACAATTATATGGTCAATTAATCTTCAACAAAAGAGACAAGAATATGCAATGGCAAAAAGTCTCTTCAACAAATGGTTTTGGGAAAAATGGAGAGCTACATGCAAAAAAAAGAAACTGGACCACTTTTTTTTACACCATACACAAAAATAAATTCAAAATGGATTAAATACCTAAATGTGAGATCTGAAACCATAAAAATCATAGAAAAGAGCATAGGAAATAATTTCTCTGACATCAGCTGTAGCAACATTTTTCTAGATATGTCTCCTGAAGCAAGGGAAACAAAAGCAAAAATAAACCATTGGGACTATTTCAAAATAAAAATCTTCTGCACAGTCAAGGAAACAATCAACAAAGCTAAAAGACAACCTACTGAATGGGAGAAGATATTTGCAAATGACATATCTGATAAAGGGTTAGTATCCTAATTATATAAAGAACTTATACAACTCAACACCAAAAACCCCCACAAATAATACAATTAAAAATGGGCAAAAGGCATGAACAGACATTTCTCCAAAGAAGACATACAGATGGCCAACAGAAACATGAAAAGATGCTCAACATCACTAATCAATCATCAGGGAAATGCAAATCAAAACCAGAATGAGATAATCACCTCACACCTATCAAAATGGCTAAAATTAAAAAAAAACAACAAGTCTTGACAAGGATGTGGAGAAATGGAAACCCTCATGCACTGTTGGTGGGAAAGCAACCTGGTGCAGACCCTGTGGAAAACAGTATGAAGATTCCTCAAAAAATTAAAAATAGAATTACCAGACTGTCCAGTAATTCCACTACTGGGTATTTACCCAAAGAACATGAAAACACTAATTCAAAAAGATATATGCACCCCTATGTTTATTGCAGGATTATTTACAATAGTCAAATTATGGAAGCAGCACATTGATAGATGAATGGATAAGGGTATGGCATATATACATATGTATATATATAATGGATATATAATGGAATATTACTCAGCCATAAAAAGAATGAAATCTTGCCATTTACAACATGGATGGTTCTAGAGACTATAATGTTAAGTGAAATAAGTCAGTCAGAGAAAAACAAATACAACATGATTTCACTCATATGTAAAATTTAAGAAACAAAACAAAGAAAAAAGAGATAAACTAAAAAATAGACTCTTAACTGTATTGAACAAATGGTTACCAGAGTGGAGGTGGGTAGGGGGTTGGGTGAAATAAGTGAAGGGGATTTAGAGTACACTAATCATGATGAGCACTCAATAATGTATAGAATTGTTGACTCACCACATTGTACACCTGAAACTAATATAACACTGTATTTTAACTATACTGGAATTAAAAGATATATATTTTTAAAAGAGTGTAAGGAGGTTCAGAGACCAAAAAGTTTATAGACTGCTTCTGCAGGCTATATATGTCTGGAAATAAACTGGTGACACTGTAGACTATGTGTAGCTTCAATATTACTCATCAATGTCAAATTCTCCCCATCCAATCTTGAATTACTGTAACTCATCTACGTCTGCAAGTTGAGAGATGATAGCTTAATTGAATTATCATAATGCTTTCTTGGCACAGACCAATTAGTTATTAAACAGAAACTGTTTAGGTAAATTTTGGATACTATTTAAGACAGCTTTAAAATAATTCCGTCCCACTAAATGCCATACAACTTTATTATTAAATTAAAAAATTCAAATAGGTTCAAGGCTTTTTGGATAAGTATACAGGTTAAATGTATCCAGAGATGTTAAATTTCATTACACCATTTTATTAATAATTAAGTCAAACAGGAATTCTAGACAACCAATAAATTGAAAATACTATATATTCCTCCTGTGTAGCTACAATATATAATTATTCAGGGAGGCTATGCACTGATTAAAAGAGGTGCAATGATTAAAAACATGTGGTCTATTACCATGTAAAATAGGTTTGGGATTAATTTTACAACTGTTTGATATTTAAAATGAGTGTGTAATTCAGTATATTAAAGAATTCTTATGTATATACAATAGGAAATGATTTTAGATTTCTTAACATTAAAATATAATGCAAGAAGGAGGTAGAAAGAAATTATATTAATTCTCCCAGAGCAAGACATTATAATAAGCTGAATCATACAATTTTTAATTTTAAATTTATGAGTTAAAAAAGAATGAAAGCCCTTGGGACTAGATGGAATAAG
This sequence comes from Leptonychotes weddellii, assembly GCF_054177405.1. Lineage (NCBI taxonomy): Eukaryota > Metazoa > Chordata > Mammalia > Carnivora > Phocidae > Leptonychotes > Leptonychotes weddellii. The sequence goes on along the minus strand of NC_138370.1, from coordinate 116,925,161 downwards.
ATAAGATTACAATCCCAACAGGGAACTTTTGGAGATCTTTTCTACAGACATCTTATCATCAAGACCTCATGAAAGAAATGGCCTTTCAATCACATCTTCTGAAGTCATAGAGAATTTTATCATGTCTCGTGTATAATGAAATGTTAATGTGATTTTTCTTAACTGATACAATTCTAAGTGAGTGATTCATTTTCAACACCAGTTCTCACTCATTATATGACTGATTTAATTTGGTACTTATAATTAGAACCTGTTTTTCAAAATGGCAACTGAATCTATAGGAGTAATGAACCTTCTCATTTATAGGAGGAGTTTTCTTTAGAGAGTAATAGTCACTGGACTCTGTATTCATTGAACTAAACTTTAGGCAGATATAGAAAAGGGTTTATAGATAATCCTTAATTCATTGGAACCCTTTTCCTTAGTCTTCCCACCTCTAACTCCACTTCAGGTTCAGAAATTACACGAAAATATTTTAAATATTGTTCTATGTGAAAATTTTATTCATTAAGGTATTTATAGTAGTGGGAATATATATATATGTTTACCTCTATAAACTGCCTAAAGTACTGGCAGAGATATGTGTTAGCTAGACATGTTCATCGTAAATTGGGACCTGAGATTGCACCCAGAGAAAAATTATCTAGCATTCAAAGACAAACTATCCATTCAGGATGCCCAGAGCACAATGCAGACAGATGAGAGGGAAGTTTCCACACACACACACACAAATGAAGGAATGCCTCCACCCCACCCCTTTTCTTCAAGTTCAGTCTTGCAGGTTTATAGTTCAGGTTTGCAGCCATGGCCTCAGAAATCACACACACACACACACACAACTGAAGAAATAAAAACATTCAAGAAGCCACCCAACCTGGAAAGTTTCAGAGCTCACCTCCTATGGAATTCTGTGACGGACCAACTATTGACAAGTCGACCTATAAGCCTAGAAAAGCTGCTTAAACTGTCATCTGTGGTTCTGGCTATACTGCAACAAGGCTGAGTAACCAAGAGCTAGAAAAGAGGTTGAAATACTTCCCCTCTCCTTCTCATTTCTTTTTTTATTCTCTGGGTAAATAGAAGTAGAAGAAGGTTAAAAAATCTTTTTAAAAATGTCATTGCCCTTGTTCTACTTCGCGTCTTAAAATAATCTTGAAGAGGGCGCCTGGGTGGCTCAGTTGGTTAAGCGACTGCCTTCGGCTCAGGTCATGATCCTGGAGTCCCTGGATCGAGTCCCGCATCGGGCTCCCTGCTCGGCGGGGAGTCTGCTTCTCCCTCTGACCCTCCCCCCTCTCATGTGCTCTCTCTCTCTCAATCTCTCTCTTTCAAATAAATAAATAAAATCTTTAAAAAAAATAATCTTGAAGAAATAATATTCATTATGGAGGAAATGATAAGAAACCTGGAATACTTTGTGTAGTATCTTGATATTCAGAGCTCAGTTTCAACATCTCCATTCAGAAGCCATTCTTGACCACCCAATCACTCTCTATCACATCATCCTATACTAGTTCTCTGCAGAGAAGGTATCATCATTTGATAGTGTCCTTGTTTATTTGTTAGACAGTAAGATTAGTGTAGACCTTATAAATGCAGATCCTGAGTCAGGCTGCCTGAATTGGAATTCTGGTCTTCCAGCTTAATAGCTGTGGGCAAAGCTCTATGTCTCAGTTTCTTCCTCTGAAAATTGGAATAATAATTTTACCTACATCACAGGATTTGAGAGATGACTGCACTAATTAATAAAAGTAAAGTTCTAGCTTAGAGGCAGGCACAGAGTGAACACTTGATAAATGTGAGCTTTCATTCTTTGGTGTCTGTCCCCCCATCACTTGTGTGCTTTGGTAACCATTACCTAGAATGCTGCCTGGAGCACACACGAGACTTTCAATAAATATGTTATTAATTAATGAGTTTCCATCAGGGTTTTGAGATTTAAACACAACTCAATAGACTTTAAGATGTCTTGGACTGATGAAATCGCAAACTCAATAGTGCACAATAAGTATTAAGCCTCAACCAACTATGATGGCCAAGAATACTGACTCTACTCTTCCTTGCTTTAGTTGCTGAGAAATTATCCTAGTAGTTTTCTACTCCCTATACTCTACATACCTGATAACCTCATTTCCTGTTGTTATGTGTGATTGAGTCACTCACAACTAATTGGTCACCTTGGAATCTACCTTGGAAGTCTTTCTGTCTTTAGTCTCCCTCACATTTTCTCTTGGAGTTACTTCTCTATGCATCATGACTATTTCCACTATTATCTTCCCTGTAAAAAGAAAAAATCCTAATTATCAGACTCATGCTAAAATGCCCCAGAACTATTAGAAGATGTGTAAGTGAGTTGCTGGAGGGGAGGTGGGTGGGGAGATAGGGTAACTGGGTGATGGGCATTAAGGAGGGCACTTGATGTAATGAGCACTGGGTATTATATGCAACTGATGAATCACTAAATTCTACCCCTGAAACTAATAATACACTATATGTTAACTAAATTGAATTTAAATAAAATTTTTTTTAAAAAAGAAGGTATATGAGTGAATAATTTACCCAGACAAGCCCTCAGTATGCCCTGAGCTGCCTTCAAATCTAAGTTGCCCTTTTTTTAATCAGTTAAACCAGGCAGGTATAATTCCAAATTAGATCAGGGGCTCAAATGGAATAAAAACTGTTGTTGAAAATAGATCCATCTTCTCAAATAACCAGACTCAAAATAATCACATTACCATTCCTTCTCCATATTCTAGTGACTATGAAATACCTTATTCACTGGTAGACTTGATTGAAGGGTCATGTCTTCATTCAGATCAAAGATTGTGTAGGGGGGATTTATTGCATAGGTGTGTTCAAGAGGGCCTAAGAAGACACAGGAATGTGGGGTTGGCATAAGCCCAAGGAAGCTCTAGGTGTTTCTATTGATAGAGGGGAAAGTGACAGAAAATTTTGGGGAACAACAGAGACCACAAGATCCTTGAAAGGAAATGGAACCAGGATAGAAGAAGCTTGGATCTTGTTAGGAAAATAAGTCAGCTGGAAATAATTGCATCACTAAAACTTCATAACCTTAAATGAATGTACAATGCTATTACCACTCTGTAAGGACCAGTGGGCACTTCTCACAGCAGCTGTCAACATCTCTTACACTCTGGGCTTAATTCTTTCCTGGACCCTTCCTTAATCAGCTTGAAATTTGTTTAACAGATATTTACAGAAAGCCCACTATGGACCAGGCACTATCCTAATCACTTGGGATACAGTGGTGAGCATAAATAGACACAACCTTGCCAAACAGAGCTCACAGTTTGATGGGAGAGATTGAGATTACATCTGTCAACCAACCACCCAATCACATGTAAAACTGAAGCTGTGCTACTGCTACGAAGAAGAAGGAAATGGTATTCTAAGAGCATACAATAGGGATTGGGCTGATCAGGGAAGACTTACCTGGACAAGCAAAACTTCATCTTAAGACTTAAGGAAGAATAGTTGTTAAGGGGGTGAAAATGGGGGTAGAGAGTAGGTGGACTTATGGGCTGAAAGAATTCGTGCAAATGTCCTGTGGCAAGGAGATCACATGGAGCACAAGGGCCTGAAAGAAGGCTAGGTTCACTGAAGACAAGAAAGGAACAGAATATGATGCATGTGCTGAGTGGGGAAGATGTGGAGGGACTAGATTGTTCAGGGCCCTGTCAGGGTCTTGTTAAGGAGTTTTGCTTTATTCTAAGAGCAATAGGAAGCCTTGAAGAGTAATACTGAACTTCTACCACACGATCCCACCATCATCCCATCTGGCACTTTGTGTATTCAGTGCAACATAATATTGGACTAAAACTGGTGAAAAAGTAAGAAAGCAATTAGTGGGATCTGAACAAGTTGAAATTAGAAATCCCTAATCAAGATTCCTGTAGACAATGGGAAGGCACAAGAACGAACCTGAAGCTCAAGGCAAAATTCTGTGGATCAAAGCCACTTGGATGTTATTTCTAGATAAAATCCATAGAGTTCCCATACATCACACCTCCCAGGCCTCCCTTCTCCCAACCATTTAGTTATTTGAAGATTTTCTTATGTTCCGGCCCTTTGAATGTCCATCACAATTGCAGAAGTAAAATGAATGGTAATAAGAAATTGATTTAAGGTCTTCCCTAGGGTAAAATAATGATTCATTGACGTTTGTAGCATTTTATTGTAAGTGTGGTGGAAATGATTATTATCTTTAATGGTTAACTGAGTAATTGATTATTGATAAATGAGTACTCTATTCAAGCCAGGATCCATCTTACATCACCTGGAAAAGGATGATGTTCCTACTCTTTTAATGACCATTAAGTGGTAAATAAGGAAGTGAAAATGTTTCATAACTTACATATTAAGTATCTTTGGTCATTTAACCACCTCTACAATGAGAGCAATAAGGCAGCTGGGGGTAGGTAGCTGACTTAAGGAAAGATCAATGACTGTTTTTCAGAGTTTTATTGAAAGTGCATTATAGATTGTCTTGCTTTTAACATTATTACTTCATTGAATAACGATATATGAGTAGGCTATGGGGAAAAATTAGAATACAGCTATGCAAGGTTATCTGTGTGACAGGATGAGAATTACATATAAAATGGCCTCCAGAGGAAATTTTAATCCCACCCCCCCACTCTCTCTGCAAGTGGGGTTGGCCATTGGGAAAACAGCAAAATGAATGAAGTTTGTCTTTGTGCTGCATCCACCACCTTTTTGCTGTGTACCCCTGTTTATCCTCCCATGTCCTTTCACAGTTACCCACCTAAACCTCTATGTTGTCCTCTTACTACCCAGAGTTCACCCCCACAAACAATGGCCACATCCCACTAAGGCTTATAATTCACGCAAGCTTCCCAAGTTTCATAATGATCTCTTCTGCAATCACAATTCTCTATTCTAACTCCCATTCCTTCAGTATTTTGATTTCAGCCAAGCTTTAAGAAGAAAGCAATGCAATTTGACTAATTTATACTACTTCCTATTTAATCTGCTTTGTGCGGGCTTCATTTCAATAAAAATGCCAATGTCATATTTAATACATTTTCAATAAGAAGACTTTCAGGTGGTTTAGCATAATGATATAAAGTTTCTTGGGACTACATATAGGGGCAAGGTGAGGAGAACATAGGTGCACTAAGTATTGCTGAAAGTGGTTATCAGAGGTAGAATTAAATGGTGATCTTGAAGTCCAACAGAGCTGGGTTCAAATCCTGGCCCTCTATCTTACTAGCAGGGCCACTTCTAAGCCTGAGATTCATCTCTAAAGTGGGTATCATGGTCTCCTGAGATTAGAATGGGTAGGAAAGGGGCGCCTGGATGGCTCAGTCATTAAAGTGTCTGCCTTCAGCTCAGGTCATGATCCCAGGGTCTTGGAATCAAGCCCCACATCGGGCTCCCTGCTCAGTGGGGAGCTTGCTTCTCCCTCTCCCGCTTGCCCTGCTTGTGTTCCCCCTCTCCCTATCTCTCTCTGTCTGTCAAATAAATAAATAAAATCTTTAAAAAAAATGGGTAGTAAAAAGAACCAAATTATCACTAACATTTTTACATGGACAAATGAGTTACCAAGGCATCTAACTAAGGACCAGCGTGGACCACCAATAATCTTCTGATTTTTCCTCATAATCCCAAGGAAGAATTGAGTGGGCTAACCAAGAACTTCATAAGGACGAAAAGGCTTGCCTGGACTTGGAATATCTGAACATGACTATCCACAAAACAACAGCCTCTGACCCCAAGTCTAATCTGAAACTTAGCTTGAGATCTATGAACTTTTTTAGGCATTCTCTTTCCTTTGGCCTCGACTCCAAAAGCAAAAGCATTAGTCCTAACCTATTAACACTTCAAGATAATTTGAGAGCTCATTTAATATCTGGATATTTATGTAAACCACAGAATGATTCTAGGTGAAGTAGGATAATTTCATGTTTATAGATCATGATGATACAATCACCAAAAGGCCAATTTCTTTGAGATACTTTCTCTTACACTAGTATCCAGCACATTTTCACCTAAGATGCCTTCTGATACTTTAAAATCTGCAGCATTTCCTATTTACCTAGGCCCTAGCAAGTAAAAAAATCTTACTGCCTCCTGTCCTTTCCTTCTCCTAATCCTAAACTCAGCAGCAATGACTATGTCTTTGGTGTTTACTTTACCTTTCAATCACTCTTGGAGCCCATGGTAAAAAATGAGATAGTTTGATTGGAGTTGGAAAATATTGATTTAGTACATTTCTCTAAGACCATTTCTAGGCGAAAAAAATATTTATAATTTAATGTTCCAAATATACCATCTTTTTTAAAAGTGAGAGGAGGCAGAATCTAGCCATAAATTCATTACTTCTAACCCTTGACCCCAAAGCTTCAAGCCATTCATATATCATATAGAAGAGTCAAAGTTCAGAGTCCCTTTAAATCATACATAGCAGTTACTCTCTTAATAGTCTATTGAAAAGAGCCACCAATCTACTTTAAATGAAAGAAGTCCATATTTACCACAGCCCCACTGCTGTGCAGTTTCTTCACTAAAGCAGGAAAAATGCACAGAGAAAGCTAGAGGACTGAGAATTTTAGCAGTTGTGGAGAGAGTGGATACAGGTATTGCATTAGGTAATTGTATAACACTGCATTTCCCTCATAGTATTTACCCAAGGCAGTGGTATTCAAATTGTGCCCTCTCTAGCCAAAGGATTCTGTAGAGCTATCCAATGCAAGACCCAGGGGAAGGCGAAGCAATAAGGTTTAGGGGATATCCTACAACTAAAGCAACTCTACTTTTATCATCTCTCATCCATATATAAGATCATGCTAGGAAAAATAAGAGTTTTATTTCTAAAAAACCATTTGAGACTCATTAGTATAAGGTTCTAGAGGATTATTTGTTTGCCTCAGTAGCCAAAAAATAAAGAGAAAAGATATGTCTGATGTTCATTGAAACATCTTTATAAATTACTATTCTCTGGCTATCAAAGATGAGATGATGAAAATCATATAAAAATAGCTAAGTTGTATCAAGTGCTTATCATGTTCCTAGGACTATGTTAAGGACTTCACATTGATAAATTTCATAACAACACAAAAAGGCAGGTTGCATTGATCTCCATTGTGCAAGTAGGAAAGCCCTGGCTCTGAGAAGCTAAGCTGTGTCCAAGGTTACACAGTCAGAAAGGAATTAACAGGGTAGGATAACTACCGAAACAACCTCAAATTCTCAATGGCTTAACACAGAGGTTTATGGCTTATTCACATATCAGTTCAATGAAGGAATTAGGTAGATAGTCTTCCACTGTGTGATTCAGGGACCCAGTCTTCTTCAATCTTGTGACACATTTTCTAGAACTTCAGAGGCCTCTGCTGGAGTTCTGCATCTGGTCACCAGACAGGTAACAGAGAATAGAGTATTGTAGAGGAGGTTTTTTAAGGCCAGACCTAAAGAATACATAACTTCTGCCCATATTCCTTTGATCAGAACCCATCACAAGGCTGTGTCCAACTCTAAGGGAAGTTGGAAGATGTAGTCTGGCTATATGCCCAAGAAGAAAAGGAAATTGGTTACTTGCCAGTCTCTACCACAATGATAGGGCCAGGATTCAAACTCAGGAGCTTCAAATCTTCCAGAACCCACTACAGTGTGGAATTAACTTGTCTCCAAACATAAAAAAAGCTTTATGAATTGTGACCTCTAAGGTCATCATTTCAGATTCTGAAGCATTGCACATGCACATTCACTCATTTATTCATTCAAAATGTATTAAACACCTACTATATACCAGGCAGATATTCATTCATTCATTTATACAAAATTTATTGAGCACTCAGTGTTTGCCAGGCTAATAGTTGGGATAGCAGCAATAAGTAAGACAGAAACAATCCCTGCCGAAATGGAACTGACATGTAAATGACTTGAATTGTATTTTTCACATAAGGCCCTTTACTACTTTCTACAAAAATCCTGCACCACCACATGCTTTGTGCCCTTTCAGCTTCTTCTGTTTAGCTTCAATGCAATTCAATGGGAATACAGGAAAATACATGTTTTCTATTGGGGATATATGTTGAAATTCCCTTGAAAAGGCAGAGATCTTACTGTATCTGTCTTCGTACCTCTGGTACCTAACACAGTATCTGGCATGTAAATAAATGCTGGTGTCATAGACAGAGCAGTAGACTAGGAACTGTGAGATTTAAGTTTTGTTCTTGTTCTGTGGCTCACTTCATGTATCACTTGAGAGTGTTTCCTCACTGCAAAGTGAAACACTTGGAACGAAAGTTTTTCAGGTCCCTTCCAGCTCTAAAACATAAGTTTAACATTTGGAAGATATGTGATCTAGTGGAAACTACATGAGACCAGGGGTGGGGGTGGTCAGTAGATGTGGGTTATAGCTCTGGTTCTCCAGTTCCTTGGAGAAGTCACCCCAGATCTCTCAGTCCATTTACTGGTAAACAAATGATTTTGAAGATTAAGAGTATCCTTTCAAATTTTAGTTCTAATATTCTATTAGTATCTATATTACTAATGTTAGGCACCAAAAGATCAGGTTTCTGCTTAAGAATTTCATTTCTTAATTCTAAACAAGGACCCCCAAAGATCTGATAAAAGCAGAACTTCTTCTATGTGTAGCAGGAGTAATTTTCTCTCCCTACCTGATCATATCAAGCATTTTTTTCTTTTCTCCTAAATTCACAACCATCCTGGTTTCAACTACTTGGCTTGGTACTGAGTTACTCCCTATTTAGCTTAGTTTACTTAGCTAATTCATTACTTAATAGCTGCATTACTCTGGACTCTCAGCTTTCCTCCCCCCAAAATTAGAAGCCATGTCACAGCAAAATGATTCATAACAGCCTAAACAATGAGGCTGTCCCTCTTAATATTTCCACTTATCATTATGCCATATTTATTTAAGGTTTTAATCAAAATGGGAAAAAACAGAGTCTTCATAATAAGGAAGAAAAATTTATTAATGCTCTGGAAACCAAGAGATTATGGACAATTAAAATTCATAAGATGTTTAATTTTAACAAAAGTTAATGAGACCTATTGCTAATGAAACCAACTCTATTTGTAATATTGGTTGGAGAGTTAATGAAATTATAACTCTGGTGCATATGAGGGCCCTGAAAGAAATGTAGATGACACAAGATATAACTATGGTGATTTTACCAATACATGGGGAATGTAAACATTTGTCTGAAAGTATCTACAACTGTGGAAATAAACATAAATCACAAAACTAGTGTTCAATTTTTTCAAGAGGCACCAGATAAAGAGAATTCATTTCTAAAATAGAATCAACCACAAGTCAGAATCAGATTGCTTACAGATTCTGTCCATAGGCACTGCCTGAATATGGATTTTGATTTGGGTGGAGGAAGGGGGCTAAAAGCATTCTATTGTAAAGAATGAAGAATTTAAAGTCTCAAAGCCAAAGGTTTGTGATGCCTTCATTCATTAAAAACAAATCTTTTTAAAAAGAAAGACTTCACCTCAGGCATTATTTGGTCCCAGTCTAATATTCTCCAGGTTCACTTTACTGGCCACCTGTGAGACCTAAAGATGCTATTATTCTCTGGCCGGCAGTGGCTGTGCAGAATCTGAGGCCCTGAGGGAAATGGAAAAGCCAACAGTAGTAAGCACATCCCACGTGCATTTTTTTCTCTAAGTACATAAATCCTGAAGAAACCAGTCCCCACTCTTGTGTCTTCAAATCCACACTCAACAGAGCCTTATTCTATGAAAGCTGATAGGAAGACTTGGATAACTAGTTTCTAAATCAGTGGTTTCCTAAGTGTGAGAACAAAAATGATCAACCAGAGCATGAGGAGGAAATATTAAAACTTAATCTCCTTAGGCTTTACTAGTACTTACTATATGGATGGTGACTAGTACATGTGTGTAAAATATTACAAAGTATTACATGTCTTGGAGGAATATCAGTCAGGATCTCAGCAGGAAACAGAAGGTATCTTCAAATTAAACTGAGAAGAGTTTAATAGAGGAATAATTGGCGTAAGTTTGGAGCACCAAGTTTTAGTAAATAACAAGAGAGGATACATTCTGAACAAGTAACTGCCGGGAGGTGCAAAAGGAGGGAATCAGGACCAGAACCAAAGGGAGAGGTATGAAGAGGGCCATGTGACAGGAGCTGTAGCCTTCAGGAGAGGAAATAAACTAACCCACAGCCACTGAGCAGGGTATGAGCCATAAATAGTACCCTGTCCTCACTCTCCCCTGTCCTCTGGGTTTCCTGCCAAAGCCACTGGAAGGGAGGATAAAAGAGCCCATTGAAATGGTCCCTATGGATCTTCCCATGTGGCCTGGAGTGATATACAGAAGCTATCCATAGAGGATGTGCCTCCAGTCATTTTTACTAATAGGGTTATTCATTCGTATAATCCAAAAAGTTAGGATACCACTGTTCTAAATAACTACACTAGATACTAAGATATGCTAGAAAAAAAGCTAAGTTCAGAAGTCTTAGTCTGCCTAGATCTAGGCTCAGTGGCCCATAATTAATTAGGAAAGTCTGTTCTGCACAAAGGAAGGGAAAGTGTAACGTTTGAACAATGTTTTTGCTTATCTCTGCTTTGGGTTACAAAGCCAATATTCACGTCACTGATTTTATTTTCACTCATTCACTCTCATTCATTATCTCATTAGTTGTGCCAGGCATTGTACAGGTGCTGAGAATTACAAAGATGAATTAAATATGATCCCTGGCCTCAAGACTGTAAGTTTGTAGAAGGAGACAGATACACAAATAATGTGTAGAACAGTATTTTAATCATGCTGAGAAATCAGAGCAGATTACAATGGGATTACAAAAAAAAAATGGTCATTTATACTAGAGGTTGAGAGAAAGTCAAAAATTGTTTCAAGTAAACATTAGTTTGAGAAAACTAAAGGAGAAAATAGACAAAATAGTCCAGGCCAAGGAAACATTATGAGCAAAACGACCTGATGAATTGGAGGGAATGAAAATATTTCAACATAGCTGAGACTCAGAGTAAAAAGGGGGAAAGCATACAATGAAGCTGGAAAGGTAACCAGGCCAAGATTGTAGAAAACCTCATTTGCAAATCTAAAGAGTGAACTGTGTTATCTGAAAGATTTTCTACTGAGAGCTTAGTTTGGTCAACTCTTCCCCAATATACTTGGAGCAGTTATTTCAGCTGGAAAATAAAAACTACTGGTCATACCCCATCACACAGAATCAACTGAAAAAGTCATTCTGAACCACAATGTTAATAGCTCCCCCTATTTTATGGTGAAGGAACCAACATTGAACAACTTGTCTTAAGGTCAGTTTTGGATGCTGTGAACACTGTTTCTTTAAGGATATCCAGGCTACTTCAAGTAAACCATGTGGCTAAATACCTAGCTTTGTCATTAGAATTAAAATTTACATATCAGCTGGCCATGCTAATGATCATCAAATGGAGTCTAATTAAGACATGGCATTAAAGATCCCTTTCCTTCCTATAGGTTTTCCTAGTTATTGAAATGCAGTCTTATTAGAAGTTCTCAGTCCCACCACAAAATGTCCAGAGCCTGGACATTTTTCACAATATTACAATCCTGATGACCCAACAATTTCCCAGTTAGTTGACCTATATGGGTGTGGGAGCATTGGCTTTGGCATATTTTATTTCTGAAAACAGGAGGCTAATTAATATGCCCTCTCTATGCTAATAAGTACTAGTACAAATAAGTCTCATTTTCAGCCTGCCTCAATCACAAAATATCTATTAATTATATAAAGCAGTTTAGAGAGTGCATTGGCTATTTCACAATTCAAAAGCACAAAGAAATTCAATAAAGATGGTTTGTAAGGAACAATGGAGTAAAGAATAAATTCTGAAAGCACTGAAAGTCAAAGTTGACCTCTTAAAGGAGTACATCAAATGAATGAACAATAAATTTTCCATAAGGCAAACCAAAGCATATTTTATAAAGCAAGAGTTGTCTCCCCTGAATACTCAACGAGGCACCTAATGGGCCCAATTCTTATCTAATATAACGCTCACAGACTGGATCTGTTCTTTCCCTAACACATCCACTGGTATTCATATTTCATTAGGTTATTCTCAATCAATATTCTTGCCATGACTGGTTAGAGGCACCCCCAAGAGGAAAGCATTTGGAGGACTTGCCAGCAGTTGGGTCCTCCTAAGGACAAAGTAAAGTGTTTTATTGCCACTTAAGAATTCCAAGGTAAGGGGCACATGTATGGCTCAGTTGTTTAAGTATCTGCCTTAGGCTCAGGTCATGATCCCAGGGTCCTGGGGCCAAGCCTCGAGTCGAGCCACCCCCCACCACCACCATGCGTCCTCTCTCTCTCTCAAATAAATAAATAAATAAAACCTTAAAAAAAGGAATTCCAAAGTAAATAAAGGCAGATACCTGTGTACCCGTACTCCCGTAGTTACTCTTTTTGAGACAAGCCACTAGAACTTCTCATTATAGACCAAATCCTCAACAATATTCTCTGAGGAGTTTTCATAGTTTTTATTCAAGCTAGAGGATTTCCTAAAGGTCAGAACGATTAGGTCCAGCACACATCCGAAGTATCAAGGGCTTTAAGTGCTGGACCATCCTGAGCCAGCAGAAATACAGTAAGAGGCATGGCAAGTAGGTGATTAACACCTTCTGCCACTGAGGAGATCAAAGCTCTCTTCTCAAGAAACCAAAAAGAGCCAGGAAGAGGATGCTGATGTCATAATGAACCTCTTAAAACTCTCATTGCCTTCTTTCACCCCCATCCAGGCTCCATCACAAAGAAAGCTATGAGCAAGATCCCCAGGGTCTCTCCGCTGTCTTTCAGTTATTCATCCTCAACTTATTTTTTGCTGTAATCTATGAAATCAGTGCAACTGAAGGAGTTGCAGATGGATTGATTGTGAACTGATTTATGATCCTTGTTGCACCAGAGAAGTAATTTTATGCATATAACTTCTTTTACAATTACCTCCACATGATTTCAAAGGAGTTCACTGCTTATGGGAGGAGGCCATCAATAAGTGACACTTGCATATTCATTCATTTCAATCAGAGATTTTTAAAGACTCAGGGGAATAGTTCAATGCCATTGAAAATTGCTTTCTTTTTCATCATGTTTCCCCTATTTTTTCCCACAGTCTGTTTTTATTTTACTTTATTTTTACTTTTATTTTTAAGCAAATTATATTTAGGGGACTTAAAAAGAGAGGCTGCATTTATTAAATGCCAACTATGTGCCAGAAACTGTGCTAGCCCGTATCTCCATGAAGTGTTATATTCTTTCCAAGGTCATAATTATTTTTTTTAAGACTTTATTTACTTATTCCAGAGAAGGGGGGAGGGGCAGAAGGAGAGGGACAAGCCGACTCCATGCCGAGTGCAGAGCCCAACACAGGCCTCAATCTTAAGACCATAAGATCATGACCTGAGCCGAAACCGAGAGTTGGACACTTAACCTATTGAGCCACCCAGGCACCCCCTAAAAGGCCATAATTATTTTGCTTATTCCACTAAATAAAGAAGGAGAAGAGACTAAAGAAGAAACTCAGAGACGCATAAGTATTTATTTGCCCAACATCAAACGGCCAATAAGTATCAGACAGATTGATGTTTGAACTCCTATCTAACTGCAAAATCCATCCTCTTTCCATGGCTTCACACTGTCTTCAGCTTTGGGGGATAAAACTCAATCTGTTTTATATTTTTCAATCTGTGAAAAGATTTCTCGGGGTTCTTGAGATAACCTAAGACTGCTGCACCCCAAAAGTCTTGTGAAGCACACATTCTCAGTGCTATCTTTTCCTTTCTTTTCTTTCTTTTCTTTCTTTCTTTCTTTCTTTCTTTCTTTCTTTCTTTCTTTCTTTCTTTCTTTCTTTCTTTCTTTCTCTTTCTTTTTCTTTTTTTAACATGACTTACATGGGGAGTGTCCCATGTGGACCATGTGTTCAAAGCATAGCTTGACCCTGACAACGCAGCCAGGCCAATGCTACTTCAGGGAAGAAGTCATAAAGTCATTTGGTTTTGGGACCTTGTGTTGACCCTTTTTTCCCAAACTTTAATTATTTAACATCTACACCATTTTTGCTGTGTCTGAATGGTACTAAGCAATTATTAACTTACTATGTTTTAATCAATTTTAATCTGACCCAGTTTTTCATTTAATCTTGTTCTAAACACTAAGACATAAGTTTAATATGCTATCAATATTTTTCTTACACATATTAAATACATACACATAACTAGTAAAAGGAAAAATGTCAGTATAGCAACCAAAATCACACTTTGGGAAGCACTAATGTAGAGCAATTGGTTGGTTTTTCCATTTTTTTATTGTGTATGTGTCATTTGTCCGTGGTTTCATGATACTTTTTTTTATTCATTCACTCAAAACACATGTTTGAGCACAAACTGTATAATTGACACTGTCTGGACACTAACAGCCATGCGGAGAGTGGTTTGTACCAAAGAGAGAATGAAAATATGGAGGCCAGGCAGAGAGCTGCTAGATTATTATGGTAACCCAGGGAGAGGTGAAAGGAACTGAATGAGATCAGTAGTAATGGAAAGGAATGGATATGTTTAAGAGACATTTCAGAGGTAAAATCAACAGACCTCAGTGTTAGACTCAATTCATAGTGGTGGTTAGGAAGGGGAAAATGTAAAAATGGCCCTAAAACCATTTAAATATTTTAACTTCAATAAATTGTAATACTTTTTGTCTTCTTTAACAATCATGAATACAACTGTAAACTCAAGTAATGGAGAAAATTTGGGGGAGGAGGGAATCTTGTTTAAAACCAGATATAACATTTAACATATTTAGCAACCTATATGGTATCGGCCACCAACCAATTGGGAAAAATGCTTAAAAGCTCCTAGAGGCTTCCTTCTTAACTCAGGAGGTGGAGTCAGGGAAAGAGTATGATGAGAAGGGGTTACATGTGGTAGGAGGCCCAGAGTATAAGCTACTTACCCAGAAGTATGAAAACATTTCAAGATTTTGCCAATGGTCACAAACTTCTAGATCATCAGCCTTGCTTCAACCCCTTTAGAGCAACACCCCCCCGCCCCCCGCATTCTCTCAAGTGAAGTCCTAAACTTTGTTGTAGTTCCCAAGGTCTGGACCATGCACCAGCCTCATCTCCCCAGCGTTATCTCAGCTCCAATCCCTCATCTTATCTTCACTCCCAACTCTCTGAAATCCCAAGCTGCAAAGCCTTTGCAAATACCTCTCCTGAAAACACTCATCTGTTCTTCCAGAGCGCTCTTAGTTATCCTTTTGGCCCCATCTTGATGCGGTATCTCAGAGAAGTTTCTCCAGACCTTCCATACCAAGACACATTTTCTTTTTACACACAGTAAGTACCCTGTTCTTCTCCTTCCAGCATGCAGACAATTGCAATTACATGATTTGTTGGGTAATTATTTGTTTCCCTGTTTGTCTTCTATACTAGACTCACTAAGCTTCATGAGGGCAGGAACAAGGTCAGCTTTTCTCATCATCCTTTTCTCAAAACCTCACATAGAGCTAGCAATATCAAAGGCACTAAAAAGTAGCCAAAATGTTTTCCTTAGCAGGAAGGGAGAGAAGACAGTGCCTATTCATTTACTATTGTTGATTAGGGGAGGTTTGGGACATTTAGATGGTAATTATCATTTTAGAACTCATACCATACCCAGGCACTGACCTTGAAACTTATTTTTATTTCATTAAGTTTCACTATAACCTATAATTATAATTATAGTTATAACTATAACAGGTATTATCCTGTTTTTTTAGGTGAGAAAGCCAAGGTTTAGAGAAGTAAGGAAATTGGCTCAGCATCACTCATCTAATACATGTCAGAGTAAGGATAAAAAAAAAAATCTGCCCCACTACAGCTTCCCAAGCTTGGTTATTGAACTTTCCTTGGCATATGATGGTACCATCATAATTGCCAGCAGATAACAGATAACAAGAGGATAGAAGAATTTTGCTAGAAGCTCTTATAGTGAGAAGGGACAGTTGGTGGTATGGCCTGAAATGAGACCACTCAAATCAGCCAGTCATAGAGGGGACCAGGCACAGTGGTTCATAATATCACTGTATTACAGTGACTGTTACAGTAATTGATGTCCATAAAGTGGTGACCTTAACCCAACAAAAAGATTCATTGATTCTCGAGGAATTATGTTTAATAAGGAAGTACGTGTGTATTTTAGAAGGTTTCATTAAGATCTTTTTAATAGTTATCTTTTTAATAGTATTTTAGATATCTAGGAAACCTGTCTCTTCTAAAGACATTCTTCTCTGTCCAGATCAATATGGCATTGCGTGCTTCCAGGTTAGACCACACAATTTGGCTCAGAATATTTAGTTACCTTCCAAAGCTAAAGGAAGACATAAAGATCCAGCAAGATAGAAACCTAATCCATTGATAACCAATCTGATTAGGATGCTTTTTCCTGTGAAACTGATGGACATTGATTCATTTACAACAAATTAGAGGACTTTTGCCTTGGGAAAATCACCCTCATTCTGGCAGAAATGAACGTGGTAAAACAGGTTGGAAACAAAAGTTGAAAAATTGGTATGACTAGTCTCTACAATGATTATAAAAATTCACCTCACTGTTTTCATGTCTTCCCTGGCATTCCTGTGTGTAGCTACAACTTTATTCATTTATCAGTTTTTCCTACACCACTGATTTCTGATGAACACTCTGTCTCATTTTTTAAATGTTGCTTTTCGCCACACAGATATATCATAAACTTCATACGGTCATCATTTCTTTCGAATTGTCTGTGAGAATGCAGCACTTAGAAATGTTGCGTTATTCATTATTACAATGTCTGATATTACTATGAGGTGAACATGACTGGTGACCAATAGTTTTATAGGTCAAGATTTATAAAGAATATAGAGATGAGGAGCACCCGGGTGGCTCAGTCAGTTAAGCATCTGCCTGCAGCTCAGGTCATGATCCCAGGGTCCTGGGATCAAGTCCCACATTGGGCTCCCTGCTCAGCAGGGAGCCTGCTTCTCCCTCTCCCTGCTGCTCCCCTCTGCTTGTGTTCTCTCTCTCTCTGACAAATAAATAAATAAAATCTTTTTTAAAAAGAATATAGAGATGAGTTCTCTGTCATCCATCCCATACTTTCACCTGCATAAACAGATTGGGGAGTATATGCCTTCTCAAAACTTCATATATGTCAGCATACACAGGAGGAAGTTTTCTCCAAAAATTTCTGTTCTCAAGAAAAGAATCACCTTATTTAGAAATCTTTTAAAAATATCTCATATCTAGGGCACTCTCTCAATTATTTCAAAAAACTTATTTTTATAAAGAAGTTTACCCTATGATTACCTCAATCGATACTAGTTCTGGATGTTCACAAGAAACACCTTACTGAATTAATGGAACACTAAATTTAAAAAGTCAAAGAAATTTAATACAGTTTGTCACTGTTCTTAGGGGATATTCTCCCAACTGCAAGTATTATTAGATACTGCTACAAAAAAGCCTTTAAAAAACTACTTAAAATATACATTTACATACACATGCACACACAGAGTAAATGACTCTTATCAAAATGTGGCTTGGGATAGAATTTCCAAGGAGAACATATAAAATACATTCATTTTACACACTCGGGCAAACTGTGGTAATGACTCTGAAAGTGGCTCTATGAGAGCAAAGACACTTCTGAATAGTCTGAACAATATTATTTTCTAGGTGTGGGAGTGGATGAAATACTATTTCTACATTAACATTATTAATACGATATGACTCTGAATGTTATTATAAATAAATACCATATATATATAGACAACTCTTTTCTCTGTAAGCCTAAATTTGCTCCCCAAATTATTTTAGGGATCTTTTCCCTGGGAAAATGAATGATCACCTTTTTTGAAAGCGGGGTACATATCTTTTTTAAAAAAACTGTTATATCCCCATTGCCTAATAGAGTGGCTGGAATATTCTAATTGCTTCAAAATATTAATTAATGTATGAAATAATTAACATCACTTGTGTATGAGAAAGAAGAGGTGTCAGACATCTCCAATTGAATCCATAATCATAACGACTTCATGACATCCTTGTCAACAGATCCACTTTGAGATTCCTGAAGCTAATAAAACACATAGACTATTTGAATGGAAGTCATATCAGAGATCATCTATCCAATCTCTATATTTTACAGATGAGGAAATCACAGAGCAATTGAATGCTCTCCTAGAGGAGACATGGACTTAGAACTCTGATCTTCCCATTCAATGGTATTACTGAGTCAATCTCTTTGGGTAGTTCATCCCAGTCTCTGATTTATATTTCAAGTTGAAAGCAGGCAGCATCTTTTGTTTGAGAATGAGTTCTGTTGAACAAGGTAAACATATATTAAATGGGCTGTAAGAACTGATGGACAGTGAGAGAAAGGTAGAATTTGTGATACAAAATCTAAGTAGATGCTCTCTCCAAGTGTTCATGATCTGCTATGGGAGTTAGTCACCTAATCATAGAGAAATGCATTTACCTTTTTGGTTTTGACAAGCTTTCAGTCGGTGTAGGTCTTAGTTCGGTTGACAGCCATGGAAGCTGTAGGCAGAACTCCCATACCAGAGGACCAGAAGAAAAACACATACAGGAGGTACAGCAAAGTGTTCTCAGATGCTCACTCAGCAGACCACGCATTTGTGTGCAAGAAAAATCAATAAAAGTGTATCTCTTTCCATGCACGATATATTCTTTGTAAAAAAAATCGCTCTATGTCTCTAATAGGGATTCACAAACAGAAATAATGGGTGTCTCACTAACAGTCTTAGCAGAAATACCCAAATTGTTGAGTTTGTAAAAATCCATTTGAATGCTGCTAACTTACTGTCAAAAAACACAAAAATCTCCCTAGTCTTGCCTTTTTCCCCTTTAATCTGTTATTTTCCTCACTCAAATTAACAGCCTCAATGTACCTTAAAGTGAAGGTACCCTGGAATTCGTTAATCACGTTAAATTTGCAAATAGGCTTCAGAGGAGATGCACCCATCTTAAGCAGCAGTGCATATATAATTAAGATGTGGGCTATATACATACAAAGCACACATATGCCTTTATAAGCCTGAAGAAAGGATGCCATGGTCTCTAACACTGCTAATAACACATATGCCTCACTTACTAAGTACCAGACATCCCCCAAAACACTTAACTTGTATTAGTTTATATAATCCTCCTATCATCTTCCCCTTGTACAGATGAAGAAATTGATGCTCAAAGAGGTAAAATAATTTACCCAAGCTCAGAGAGGTAAAGCAATTTAACACAAGTAGTAAGTTTTGGTGGAGCTGAGGTTTGAACCCAGGCAGTCTGGCTCCAGAATTTGTGCTCTTATTTATGATTTCATTCTACAGCCTGGTTTGTCAGTTGCTATTTTTACTCACTTTGTGAGCTGCTCATCTGATTACCTTTTTTATTTTAATGAAAATTTGTATTAACGCTCTAATCTTTCAATTAAGATTATAGTTTATATTATGCAAATTATTTCTATTATTAGGTAAAACAATCTTTGTGCTTATAGAAAACACCAAGATTCAGATGTATCTTCCATTTGAAAGGCTCACAATATAGGCAAATGTGAAATTTCTCTAGTTTCCCATGTAGTTTGTGGCATTGTAAGTTTGTGGATTATTTGAGCACCAAAAGCTGCTTCTTCTTCTTCTTTTTTTTTTTTTTAAGTATCAGGGATGACTTAGATAATAAAACATGACCTAGCATGAATTACAGTATCTGAATTCATTTCTCCAACTAGTGTGTTTGTGGGCCCAAGGTTGAAAGCAATTAGGTGTGAATTATTACACCATCTTCCGTGCCCTGGATGGTTTTATGATGATTATAAAATTTTATTATTAATGGTTCACTGTTTTTGGAGGAGTTGTTAATTTAAACGTATATATTTATATTGTTAATTAATGAATAGGACAAAATTAGTTTGGTGAAATCTTTCTAGAGACCAGAAGCAGCTGGGGAGTGCAGAAGATGTCGTTGGCAGCAGGTGTAGGAGCTGAAAGCTGGCCTCAGGAGAAACAGTGTGCTGCAGTTTGATCAATGGCTATTAGAGCCATGGGGGGCCACAGAGATCATCCTGTCCAACTTCTTTGTTTTAAAACCAGGCAAAATAAGTGACTTGCCTGGGATCACACCACCAGTTTGTGGCAGAACCAGGTCAACTTAGTCAAAGACACTTAGGATCCTGGCTCCCAGTCCACTGTCTCTCATTCTCAACAACTGGAGAAGATATGACTGAATATCTGGGTAGGCATGGATGACATCGTTAGAAGAAGACAAGAAAAATTATAAAAAGTAAAACAGAGTTTCAGTTTAATTGGGCTTGTCTGAGTGTCAAAATAATGCCTGGTTGTGTGTATGGAGAAGTTGAAAGGGGAGGAGGGGTCAGGAAACTTCCTATTGATAAAGTAGGTTGAGGTGTCCAGGGTTGTGATATGGAGATTGTATAAAAGCCCATGGGATAAGCAATACTTTCCTAAGAATGCATTTTCTACATGTTGGAACCACAACTGGACAAACCAGCTTACCCCAGCAGCCATGTAGGTAATGACTGGTGGGAGCCCAAGAAATGGTCACATATAATTTCTATCTCTGGACCTCCTCTTGCCATGCTTTGTAGCTCCTCTCCATCCCTCATCCCAAAATTCTTTCCTCCTGGTCACTGAAGGGTGAAAAATATTTTCTTGGGCAAATTTAGTCACAAAAGAGCAATTGAAAATTGACTGGATTTTTCCATGGGTTAGGCGAGAAAAAGGATGTGCAACACTTGGTAAAGTTTTTCTCAAAGAAATCGGTGACAGAAGCAACCATGCAGAACTGCTAGTACACCGAGCCAAAGTCTATCTTTCTAAATAGCAAAACAAGGTCTCATTCCTGTTGGGATTCTCCAGAGGGGTCTTAAACAAGTGGCCAAAATGAATTTGACATTGAGAACATAGGTGTATGTGTATATATATATTTTTTCCTTCTCTTAGAACACTAAATGTTTGCCAGGCAAAGCCATACTGAAAGCCATTATCAATTCAATCTAACTGAGCAGTGACTGACAGCACCCTCTCAATTTAGCTCTTACCTGTTTCTGATTGAGTTATTGCCTGGGCTCCTGGGAGCATGACCTGGATCCTCCCAGTGTACTATTCCAGTCTCTTGATCAGAGACAGAAACAGTTCATCAGAAAAGAAACATATTTTGTAGAAATGAACATGCTTTACTTCAAAACTCAGTATTACACTCTCGCTATTGGAAATAAATTCACTCACCTGGACCATGGCATCATCTAAATCCCTTTTTTCTAGAAAGCCAAAGCCTCTCTCTTGGCCCATCTAAGTTGAACATAATGTTCCCTCCATTCTGTTAGCTATTTTTCATTGTGAATTCTGTGAATATCACAGGCAATTATAAAATTGAGTAAATCACTCTACTAGGCAATGCCCCATCTTATACAATTCTATGAAAGAGACAATGTTTTGCTATGTCTCCATTTCTTCTCTCTAAACACCCATCCCTGTGCTGACTGCTAACTATATTTTAGGAAAAAAGACTATTCATTTGAGTTTCAAAACATGAAACCCTTATATCATGTCTAATATTCCAAAAGATGGCTTCTACTCACCCCTTCAGATAAAATCCCAACACTCCACATTCCTCAATACACAAAATGGTCAGAAACCCAGGAATCTTTGATTTTTTTTCTTATTTTAGTGTAGCCTTTCATTTTTAAACAACAAGAGCTAAAACCGTCTCCTATTATGATAAATCAAGATACATGGCTCTAAGGAAATGGGTCTTTCTCTCTGAGTTCTAATCATTGGAACTTAGTGCTGCTATTTTATTTTCCACTTGTGTCTTGATCTACAGTAACCTCTTTAGCTCTGTCCTCAGTCTATTTGTTGCACTTAAATGCTATGAAAAGTAGATTTCAAGTAAGATCTAAAATTCACTATATGGTGAAATGTAAATTACCATAGTTAAAAATGAATTATTCCATAAACGGGAAAATATTTACTGCAGGCAATGAAGAAATAAATCTGTATTTTAGAGTTAGGTGTAAAATATACAGTATTTTACCACAAATCCTTGGGAAAAGGCAAGGCAGAGCAGGAGGGAGAAGCCTGTGAACTTGTATTAGCAACTACCACTCTCAGTTTTATATGGCATTGCCTATTCAGCTCTCCTCTTAAATTTGCAATTCTTGAAAAAAGTTTTACTTAAACTTTTCTCCACAGCATATATTTTAAGAAGAAAGAAGTCAAAAAGACAGAAAACATCACATATTATAATTTAAAAATTCAGGGTTTTTTTCCAGAAACATATTTCCAGAAACAATCTGACCTTATCTCAAGGCTGAATTGAGACCCCTTCCTCTCCTTCAATATGTTCTTATTTGGATGAGTTAGCAAATTTTAGACTTACTGATGAAGAGGAAAAAATGTCAAGGAAGCATATTCTGTTTCATTCGTGATAATATCCAATCTAAGTCTGATTAGAAAGTTGCTACACATTATTGAATTTATAAAATATACAGTTGAGGCATTTAACACTGAACTAAGGAAGTGCCTAGATAGATAGGTAGACAGATAATAGATGATAGATAGATTGATCGATCAATCTTGTGAGCCAGTGATTGTATTTTAAAAAATTTCTTATACAAATCTTTCAGGTCAGGGATAATGCTATCTTCTTTCAGAGAAGATTGTCATTTGTTCCTGAAAGATACATGTGGGCATTAACAATCTGGGAATCCAATTCAGGTATTGACATTATTCTAGGCTAACAGGATAATTTGTACTCAACCATAGCCTATGTGAATGTTGGTTTTCTTCAGGTTTATCCTTACTTCTAGGATCCAACCCTTTGGATCCCAAACCCAAAACCAGGGTATACCAGATACCGCATCCTTCTTAGCCATGTATTCCAATTTTTGTGCTCCTAATCCACAAGGCTGTCAAAAAGTACTCTCGGCCACATTTACTAGATTGGCAATCACTGTAGGTAAAAGTTGAACTTCCGTTTTTTAAATATTGGTGTCCCAGGTATCAGATTAGTAATTCTTACCACTTTATCTGCTCTCCAATGCCTTTCAACAAAAATTTCATCCAACTTTTCTATATGCCTCCTTGGAAGAGTTGGTGCACACTGCCTAGATCACCATTACATTTGTACTTTAAAAATATTTTCTGTATTTTTAAATTTCCAACAATGAACATGAATTACTTGTGTGATCAGGCCATGAAAAGTATCATTCATTTATTTGTTGTTTTTAAGTTATATGTGAACCTTTATATGATAGTAAATTTAAAATATTTTTCTGTACATTTATAGGTAGTGACCATGCTTTTCATATTCAGTAACTTACATAGTTGGGGGGAAAACATGCAACGTGGGCTCTTGTTACAAGAAAACGAATTCAATCTGTTGCTCTTCTCTATATTCACCAGTAGGAGTACTCTAATGTAGAAGTTAAGCTGCATGAAATGCTGAAAGGTATTGATAATTAAAGAACTATTCACTGTCTACTCCAACCTATTCTCTATAATTCAGCCAAAGTAAAAGTTCTAGAATTAAAATCTAATTAGGTTGTTACCTTGCTTGAAACCCTAAAAAGGCTTCCCCCTTACTCTCTGGAAAAATCCAAATTTCTGAGCAGAGCGTACATGGCCACTCCACTCTTGCGTCTTACATTCTTTTTTTTTTTTTTTAAAGATTTTATTTATTTATTCATGAGACAGAGAGAGAGAGAGGCAGAGGGAGAAGCAGGTTCCCAAGGAGCAGGGAGCCCGATGCGGCACTTGATCCCAGGACCCTGGGACCATGACCTGAGCCAAAGGCAGACGCTTAATCATCTGAGCCACCCAGGCACCCTGCGTCTTACATTCTTACCCTCCCACTCTATGTCAGCATCGAGAACTACTGAGAATCTCCCCAGTTTGCCATTCTCTTTTGCTGCTGGCCCTCAGCAAGGATATGGCAGCAGCAAAGGCAGCTCTCTCTTGGACCTAAAGGCAAAAGGCACTTGCTGAGAGCAGCTGCATCACTCAAGCCTCTTAACCTCTAGATTTTTATGAGAAATAAATCCATGTTTATCCTATTTAAGTCACTGTACTGTGAAGTTTATTTATTACCAATATTAAATAATATTTCTAAATAACAGCAATCTTTTTCCCCACACTTTCTCATTTCCCAGATTTCCAACAATCTGCTGCTTCTCCCAGGAACTGTTCTCAGTTTCCTCACACAGGCTGGATGCCTTTCACAGTAATGCCATCACAGGGCATACCACTTGTATTAAACTGCCCCCTTACTTGTCTGTCTGCAACACTACGTTGAAAGGGCAGAGACTGTGCTTCTTCATCTTTGTTTCCTAGCACCAACCCCTGGGCCTGGCACATAATAAACACTTTACAAAAACATTTTGAATTAATGCAAGATCAAAGAAGGATGACAAAGCCTAACTCCGCATTACCAAGAATCTATGAAAAGTGATTATAGGATGAGTACCCTTCAAATTTCCCATTTTTATTTATAGACAAATATAGGTGGGGAGTTTTGGAGAGAATTATACCTCCTTGATCACCAGTTAAAAATTGGATATATTTATAATAAACTACACAATGCCATATACAATATGATTTAGTTTCTCTGTTCTTCCTCTACCCTACTTCCAAATATCTTGGCCTCTGAGACAAACTGAGATTTACAACCATTAGATTTATTCCTCTGAGCTAAAACAGCATTTCTCTGAAAAGACTGCTGAAATGCAAATATGTTAAGAGACTTCAAACCATTAGGACACATATGCCCCTTCGTAGGGATTAAATTATCAGAATGTGTAGAAGATATCAGAGCCCTAAGGAAATGAGACAGAGAACTGGTTGATTTTGATCAGAAGAAGAGATTGGGACGAATGATACCTACAGAGGGAAGGTCTGCATCATACCTGCACCAAAAAGTCTGTGCTAAAGGTTTGAAGAGGGCACAGAGCATTAACAAGCATTGGCTCCCACTGGGACAGACAGGCTGGGAGCTAGTAGACCAACCAGGCACGCCGTATTACTTATTATTTGTCCTGAGAGATTACATGACAGGTTTCTGCTATTGTTTTCCTTGGGTAGAATTACTCAAGTGGTTGGATTATATTCACATAGCCAGCATCTCATAGTTTCTTTGTTGAAGGCATTTGTCTTAAAAGGGAATCTTCATTTTTATGTCCAAATAGGTATACCTTAGTGGCCTCCCAAGATCAAAGGGAGAAATCACTCAAGTCCTTAGTTGAAGAGAGCAAACCAGATACAGGTTATGATATATCCAAGGGAATCCTCTGGGGGCTTCTCCTGATTCTGCTCTCCTATGATGACACTTGCAACAAGAACAGAAACTCACGCCAAATTTAATGCATTTTTATGACCAGAATTGAAATAAGAGTGTCTCTCATTCTTTTATACTGGGTCATGACTGTAATCTCATGGCCCTGCTCAGATGTCAACCTCTTGACTGGAAGGGCAGGTAGATGATACAAGAGTTCATCCTTGTCCCACCTCCAATTTGTTCACTGCAAAGTGAAGAGGGGTGTCTCCATAAAACAAGGCATGTGCCTATCTTTTTGCATTTGACTCCCAATATGGGTAGTAAAGTGGATGGAGGTGACCTCCCCATGCTTTCATCTATCTGTCAAGTTATTTCTAGAGCTTTGAGTCCTCTGCGTGTGTGTGCGTGCACCCACACACATACACTCCAATAACAATCACAAGCATATTTAGCCCCTAAGTAGGCTATTTGTCAAATGCAGCTCTCCTGGCACTTAAAGCAAATAGCATCTCCAAAGCCTGGTTTATATGTACCCTAATCTGAAATCTTATTCTGAACAATTAACTGAAGAAAAATTTAAATAAACTTGTTGTAGATACCAGATACAATGTCACATATTATTTTTTTCGAGATGAGGGATTGTGTCAGTCTATGGAATTGATTAATAGCACCTTATTTCATGCAAATTGGCACAGATATATTTCTTCGGGATAAAAGGCTGCAGCACTAGGGTTCTTAACCTTTCTGTGTCACAAAAGCAGTTTTAGGGCTATGGACTCTTTCTCCAAAATTATAAACATACCCGGACAACTTTTTGTATTATATCAAGAGCTTTATGAATTTGTAATTTGTAATTTGTACTCTAATGGTAACCATATATTTTCCAAAATTTTTATTTTACTCCTGGTCAAATCCTGTCAACAATGACTTTATAGCTTAATTTGAGTTCTTTCTTTTATCCTTAGATTTTAATGTTCTGGACATTGTTTGAAAAAAATATAGAAATGACCACTTTCTTGATATAAAAATGCTTACACATAATTATGAATGGATGAATAGATGAATGAAGAAAGAATGAATAAAGGGCTATAATCTGTATTATCATTTGTTACCAAACCATTGCCTGAATATCAATATATATATAAGAGTATATGTATATACTCTTATATGTATATTGACATATAGAGTATATACAAATATACAAATATAATTGATTTCTCAAGTATGTTTTTGTGTTCTGAGTCAAAACAGGGTTTCTCACAGACTGTTCAGGAAACTTCTAGAATATTTTCCTCAGAAGTTCTGATCCATTTTATTAAAAACATTTCAGATAACTAGGCTGTAACCCAGGGATCTTTTATCACATGGATCACATCCTTTTGGGGACATATCACAGACAGTGACTACCACACTGCTAGTCCTAAGAATCTGGGCCTTCCATTGCTCAGAAATGTGAATCTTGCCTCTTATCAAGAAATAGAAGACAGAAATATATGATACCACATTATAAGCAAAAATGTCAGTATGCCCTCATGATTACTGAAAACAAAAAGCCTACCTAACCAAGATCTCTGGACCTCCTTCCTCATTCACTGGACAAGGATTTATAGAGCATCTCTTCAGCATAAGGTCCTAAGCTAGACCTCTATAGCACTTGCACTCTTGCAAATCCAAGCAGAATTCCCTGGTGAGCTCAGTCTGGTTGGCATCAGATGGGAATTACAGCCAAGTGAATTCTCCATATTGTAACCCTATTATCTCTCTCTCCCTCCATCTATCTCTCCTGTGCTGTGCATGGTTGGGCCTTATGGAAAGTTATCATTTGGATGCAAAACAATTATCCTAAAGCAGTTAGCCCGAGTGGTCTGGACACACAGATTTATCTTCCCTCTCCTTCAGTGAAGAACATCTATCTTCCATGACCTCTTGATTACTGAAGCCTTCAGAATATATTCTTTGGTCTGTGACACTGTGCTCAGTGCTGGGCTGAGCATTAAATATCACCCTCTATGATTAATTGGAAGTTAATTAAATCTATCACTGAAACAATGGGAAGGCAATGAGCTATGTAATCATTGCAATAGTAAATGAAATGATGTACAGGTCTCTCCATCTCGCTTATTGACAATGATGGAGGGGTGGCAGACCTTGGATGCCTGGTGAGGCTTGCTGCCTGACCTCACAGGCGGCTCTAACTTTCACAGAGCCCAGGGACAAGGCAACTAAAATTGTGTTCTGACCACCTCTGCTGAATGAGGGAGCCCCTCTTCCTTAGGCCTCCAAAGTGTCCTTGTCAGGGCTTTTCTATCTTGAATAATCAGTGCGATAAGGAATGGTAATGACTGAATGGGCCATGCAAATACTGGTTGTTACCACCTCTGAACAGCTCAAATTTCAGGGCTTCAAATTTCAGGGGCCCTTCAAATGCAATGAATAGAATGCACGTCTACTGAACACTGAATGCTTTTGTCTGTATTTAAAACTTCAGAATTTTTAAAGTGCTTTCACAGACCTGACACTGTTTGGCCCTCAGAAGCCCTCATAAGATGGGAGAACTGTGAAACAGAGAAGTGAAGTGGCTTGCTTGAGTTTACATAACTGGTTAGTGATAGACATGGGGAAAGCTAATTAGATACTAAAATGACAGAGCCAGGCCTAGCCAAATCCTTAGTTCCTGTTTCTGAACTTGACTGAATTTGTGGTTGTGGGGACAGAGGAGGCCATGAAGTTTGGAAAGGTAACCCTAAATTGCCAGATTGCCAAAAGTCTTCTGGGATCCGGATTGGCATACTTCAGCATATCAATTTTTATCACAGGGAAGCCATCCAGATATTAATTTTCCTCAGTCTGCTTGGGCTGCCATAACAAAATACCATACACTGGGTGATTTAAACAACAGAAATTTATTTCTCATGGTTCTGGGGGCTGGAGGTCCAAGACCAAGGTGCCAGCAGGATTGTGTTCTAAGGAGAGTTCCCTTCCTAACTTGCAGACAGTTGCCTTTTCTCTGTGTCCTCACATGGTAAAGAGAGAGAAATATAGAGAGAGGGAGAGAGAGAAAAGTGTCTTCCTCTTCTTAGAAGGCCCCAATCCCTTCAGATTAGGGCCCTACTCTTAGGAGCTCATTTAACCTTAATTACCGGCTAAAGAGTTGATCTCCAGATACAGTTACACTGGGGGTAAGGTTTCAACATATAAATTTTAGAGGGACACAGTTCAGCCCATAGCATAATTTGAAAGTATATTTTTAAAATTATCACTCAAGAATTATAAATTAGGGGCGCCTGGGTGGCTCAGTTGGTTAAATGACTGCCTTTGGCTCAGGTCATGATCCTGGAGTCCCGGGATAGAGTCCCACATCGGGCTCCCTGCTCAGCAGGGAGTCTGCTTCTCCCTCTGACCCTCCCCCCTCTCATGCTTTCTCTCTCTACCTCATTCTCTCTCTCAAATAAATAAATAAAATCTTTTAAAAAAAAAGAATTATAAATTAGGATAACCTCTTTAAACTCTAGTCACCCAATATTTTTTTAATTTTATTTTTTTAATCTATGTCCAGTTAGCCACTGTATAGTACATAATTAGTTTTTGATGTAGTGTTCAATGATTCATTAGTTAAGTATAACACCCAGTGCTTATCACAACACATGCCCTCCTCAATACCCATCACCCCCAATATTTTAATTTCCTTTTTTTTTTGTCACTAAGTATAAGAGCATTTTTAGTCCTCAGAATTAACTTGGGATCCACTTTCCCCTTCTTTCCCTTCCATCCCTGCTCCTTCCTAATGGGACAAGCCCCAAGTCCTGGTGGCATGCTTCTTCTATTTGAGGAGGCTTGGCCTTGGAGGAAGTTCATCCCTACCTTCTTAGATACACACTGGGTATCAGGGGAAAGAAGATAGTTATCAATGTATCATGGTTCTCCTGGACCCAAGGGACCCTTAAAAAGACTAAAGCACTTTTGGGGGATCAATTGAAAACAAATTAATTAAATAAAGGTCCCTTATCACAGTATTGAAGTTTAATATTATTTAGTGGAAAGATGTTCAGGTGAACTTCTTATCAATGGTAGTCAGAAAAGATATGCATCCCCTAAAGGCATTTTTCTTTCTCTTTCTTTCTCTCCTGCTGACACACAATCAGGCCCATCTGCCTAACATTGTCTAACTAAATATCCAGGGCTGTAGGAAATATCACTTTGGATCTGAGTACAGTTTGGTCCTGCTCCAGCCGTCCCAGGAAAATTACTGGCTCACATGTAGTACAGTGGCTATACAGAAAGCAAATCAAAGTCCATTCGAAAAGAGGTTCTAGAGAAGCAAGGGGTGAGCACATCCTGCCTCAGGGCTTTTGCAGTTATTGTTTCTGCTTGGAGCAATCTTTCCCCAAATACCTGGATAGCTCTTGTCCTTACCTCCTTCAGGCCTTTGCTCAAATGTCCTCTGATCAAGTTAGGCTTTCTCTGACCACATTATCAAAACAGTGCCACTTTGGGCGCCTGGGTGGCTCAGTTGGTTGGGCGACTGCCTTCGGCTCAGGTCATGATCCTGGAGTCCCGGGATCGAGTCCCGCATCGGGCTCCCTGCTCGGCAGGGAGTCTGCTTCTCCCTCTGACCCGCCTCCCTCTCATGCTCTCTGTCTCTCATTCTCTCTGTCTCAAATAAATAAATAAAATCTTTAAAAAAAAAAAACAACAGTGCCACCTTTCAGCTTATCACTTTCAAACATCTTACCCTACTTTGTTTTTTCTTCAGAATACTAATCACTACTTAATATTATGTTCTTCATTTACTTAGTTTCTATCTTTCCTCCTAAAATATCAACTCTAAGAGGTAGGGGCTTTGCCTGTTTTCTTCTGTATTTTGAAGCTTTGCACACAGCATGGCACATATTAGGTAATGAATAAATGAATGAATGAATGGACCTAAGGGGTAAAGTGAAGGCCAACTGATAGGTCAACATCACAAGGCCAAGCTAGCTAAGGAAGCAGAGGACATAATGGAAGTATCTGAGATCTGTTATAAGCTGTACACTTCAGGTTACTAGCTTAACCTTCCTGGACAAGAATGTACTTATCATTAGTGAGTGAGGTTTGAAATAAATATTTTTTTCCAGCTCTAACATTCTATGAGCTATGATATGAATTTTAAAATGATGATGTAACATGCTGCCAGTCTCAGGAGTCCTGATCTTGAGTCTGCTAAGAGGGGCCAGGCGGAGATAGTTAGACTAGGTGTTTCATGGCTATTTTTTGAGGTCCAGATTTTTTAAAGTTGAAGAGCCAGTTTGAGCTATCCCAGTTTCCACAACATAGTGGTGACTAAAATTTGATGCCTCTATCTTTACTGTGAGTCTAATCCTGTGTTTTTCCCAGATATTCACCTTCTTAGTCTTTTGTAAAAACAAAAATAGTGATTCTGCCATAAATTAAGCAAATAAATAAGTTCAACCTAAAATTCTATTCTTTAAAAAAAATGAACAGTATTAAAGAGAGAAAAAACTGAACAAAGAACTTCCCTGGAAATATTTTACATGGTGAAAATGGTATCAAAAGATAAATACAGATGGCACATTTTAGCTCAAAGAATAACTTGGGCTAATAAGAGTATAATTATGTTGTTGACGTCACTTCCAGTCATGACTTGGAGTATTATAGCCAAGAGACTATTATTAAAATGATTGGAGAAGTTTTTGTTTACTTATTTAGCCTGTTCACTTAAAGACTCCAGGCAAATGTACAAAATACTCATTTGAATTGCAAATCGAATCCATCAGCTAAAGTTAAGAATTTTTTAAAGTCAGATTTGGAAACCCAGGCCATTAATTCATAAATAGTCTTCTGTAGAGTATATGAATTAGCCTATCACAAGGATAATGACATAACATTATTGAACAACATAAAATAACTTCCTTTTATTTTCCCATAACGTCTGAGTTCCAGGTTTCCTGGCTCTCTCATAATGCCTGATGGTGCCACAGGGCAAATACGTGTGAATTGCAGTTGCAATATGAAAAGTGACTCCGGAAAAGGCGTGTTGGGGCTTTCAAGCTGATTCCCTGTCAATAGCTTCTACATCAAACCGCCTCAGTGTCTAGGTCAAGCAAAGCTTTTCATAGATGCCGGCGCTGTCAGGTCAATGCAAGATCTGAGCACTGAGATGTGTGTAGTTGGTCTCTTACATCAGTCCCAATAACAATGATCTCCTTGGGGTAGGGTGGGGGGTGCAAGGAGGGAAGAACCGACCTGACCTTACTTCACTGT
Organism: Leptonychotes weddellii; assembly: GCF_054177405.1. Taxonomy (NCBI): domain Eukaryota; kingdom Metazoa; phylum Chordata; class Mammalia; order Carnivora; family Phocidae; genus Leptonychotes; species Leptonychotes weddellii. Next base: position 116,893,536 of record NC_138370.1, on the reverse strand, counting down.
GAGTGTGTAGGATCATAACGGTCTTTCACAGAGAAGTGGAACACTTGAGGATTGATTCTAGGACTGATCTGTGAGAGATGGATGTTTCCAGTCTGCCCATCTCTTGGTGCTATGACGAGACTCAGAGGTTTGAACTGATAAAAGCATAGGAGTTAGAGATGTTTTTATGTAAGTACACATAACTTCTTCAAAATAACTAGAGGGAAAACAGACACATTTGCCCATGTCCAAAGTAAATCTTGGCAGCACTCAAGGGTAAAACAAACTTCGGGGGTTTCCATACTCAATTCAGTTAAAACAAAATGATCATGCTATTTGGCATCGTGTAGCCTCTGAAGTAAATAAAAGAGTAAAGAGGAGAAGATTGCATTTTTCACTTTCAGTAGCATAAATGAGCATCCTGTTGCACAGAGTAGGAATCCAAAACAGTTTGAGTCATCAGTTTTACAATGGTATTTGTTTTGTGATCTTGGTTTTGGGTCTAAGGTTGAATTCATTTTATCTCAGAATAACCAACTGAAAAGTAGAAATTTGGGTTAAACATTTTTTTTTCTGTTTGATGCCAAATAATTAACATGAATGGATTATTTGACCAGACTGACATAGGCATTTAATGTCATATTGACATAGCCATAATCTCCTATCTTGATTTATCTATTAGGAAAATAAAGATAACAAACAAAGATCTCCAGGTTTCCTTTCCGCTATACAACATCTGTGAGACCTATAATCACTTTCAACCTTCATACTTTTCACAGACATTAAAATTTTCTCAGATACTAAAAGGTAAGAGAAAGTGATTAAGAGAAAGGGCTTTGATGGCAGCCAGCTCTGAGTTCAGACACTGATGTGCCACGAATTAGGTATATAGCCTTGGGCAAGCTACTTATCTCGTTGGAGCCTCAGTTTCTTTGTCTCACATGGAATGATAATATAGCAATATCATAGGATTGTGGTGAGAAATAATTGAGATAATGTAGATAAAACACTTAGCATGGTGCTGGGAACATAATGAAGGCTCAGTAAATGTTAACTATTTTAATTTAAAAAGATCTTTAAAGGACAAAATCAAAGCAAAAAATATCTTCAAGTACTGTTTCATAAGTTTGTATTTCAACTTGGGAAGAGAAATAATATTCAAAGAAATTGGCATTGAATACATAGATAGATTCTCATGGAAAGTTACTATTTTCATAAAATGAAAGAATGAAGATCTATGAAATTTTCCTTCTATGAAAACATCAGACCATGAAAGCTTCCTCAGCCTATCTCACTTCAATCTCAGTCAGGAAAAAATGTAAATGCCCAATTGTGGGAAGTATGAAAGGGATGAACCTTCCTGTTCCCAAGGAAGTTAACTAAGAACATTAAAATTCCTTCACAGAGGCCCCTCTTCCCAAGAGCCGACTGAACATACTTTTAGATCCTGCCATTAGGATCAATGCAACAACTCCAGGCTCACAAAGTGAGTATTCTTGTTTTGTGCTATTTTGTTTTCTTATTTTACTTTGCTTTCCAGTGCGATGAGAAAAGTCAGACCAAATATGATCTCACTGGGAATTTTTAAAGCTCCCTATCATTCAAGGCATCACTTCCGGGATGGCTCCAAGGACATGCTGTCTCACTCTAGGCCCACTGGCTTTTAACCCATTATATCACTATTTATGGCATGTTGGCGTCAGGCATGCTTAGTGGGGAAGTGGGAGAACTGGCTCATGGCTGAAAGCACTCTCAAGTGAATCTCTGTGCACAGGTGTTTTCTACAATGTTTAGAGCCAACAAATAGAATATTTGACTTAACAAACCTCTCATTTTAAAATTATGACCGTCTCACTTTGTTTCTAAAATCAAACAAAGTCGGGCGCCTGGATAGCTCAGTTGGTTAAGCGACTGCCTTCGGCTCAGGTCATGATCCCAGGGTCCTGGGATCGAGTCCCACATCGGGCTCCCGGCTCAGCAGGAAGCCTGCTTCTCCCTCTCCCACTCCCCCTGCTTGTGTTCCTGCTCTCGCTGTCTCTGTCTCTGTCAAATAAATAAATAAAATCTTTAAAAATAAATAAATAAATAAATAAATAAAAATAAAATCAAACAAAGTCTGATATGGGCTTTCCTTATATTTTGATGGGGCACAAAGTTGGAATCAGGAAGACCCAGGTTCAAATTCTGGCTCTTTGCATTGAATGTAGAGCTGTGTGCACTGGGCATGTGATTTATCTCTCTGAGTGTCAGTTTCCTGAGATTATAATACATATAAAGTGATTAGCATGGTGCACAGTTATAGCAAACAGTGAAGAAATATTTGTTTTTCCTACCATATTACTACTACTATTCAATCTAAAAAGCAAAAAATGAACTCATCTAACCCATTCGCAAAGCTGATCCCTAGTAAGCTTTCATATGGCTTACTAATTTTTTCAGGTTGGTCTTAATTAAAAAGGTTCTTGTCTTAGAGATAGTACTCAGAGACTGGTCCAAGGAAGAACCAAAGAGATTTACTCTCAAATACATCTTTATAGCTTCATCACCATAATACCTAAGCATTCATGTGGACAACATCATTTCATCATAAATGAGAAGGTCGTACTATTGAACTGTAATCCATCCATTGATTTATGGTCCCAAGTTCCTCCAAGGATTTTCACAAATGCCTGTGACGTTTCCTAGTGTTGGACTTTGCATTTGGATCTGTGATTTAGATGACAGATGTGTGAAATCATATGTAGCCAGACAAATCCCGGGTGATAACACATTTGAGGGGGCTCAAGCAGTGATGGATTAAGGCCCAATCAACCAGATCAGCTAATCTGAGCCCTCCTCAGTGACATTGGCCCTGATGCTTTAAAGGGGCACCCCCAAATAAATTACTTTCCAGAAATAGTACTTTCTGCTCTGCATCTGATCTTACAGTATTTCCTTTTCCACAGTAAGTCCCAATACCATTGGAGAAGCCCTGCCTATTTCTGGAGAATTGATTATTATGTCTGGGATTAACATTTGCCTCTATTGACTGGTTAACTTTACTTTTAAAATCTAGTATTCTGAGTAAAAATGGGATTATTAATATGGACAGTTTGATAATAACCATTTTTGAAAGTCTGACAAATGCAGAAGCTGCAAAGCCAAGGACTTAATAATAGCTTCTTAGATGCTAGAGAGTTCATTCCAAAGAAACCCAGCAACTCACGTCCAGATGATACATAAAATCAAGACTTTCCTAGGAAGAAGCTAATATAAGAATTTGACACTGAAGCCTTTCTCAAGAGTGAACCTTATGGCACCATGTATAGGCTTACTGTCAAAATAGATTATCTCACATATATTTTTATGGAAATAGGAAGGAGACAAGAAAAATCACACTTTGGCATAGCAGTAAAGAAATATAACACAAGATAAAGAGCTATACTAAAAGAAAAAGCAAAAAGTGTTCTGAACCCCTCCACAAGGATCTCTCTAACGTTGTGCAGTTCATGCACCACCTCAAGAGTGTACCCATTTAATTTTATAAAAGGCAGGCTTGAATGCTTTACTATTCTGTCACTACCCTGGGCCTCTTATTTGATTTTTGCTCTCAGAATCAACTTTAGACATTTTTTTTCTCTTTTACTGTTGCTTACAGTGTTACCCAAAATAGCTCCCTGCACACCCCAATGTACTTCAGCTGCAGGCCTCAAAGCAAGTCTGTGCTGCATGCCTTGGATCATCAAGAAATTATCTGTAGTAAGGATCTGATGTCATTCGTTATGTTGTGTGAGACTGAGAAGCAAATAAACAAGTGTATATGTCTCTATCTTTGATTTTACCTTATTCTTCATTTATTTCCTTACCTTTCTTTTCTATCCTGAAACTTCCCTACACTATTGTCCTTTGGACCCCTTTAGGGCTGACACTACTCAGCATAATAGTCTAGTAGCTCACCAATCTAAATCCCCTTTAAAACAGGCCTGCCTCGGAGTGCTGAAGTGCATTAAAATAAGTTTTTAGCAGGATGTTTCAAATAGTAGAACCTAACCTCAATAGCTGCATTGTACCCTTCTTCCCTCATCCACTCCTGGCACTAAAAACAAAACAAATCAAAAACTAAAACCAGTCAGGAGTGTAGGTATGAAACTGAATCCTGGCCCATATACTCAAAAGCAATCAGAGTGAACTAAACAGAAATCTGGAAGGAAGCAAGAATACAAAGCATTCTCATCCATTTTGTCAATTTTGCTTCTATTTGCAGGACCCTCTCTTTGTGGATTTCTTGGAATTTATATGAAGACAGGTGTATGTATTCTTCTGAAACAATATTAGGAAGAAAAAGTAATGACTAGGAGCAAGAGTAATAATGTGAAGGGAACGAAGGTAAAATTTGTAAGTCAAGTAGAACTACTCAGATTAATCTGGTGGGGAAATATTATCATCTGATCCAGGGATCTGCAAACTAGAGCCCAAGGGCCAAATCCAGCCTGCCACCTTCTCCATACCCGCTGGTCTACTTGCCTCTAGGTGCCTTTGCTCTACAACGGCAGACGTGAGCCGCTGTGACACGAACAGTACGGCGCCTAAGACATTTACCACCTGGCTCTTGACAGAAAAATGTTGTCAATCTCTGATCTTCGGAAGACGACATGTAGCACTTAGAAATTAAACTGCATTTGCACACTCAATACCCTTATAATCTTTGAAAAATTACACATTAAAATTTACCTTTCTATGTGTGTTGGGGGGTACCTCCACATGCATTTTGGGGGGTGTCCTAAAATGAAATACAAAACATGCTTGCTAGGAGAGCTTCTTGAACACTCGGAGGTTTAGCATACTTCGAGAGTCGATGGTATAATAATGGAAAGATTCAACTTGAGAAACCAAGAGCTAGAAGATAGAGTCCCTGGTATATCACCTTGGACAAGTCATTTAACCTCCCCTTCCTCACCTATAGAGTAGGAACTCTGATGCCTGCCTCTCAAGGTTGTATAAATCAAATGGAATTATCTATGTGTGTGTATATCCCTTACTGAGCCATAACTTACAAAAATATGAGTTGTTGTTATTGTGCAGTGCCCAGAATGCTTTCCACGTACATGGTATTCTGAGCAAGGATAGCTCAGTGAACTGACTTTTGTAGTTATGACCTTCCTTTAACATCAGTTGCCTCCCCCACCCCACCCCACCCCCATGAGCTCTCTATATTGTATCAAAGCACCATTTCGAAGAAAGCATAGTTTCAAATTAAGAAGTCTAAAACCAAGGCTCAGCACATAAAGACGCTCAGTCCAGGTCCACATCTGGGGGAGTAATTTCAAAATCGTCTTCACAGAAGTTTGTCATTTTCTCCCACCTCCCATTTGCAGTTCATCTCATGGCATTTCTACCCCTGACATTTCCTCCCTTAGCTGCAGTTTCGTTTGTACCTGTCCCCCTTCACTCCCTCTCTCCCCACTGTCCCCTTTCAATTCCACCCCAGTCCCCTTTGATCCTTTTCTCATTTCTAATTCTGAAAGCCCTTTGAGAAAGGGGGAGGGGAGGAAAACAAAAGGTTAATTTTCTCCAGCCTGCCCAGGCCGACTTAATGTAACAGAAGGCAGCAAATTGTATTGATTTAGTGACATGCAACTGTCCAGAAAGAGCTATTTATACATTATTCAGGACAAACACTGTCATAATGGACAAACAGCAGCAGCATCTGGGATGTTAATGTCTACAAATAAGATTATTCTTTGAAAGGATTAGGATGAAGCATTTTGTGTAATTAGATTTCTCCGTTTCAGGAATGAATTGCCTTTTAGCAGTAAAAGCTGTCACTGAGGGAGCCATTAGCTCCTTATAACTGAATTAAATGCATAATTAGTGACATGATCACATTAGGATTTGTTTCATTTTTAACTAATCTGAAGGGGGAGGGGCGGGGGAGCGTTGGGGGAGCGGAGGCGGTGCCATTTCCAGGTCACTGCGGCCTTCCTCAGCTGGGATAGGCCTCAGCTGGCGTGCTGAAGTTGGTAAAAGTCAGGCGTGTGTGAATCAGAGCCCGGGCCTCGCCACGGCGACGGCCGGGCTATTCATCACTGGGTGGTGGGTGACAGTGACTGATGGGCTAGGCCCGGGCCTGGCACTTCACCAGTGCAAGAATCATACGAGCCAGGGAGCAGAATGACAGCTGGAGCGCTGTGTCAAGTGGTGGAGAGACCAGAGCTATTAATAATGTGTGCCACATGATCTCGGCCGTGAGAAAACAATGACTTAGACATTGGTGAGAATAAAGATTTTACATTTAGTCCAGGGGTGACTCTTCTCCTTGGCACTTGTAGAATAAATCCCTATGCAATCAGCATGTATGAAAATCAGGCAATGCATATATTAGAGCCCCGCCACTGAAGGAGGGGACCTGGGTGGGGATTTAAAAATCCATGCATTGGCTATATATGCTGTTAATCCCATGCTCCTGACATTTCTGCAAATGCCTTGAAGTAGCAGGAGAGATAAGTAAGAAGACAATGAGGAAGGCTTTCTTGTTTGCTCACTCACTTGATCCTGCACTTCTTTGCTGAAAGTCTACTGCCCTCGGTGCAGCTTTAGAGACTGTAAGAGGAATGAAGAGGTATGGGGCATTGTCTCTGCCCTCAAGGAGCTTAACAGAATTCAAAGGGACTGACTTAGCTCACTCAGCATAATAAGTCAATCAGAGAAAGACAATTATATGGTTTCATTCATATGTGGAATATAAGAAACAGGGCAGAGGACCATAGGGGAAGGGAGGGAAAACAGAATGGGGAGTCATCAGAGAGGTAGACAAACCATGAGAGACTCTTAACTACAGGAAACAAACTGAGGGTTGCTGGAGGGGACGTGAGTGGGGGGATAGGGTAATTGGGTGATGGACACTAAGGAGGGCACATGGGGGAATGAGCACTGGGTGTTATATGCAACTGATGAATTATTGAACACTACATCTGAAACTAATGATGTACTCTAGTAATTGAATTTAAATTAAAAAAAAGAAAAAAATTTGTATCATTAAAAAAAAGAATTCAAAGGGAGTTCAGACACCAAGTGTGTGTTGTTGGAATGCACTGACATTTTATTTACTTTGGAGGACTTCTAATTTTGATCCTTACTCTGAAGGTTAAGTTGAGAAGAAATGAGCAGAATAACAACGGAAGCTTGGTAAAAATGCTTCCATTCAAATTTTTTGGTATTATACAAGACTTATATCAGTAAAGGCAGCAGTAGGTAATGGTAACCTGGGGGTGATTGCAGTCATTGAGTTTGTGGAGAAGGAGCTCCCTCCTGGCTTGGACTGAGCATTCTATTACTGGGGGAACTGGCAGTTGTTGGGTATTAGGTTCCAGATGGTTTCAAGTTTCTGGCAGTGGTGATGGAAGCTTCTCCAAGGAACGGAAGAATGGAGAGCAACTAAAATGCTCCAATCCTTCAAAGATTTCCTCCCGTCTTCCCCACCACTGAAGCCTATACAGTAACTTCATTTAGAGATATATGATGGCCAGGATTTACCAGCCCACAGTCATCTTTTGATAGTGTTCATCTTGAAGCCAGGAGAAAAATTAGAATCTAACAATTAGATGAATACCTTTTCAGACCTAAATGCTCAGGACTCTGTGATTAAGATGTGCTGTTACAGAAAGAAAGATTTTAGCTCATGACTGGTAAAAATAGTTGTAAGGAAATGTCACTGGTAACCATGATGATTCGGTGAGATGTTCTTTGTGTCCTCCTAAGGAATGGCTTGAGTTCTATTAAGCTTCTGTTAACCTTTGCTATACCAGAAACAGACCACATCAAATCACCTTAACTAATGGCTCAGCAAAAGTCAATGAAAGAGAAGAAGGTAGAAATTCTTATTTCTTAAAGTTACCATTTGATAGAACTTAACTTTTAAAACAGACTTTTGTGAATTCCTTGAGAAAATATAGAGCTTTCATGATGTTATCCCTAGAAAATGTATGTAAAAATTCACATATAACCTTTATATATTGGTGAGCATTAAGATTTCCTGTTCTTTGAGGCAAATATTGACCTTGACTTCACCTCGGTCAATATTTACCTCTCAGGTCAATAGATTTTGATGTTCACCTCAACAGAAGTCAATATCTACTTATTATCTCATTTCTATCTGTCAGGTAGCAGTGTGTAATCAGTAATGTGAATTTTCTTCCCTTATGCATTTCCTGAGGTTAAGATGGGATTAATTTTGGACCTCATGCTTTCCACTTGCTAAATACCTTCTTCCCACAGGAGTGAATAGAAGTTCTGTACAGAATATTAACTATGTATTTTCATCTTCTTCCATTGCTTGGTCTCTGCTACCCATCCCAAATTAAGGTAGCACATGGGTAACATAAAATGTTTTCATATGAGAACTTCATTCATTTACTCAAAAAATATTTATTGTCCATGATATATCTGACACCAGGCTATATCTCGGTATATAGTTGGGATATAGTAGACATGGCCCATGCCCTCACCAAGCTTACTGTCAAGTGCAGTACTTTTCAAGTCCCAATTTGGAAGGATGTCAGGCAGGTTGTAGTAGCATCACTAGAAGATTATTTAGGGTCTTTTTGTTTGGGTTTTTTTTTTTTTTTTTTTAGAGAAAGTATAATTTTTACAAAGAGCAGCCACATACCCAATGGTGTGCTGGTGAGCAGGCCTTTACAGGAAAAAAGCCCCGATTTGTTGCATTTTCTGACTTTCATGGTGTAAATACTCCCACCATGGCCAATTTCAAGCTACCATTGTGAAATCACTGTTTTCGAAGAGATGCACAGAATCATGAGCAAATTCACACCAGCTCCAGCAAAGAACTGCTACCCTTTACCTAGTATTATTTACTGTTAACATTTTAACCTCTTTGATTTCATATTGTTGCTTTATTATCCTTCTTCTCTTCCTCCTCTTCCTTTTTCTTCTTTCTCTGCAGAATTTTTGGGGGAGGGGGAGCTTTTTAAACACACAGATTCCAAAACCTCAAATCAGTAGAACTGCAGTGAGTTTCAGGATGTGTTAAAAATTCCACAGGTGGTACAACTGCATGGTCACGCTAAGCAACACTGGCGTAGTCTAGTAGATTTCATATAATTCCACTTATTCAATTTTGAAATTTGGAACCTTACAGATTCCACCTTGCCCTTTATTCAAGGAAGAACCAGATGAATTTTCCTGGACTCTTTCACCATGCCATGGCACCCAGCCTTCTATCCACCTGGTTTTAATGTTTGGTTTGGCACAATCTATCCCTTGCCTGATCATTCTCTATAAAATCTGGTTTGAACTTTTCCCTCTTCACTCTATTCATCTAGAAAAATTACTCCAAAAGGCTCTGTACCTACTCAGAGTAACAAAAATCTAACCATAAACTGAAAGTAGTACAAAAGGGAATAAGATATGCTGTTCAGATGATCAAGGAACACCTTTTAAGTCATTGATAAAGAACTTTAGATGGGCTTTGACATTTTTAATGCTTGTTAATTTACTCTTGGGAATGCTTTTGTAACTTCTGGATAAATTTAGCTGTTAGGCTCTGTCTTAATTTATACAGTTTCAGTAACAGATCCATTTATCAGACAGCTCAAACTATAACTTTTGGTTGACAAAATTCAATTGTAGACTTTCTCTATGAGAGCACTCAACCACAACCTAGTGATGTATACACTGCTGTGATGAAGCCACTGTCATGTGAAGCAGTGCTGAGATGTAAACATCTTTACCCTGCCAGGTGGCTATGTCCTTTGAATGTCAGGACTGGACCATCATGTGTACTCAAACTGCCTGGCAGGTATACCTGGGAGCAGCACAGTTTTGAGGAAGCACATAGGTTTACTATTCCAAAAGACTTGCTGACAATCCACTTACTAGCTATGTTGCCTCAGTAAAGTTACCTAAACTCTTTGAATCACCATTTCTTCATCAGCAATATAAGAGCAATAATAATACACACCTCAAAAATTTTTGTTGTGAAGATTGAGATATCATTAAAAAACATAACCTAAGTTTGATGGATAAAAGAACTGTAATAGATTTTATTTCCCTTCCCTCTGCTCACCACCACTGCAACTACCACCCAGATTGTGATCACACTGATGGCAATATTGTATATATATTTTAATGTATCACATATATACACACATACACTCATATACACACACAAATATACAGATATCTTTATAAAGTGGGAACTAAAAAATGTAGAGTGATGAGGAAATGATGGTAGTAATGATGACAATGCTTTAAAAAAGAGAGAGAAAGAAAAGGGTAAGTAGAAAGGGGAGCTTACAGCAACAACAACAAAAAATCATCTGTTTGTAATTGACAACAGATTCATTGCTTGGATGAAAAGAGTGTTACAAAGTTATCAGAATGGCTTAATATTGGAATACTATAGGAAATGGAGCTCAATTTTTTTAGAAAAGTGGTTAATTCTGTTTGTTTACTTACAAAACACCAAGACAATAAATATTTTCTCTAGGTAAAGACTGACTTTATGAAAATTTAAATCTCCAGGAAACAACCTAAAAAAACTTCTCAAGTAGTGAACCTAAGGATGGCCAATTGTGAACACCAACCAACTGAAGAGCTCTCAAGTCTTTTTCACCCTAACACTTCCTAAGAGGAAGGGCTAACATAAAAACGTAATTTTTATGAATGAAATTAAGATTCATTCAAAAATATCATAATAGTATTTATACTTTCCAGAAACAGTCTAATATTTGTGTATACTCACTTGGCATGGTTGTTTAAAGTTCAGTATTAGGGCGCCTGGGTGGCTCAGTTGGTTGGGCGACTGCCTTCGGCTCAGGTCATGATCCTGGAGTCCCGGGATTGAGTCCCGCATCGGGCTCCCTGCTCGGCAGGGAGCCTGCTTCTCGCTCTGACCCTTCCTCCTCTCATGTGCTCTCTGTCTCTCTCATTCTCTCTGTCTCAAATAAATAAATAAAATCTTTAAAAAAAAAAAAAAAAGAATAAAGTTCAGTATTAAGCTCCAAACTAAATTCTGCAAAGAAACTCCCTAAAACCTACAACTCTCAGAGATGCTTCTTCCATATACCCTGGGAGGGCTCTTTCTTTTCATAGACCCTCAACAACCTAACATGCTTGAAGTGTGTACAAATGATTTTGGTCTCATAATCTGATCTGCCAGTGGTTTAGGTGACTTGTTTCCACTGAGGGAGGACTCAGGTATTACAGACATTTCTGCAAATTAACTGTTCTCCCTCCCAGCCCTGCTTCATTTACCTGCAGAGGTAAGTAATAGCCACCACGGAGTTTCCCAGCTCCTTTTCATTGTCTTATTACTTAATTTTTCATCTAAGATGTACAATATAGAATTCAGTTGCAAGAAAAACAGCTTCCAGTGGCAATGATATTCATTTCCAATAGATCTGTTAAGTCCGACACAGTTAAAATGGCGATCATTTCAGTTTTAAACTGACTGTGACGAAAATCAATAGATCTCTTTCACCTCTGAAAAACTGGGTTCAGATCTGAATTTGCTCTCAAGTGAAATCAATTTGGTGGCCTCTTAACCCAGTGTCTGGGAACCACTGGTCCCCATCACACAATCACCCTGTTGCTTTTATTCTAGCCTGGTTGCCTTTACTCTAGAGAGACAAGGGATCATAGGTGAGAGAAAAGCCAAGATGGAGTTGAGAATGAAAGTTGACTTAGGGGAAATCTGACAACCACCAGTCAGGTGACAGTAGTGCTTTATGGAAGCGGGTCAGGTTTGATGAGGAGGAGGAGGGGGAAGGACAATAGATTCTGTATCTTGATGTCAGGATTCACATCTTCACATGGAGCTTTTCTTTTTCACTAATTCTCGGTATCCTGCCCATTTCCTTTTTCTCTTTTGAAGTTGAAATGAAATTTACACTTAAAAATTCACGGTGAAAGTAAAACTAGGTACCGAATATAAAAAATTTTAACATCTATAAAATATTATTTACAATTTTAAGTCTTCAAGGACCAAAAAGTTAAAAACACATCCCAAATCTAAATTCAACCAGGTTTTCATGTGACAAACATGCTCTGACTTGGTTTCTTTGTTACTGATGTGTCAAGTAATATCTATATATTTTAAAGTATAACATATATGATATATATGGGTAATTCTTTTCTTTTGACAAAGTTATCAGCCTCTATTATCAATGTTGAACAAGTAGATATTTTCAATTGGGCCTTTCTTTGAAACATTTTAATCCTTTTTGAAATTTGAGAATTCAGTTTTTCAGTACAGTAAAGTGTTTAACTTTACTTCTTGTGAAAATTATGCTTTGGATCAATAGTCAACAGCTAAACCAATAGAGATACTTATCTTTAATAACAATAAAATATGAACTGAAACTTAAAGTTTTAATTTCACTTTTTTGGAACTTTCATTCATACTCAATGAAAAGAAATATGGTTCTTTTCATTTTCAAAGTAGTAAAATCACAATAAATCTGGAGCTTGAGCTTTTATATTTAATTGCTCTTAACACATTTACTTAAATAATTATTACAGTCATGTTCTTTCTCTAAGTTGTACTGTAAAATCTAACGACAGTTGACCTTTGAACAATACAGGTTTGAATTGAATGGGTCCACTACTATGCAGATTTTTTTTCAATATAGTATAGTAAATGTCTTTTCCCTTCCTTATGATTTTTTAAAATAACACGTTCTTTTCTCTAGCTTACTTTATTGTAAGAATACAGTATACAGCACATTTAATATATTAAAAATGTGTTAATCAAATGTTTATGTTATTGGTAAGGCTTCTGGTCAACAGTAGTAAAGTTCTGAGGGAGCCAAAAGTTGTATGTGGATTTTTTTACTGCAAGGGGGTCAATGCCCCTAATCCCTGCATTATTCAATACTCAACTGTATACAGATCCACTGAAGGATCCTTGTAGTTATTGGGATAAAGTTCGCTCTTCCTAACTAGGCTTATAAGGCTCATGATCTGGTCTTTTACTTTTTCACTGTCCCTTGTACTTTAAGCATAACCAATATTGAATTTCTTTTAGTGCCTCAAACTTAACAAAGTACTTTCTTGGCTTCTAACCTTTGCAGATACTTTTCCTTGTGTTTCTTTTATTTTTTTATTCTTATGTTAATCCCCATACATTACATCATTAGTTTTAGATGAAGTGTTACATGATTCATTGTTTGTGCATAACACCCAGTGCTCCATGCAGAATGTGCCCTCCTCAATACCCACCACCAGGCTAACCCATCCTCCCATCCCCCTCCCCTCTAGAACCCTCAGTTTGTTTTTCAGAGTCCATCGTCTCTCATGGTTCGTCCACCCCTCCGATTTCCCCCGCTTCATTCTTCCCCTCCCGCTACCTTCTTTTTTTTTTTCTTAACATATATTGCATTATTTGTTTCAGAGGTACAGATCTGAGATTCAACAGTCTTGCACAATTCAC
>NC_138370.1:116847598-116879631 GCF_054177405.1 Leptonychotes weddellii | reverse complement strand
AGAGAGTTGTTGCTATTCCTTTCTTCGATCTCCTGTTGGGTTTGTAGGTGTTCAGACTGGTTTGATCCCTATCCAGCTGAATTCCTGAGAGGAGACGAAATCCAGGTCTCCTACTCCTCCGCCATCTTGCTCCGCCCCCTCCTTGTGTTTCTTTATTCTTCTGCCTTTCACATTTTCACATGACCAATACCTATTTTTTTCTCTTTTAAGTATATAATTCAATGATTTTTAGCGAATTTATAGAATTGTGCAACCATCATCAAAATCTGGTTTTAGAACATTTTGATCATCTCAATAAGATCCTTGTGGCAGTTTGCACTCAATTCCCATTCCCACGTCCAGCTCCAGGCAACCAATAATCTGCTGACTGTCTCTGCCTTTTCTGGGTTTTTCATACAAACAGGATCATACAATATGCAGTCTTTTGTGTCTTCTTTCATTCAGCATATTTTTGACGTTTATCTATGTTGTATCATGTATCAGTAGTTGGTTCCTTCTTATTACTAAATACAATATCCATTGTATGTATCACTTTTGTTCATGTATTCACCAGTTATTGGACTTTTGGATTGTTTCCAAATAGACTATTATAATTAATGCTGCCATGAATATTCATGTAAAAGTCTTTGTGTGGATAGATGTTTCATTTCTCTTGGGTAGTTACCTATGAGTAGAATTATGGGTTGCATGATAAATTAATGTTTAACTTTTCAGGAAACTGCCCAACTGTTTTTTCAAAGTGGCTATACCATCATATATTCCAACCAGCAGTGTGTGAGGACTCCAATTTCCCTGCATCCTCACCAACACTTGGTATTGTCTCATTTTGATTATAGTCATTCTAGTGGATCTAGTACATGTGGTATTCATAATAGTCTTATTTTGCATTTCTATAACTATTCATGTTGAGCATCTTTTCATGTGCTTATTAGCTATTTGTATACCTTCTTTAGTGAAAAAGCTTTTCAAGTATTTAGCTCCTTTTTATTTTATTATAGTTTTGTCACCTGATTATTGAGTTGTAAGAGTAATTTATTCATATGTTCTAGATATGAACGTCCTTTATCAAATATATACTTTGCAAAAATTTTCTCTCTTGTGCTTTCCCTTTGCATTTTCTTAACAGTTCCTTTCTGAAGCACAAAAGATTTTAATTATGATACAGTCCAATTATTAATATTTGTCTTTTATGAATTATGCTTTGGTGCTATATCTGAAAACTCACTGCCAAGCCCAAGATCACAAAGCTATTCTCCTATGTTTTCATTAACAGTTTTATAATTTTATTTTTACATTTAAATCTATGATCCAGTTTGAGTTGATTTTTCTTTTTATATGGTGGGAGGTAAGTTTCTAAATTCATCTTTTTTGCATGTAGGTATCCAATTGTTTCACAGTCATTTATTGAAAAGACTATCCTTTCCTCCACGAAATTGGCTTAGCACCTTTGTCAAAAATCAATTGACCATAAATGTAAGGGTTTATTTCTGGACTCTCAAATCTGTTCCATTGATAAGTTTATCCTTATGCCAGTACCACACCATTTTGATTACTGAACTTTGTAGTAAATTTTGAAATTGGGAAGCATTAAGTCCTCAAACTTTGTTCTCTTTCAAAATTTTTTGGCTATTCTGTGTCTTTACATTTTTATATGAATTTTAGAGTCAGCTTGTCAATTCCTGCAAAAAAAAAAAAGAGCCTGCTGGGATTTTCATAGCTTTTGCACTAAATATATATGTCAGTGTAGGAGTAATTGCCATCTTAACATCATTGAGTCTTCGAATCTATGAACATGGGATATCTCATGATTTATTTGAATCTTTTAAAATTTTTCTCAGCTATGTTTCATAGTTCTTAGTGTACACATCTGCACCTTTTTTTTTATTAAATTTATCCCTAAGTATTTTATTCTTCTTGATGTTATTTTTAATGTAATTATTTCTTTAGTTTCATTTATGGAGGATTCATTACTACTACATAGAAATACAATTGAGTCTTGTTTATTGATCTTGTATCAAATAACCTGGCTGAACTCATTTCTTAGTTGTAGTTTCTGATGATTCTGACTGCAGGTCAAAATCTTGTGTGTGATCCTTCAGTCCTAACCATAAACAATTACAGACTTTGTCTGACAGGCCTCAGGGAGGGCAGCTTCCCTTCTCATACCAGACTTGGTATACAGCCAGTGTATTGCAGTTTTCTCAATCCTGTAGTCAAAACTCAGTTCCCCAATCTGAGCCAGCCATGCTCATATGCATACCTGTGTTCCTAATCAAGGTACCTCCATGCAGAAGTGTCCTTATTGGAGGCCTAGAAAGAGGCACTTCACTAAGACCTCCTTATCAGGGGCCTTGGCTGGGGCACTTTGCGCCATTTTGACATAGAGCCTTTCCACTCCTAGCCCTTTACCTTCTCCTTTTCCCCTTTCCCCTGAGTCATGGATCCATAAAGAAGCAGCATCCGTTTGTACTGCCTTCATCTCACCCCTGTCCAGGGCCATTCCTTGAAGAAAAATGGAACACTGAGAGCAAGTGCCTCATTTTACCTCTTGCTTGCTAGGTCACAGTTAGTAAAGACTTGATTGTTACTTCCAGTTTGTCTAATTGTCCTAATTAACCAACTCCACCTTATCATGTAATAGGTTTCTTGTGTATTCATAGGATTTTCAACATATAGGATCAGGTCATTCTGAATAAAGAAAATTTTACTTCTTTCTTTCCAATCTAGATGCCTTTTATGTATTTTTTTCTGTCTGACTTTACTGGATAGAATATCCAGGATAATTCTGAAAATAGTGAGAGCAGACTTGCTTGCCTTGTTCCTGGTCTTAGAAGAAATGCACTCAGTCTTTCATTATCAAGTATGATGTTAGCTGTAGACTTTTTATAAATGCCCTTTATCAGATTGACAAAGTTCCCTTCTATTCCTAGTTTGTTAAGAGTTTTTATCATGAATGGATATTCAATTTTGTCCAATTCTTTTTCTGCACCTATTGAAATGATTATGTCACTTTTGTCCTTTATTGTATTGATATGGTAAATTACACTAAAATTGATTTTGGGATGTGAAATCTGCCTTGCATTTCTGGAATAAATTCCACTTGGTCATGGTATATGATCCTTTATATACATTGCTATATTTAGTTTGCTAATATTTTCTTGAGAATTTTTGCATCTACTTTCATGAAGTGTGATGGTCCATAGTTTTTTTTTCTTGTAATATCTTTGTCTGGCTTTGATATCAGAATAATTCTCATTTCATAGAATGATTTGGGAAGTGTTCCTTCCCCCTCTATTTTCTGGAAAAGCTTGGGAATGATTGGTATTAATTATTCTTTGCATATTTGATAAAATTCATTTGTGAAGCCATCTGAACCTGGACTTTTCTTTGTGGGAATACTTTTGGTATTATTCAGATTTTCTATTCAAATTTTTTATTTTTTCAAATGTCATTTTTGGTAGTTTGTGTCTAAGAATCTGATCATTTTATCTAAGTTTTCTAGTCTATTAGTATAAAATTGTTCATAGGATTTTCTTTTAATCCTTCTCATTTCTGTGAGGATAGTAGTGATGTCCCTCTTTTATTCCTGACTTCCTTGAGTCTTCTTTCTTGTTTGCTTGCTCAGTCTTGATAAAGGTTTGGCAATTTTTTAAAAGTTTATCTTATCAAAAAACCAACTTTCGGTTTCATTGATTTCTTCTATTGTTTTTCTGTTTTCCATTTTTATGATAGATGTTTTATTTCTTTCCTTTAACTTGCTTTGGATTTAGTTGGCTCTCTTCTTTTTCTAGTCCCTTAAGTTACTTTTTGTGATCTTTCTTCTTTACTAACACAGGTGTTATAAAATTTTATAGGTACTTTAAAATTTCCTCTGAATACTGTTTTAGCTATACCATAATTGTGTTTCCAATTTCAATCAATTCAGATTATTTCTTGATTTCCCTTGTGATTTCTTCTTTGACCCATGGGTTATTTAGATGTGTTTCTTTTTTTTCAACATTAAATACAACTCTATTTTCATAACCACCATGCATCATTATATCAGAGCATTCACCAGACATGGCCTCTTAACCTAAATTTGCAGTAAAAGATGTTTTCAGAAATAAGTACTTATGAAAATGACAAGCTAAAATAAGTTCTTAAGGCAAACAGCTACAACACCTGGACAGAAAGTCTCCTTAGTTTCTCATCTTCTAGAAACAGCTTCATAAATCATTTAGGAAATCAGCCTAGAGATAATCATAATAAACCACATTTCTCATCCGTTCTTGAAGCAAATCTTTCTTGAGAATTGATCAAACAGCACCTGTTGCTGAAGATAGTAATAAGACCTGACCCTGATACTTAAGCTTTAATTCTGGATCAGTTTTCTGGCTTGGGCTGGTCAGGAGTTATTTCCTTCAGAATCTTCATCCATGAATTTGAGTAGGCATTAATATTATCTTCTCTTTCAGGTTCTGCAACCTTCTGTGGTAGAAAGAAGTTGTGAATATCAGATGCATTTGCTGTAGCTTTTGTTTTTAAGAGATAGCACACCATTTTGTCACTTGAAAGGCACAAGTGATCTCTGAAGGCAGCCAGGGCAGCATGGGTAGAATATAAATGCAAACCAATGGGAATCCCATAGGAAGTACAGAATAAAAAGTTCTAAGTGCCGCCTTTGAACAAGGCCAGCTAGGAAGGGAGCTTCAATGCCAACTAGGAAGGGAGCTTCCCAAACCACATTATTTATGACTCTGGAGAATACCACAGCCTCAAGGGACCACGATGGGTCCCATGCTAGGTGCACAGAGCCAGCGAGCACAGCGTGGCACTGTGCGCATTGGCATACCACGTGCCTCTCGGGCTGCAGGCACAGACTGCAGCTCTGTGAGCAGGATGGCGGCTCCTCGGCCCCCAGGCCTGTGGGGCCAAGCGGCGAGAACCCATTCACCCCCTGCATGTCCCACTCCATAGAAGTTGTACAAGAAAGTTTGCCAATTGCCTTCTTAGCGCCATCACAAAAGTCACCCCGCGGCAGCTTTGCTTGGCGCGAGTGATGCCGTCGCAGGAGAGCTGCCATCTTCCTGCAGCCCATGCCTCCATTTCGAACACCTAGTTGTGTTTCTT
Source organism: Leptonychotes weddellii (assembly GCF_054177405.1). Taxonomy (NCBI): domain Eukaryota; kingdom Metazoa; phylum Chordata; class Mammalia; order Carnivora; family Phocidae; genus Leptonychotes; species Leptonychotes weddellii. The sequence continues at coordinate 116,874,522 of NC_138370.1, read as the reverse complement.
TTTTAATTTTCCATAGGTTCCTACACTTCCAAAACTTCTTTCAGTTGTTCACTTTTAATTTAATAGCGCTGGATCAGAAAACATACTTTGTACCATTTTTATTTGTCAATTATGCCTTGACAAATTTGGAAAAATTTATAGGAAGGCATAACAACAATGACTGATCAAATAAAAAATATTCATAAAGAGACAGAAATTACTTTCAAAGTTCAGTCAGCCTATCCTGCTTTTGCTTTCTTCTGGGCCTTTGGATGTCTCCCCTGAGCATTCTCTAGGCCTCACATTGAGCCAGGAGCCAGTACAATAACTAGGCCCTTTCTCTTCTCTCTTGGGAATGTGCATAGCCTTTTACTAGCACACATCCTTCAAAACCACCAGAGATATGTGAGAGCTCATCAAGGCTCGCTATGGCTACCTCATTTACCCAGATCTCCCTATTGAATTTCTAGCCAGTGTGCTGGTCTGTTGCTTACCCCACCCGACTCAATGACAACCTCAAGCTAGCTGTGAACCTGGAATTCTCTGATCGCCACTGAGATTGCTACTGTTTATAATTTGCATGCACCTGCTCCAAATCAAGGCAGCCCCCTCAAGTAGTTCTTACACCTTACCCTACCCTGGTAGAATCTCTATGCCAATAGAGCTGAAGAGCTAAAACCCCACTGTTACTTAAGATTGAGTTGTTTTCCTTGAATAAATGTTTCTAAATTTGTTGTATGCTTCTGGTCAATTTCTAGAGTCCTTAAATGGATGTTTTTGAAAGCTTCATCCAGTTCTATCATTGATTTTTGATAAAAATACTTAGTTAGCCAGCTCCTCACTGTGCTATTCCAGAAGTTCCTTTCCAATACCTACCATTTTTATCATGTATCTAACACCAATTCCTTTAATATCACTTCCTAAGACTGAATTAAATTTCTCCTCAAAGTCTTAACTTACGACCTTGTGTTGTTTCAAAGAGTTTTCACATTATTCACAAGTAACTGTCTGTTTATTTATATGGCTTCCTCACCAGACTGTAGACTCACAGAAGACAGGTATGTATCTCTTCTGTTCACCAATTACCCCAGCAGCTAGCATAGCATTTGACACATGGTAGACACTCAATGAAAATAATGGATTTACTTGAATTAATTAAATGAAATTTAAATCCATAGACTCATTTATGGAGAGTAGCTATTGTAATTCCAACATGGAGACAGAACTGAGGTCATTTGATGGTTTCTAACCATAATGTTTGACTCATACCACTTATCCAAAATGTCAGATGTATGTCAATGAATATTGCTGAGGGGGAAAAAAATTCTGTTACTCAAAACTTGGCAGCTCAAAAACATTACAACACCTTGTATTTTCCAGTGGGAGGGTCACATGGATGATCAGCCACATAGTAAGAGAACTTGCAGTTATCACCACTTGATTCATGAAATATAGTAACATTGACTTATTTGCGCTGGCAAATATCAACATACCTCTGAACATAAGAGTATCAAGATGCAGTACTGATAAATTTCAACACACACTAAAAGCACTGCCCTAAATTGTGTAAATATCTAGTGCAGCATACTTCATAATGGTGGGAATAAAACCTGTCAAAGATTTTTAGTCTCACATTTAGTTTTTAGCTAGGAAAGCAAGAACAGATGCCAGTGCCATGCTTATTTAACAGCCTCTCAAAGTCATGCCCTCTGTTTATTATCAGAAGGAGACTGGGCCAGGAACAGGAAAGGACAGAACTTTCTCAGTAACTATGTGGTTGTATACAAGAAGGACTCAGTGAATGCTGTTTGAACAACATTTATTGAGCACTTTAAATTTTACGCCATCAGTTTTCAAACTATGTTCCATGGATTGCCACAGAAGTGCCTCAAAGAATGGTAGCTAAGAATAGGGGAGACCGAATGAACAGGTGCCTCACACCTTCTATCTTTTCACCCCCACTTTTATGTGTTTTATATATTGGAGTTCATTATAATGTTTTTTATTGGATTCATGGCCAAAAAAATATTTGAAAACTACTGAGTTATATTACGTAAACACTACTGCTTGATATATTTAAAAAAAAATAATTTTCTCACAGATGGCCAGCAGACATATGAAAAGATGCTCAACATCATTAATCATTAGGGAAATGCTAATCAGAACCACAATGAGATATGACCTCACACCTGTCAGAATGGCTAAAATCAAAAGACAAGAAGTAACAAGTGTTGGCAAGAATGTGGAGAACGAGGAACCCTTGTGCACTATTGGTAGAAATGAAAATTGGTGCAGCCACTGTGGAAAACAGTATGGAGATTCCTCAAAAAATTAAAAATAGAAATACCATCCAGTGATCCACTATTGGCTATTTACCCTAAGAAAATGAAAACACTAACTCAAAAACATATATGTACCCTTATATTTATTGCAGCATTATTTACAATAGCCAAGATATGGAAGCACCAAGTGTCCACTGATAGATGAAAATATATCATATATATGGTATATACTGAGATATATATGGGTATATGATATATTACATATATACATATATAGAATATTCCCCAGCCATAAAAATGAATGAGATCTTGCCATTTGTGACAACATGAATGAACCTAGAGGATATTATGCTAAGTGAAATAAGTCAGACAGAGAAAGACAAATACCATATGATTTCACTTGTATGTGGAATCTAAAAAAAAAAACAAAACAAGTGAATAAGCAAACAAGCAAAAAGCAGAAACAGACCTATAAATACAGAGAACAAACTGCTGGTTGCCAGAAGAAAGGGGGTGGGAGGATGGGCAAAATGGGTGAAGGGGAGTGGGAGACCCAGGCTTCCAGTTATGGAATGAGTAAGTCATGGGGATAAAAGCTACAGCACAGGGAATAGAGTCATGGTATTGTAAGAACATTGTACAGTGACAGGCGGTAGCTACACTTGTGGTGAGCTCAGCATAACATACAGACTTGTCGAATCACCACGTTGTATATCTGAAACTGATGTAACTTTGTGTGTCAACTGTATCTCAATAAAAATAAATAAGTAAATAAAATAATTTTGTCACTGGATTATTGTGATTACTAAATAAAATGTTATATTTGAAAATACTTTACAAACTGTAAAATGCTTATGAAGTTAGATATTATATATGATTGCTGCCCTTGTGAAACTTGTGGCCAAAGGGAGACCACAGGGAGCATATTTACACCATGTATTCATCTCAATCTTTTTGCCATTTATGCTTATATTTTTCTCTACAGAACTTTTTTTTCTTTTGGAGGCATTCATAGAATCCAGTCAAATTGGTTCATTATTGTCCATTATTGTCTCTACTAAGACAGAGCCTATAAGGACAGAGTTTCATTACCTATAGTGCTATCAGAAAACAATGTCCCTCAAGAGAAAATAGAGAGCCAGAGTTTTTTAATTAAAATAGCATAGTTCTACTCTGTCTTTCAAGTTGCAGTGACACAAGTTAAGGAGGAAAAATGTTTGTTTAAATTTGATTTTATCTCATAGCCCAGTGCCTTAAGGGAAGAAAAACAAGCACCCCGTTATTCTGATAATAAAGAATGTTCTCTTAATTTCCTATTGTTGTGTACAAGATTTAGTGCTTACTCTTTAATTTCAGTGTCAGAATGTGAACTGTAATTAATTTTCATAAAATGGAAAGCAATAAAGTCAGATATTGCTGGCTGTAGAGGTTGAGATTGTATAATTTACAATTAGGGGTGGTGCGGGAGGAAACAGCTTACACATTAAATGAGTAATAACTCATCTTGGCTTCGGCCTCAGGATTATCAAAGTGGTCAACAAAGCTGCTCAAACAAAACCCCCAAATCTATGGGGTGTTCGGAACCTTCTCAAGAAAGTCTACCAAACTTGATGTCACTTCTCCCTGTATCAACATTTGGATTGTTTTTATTATCATTAATTAACAATAATAATATGCATGGACTTGAATTACCACCCAATGAATCACCTAAAACCTTTCCTAGGCATTATTTGCAACAAACTATAGATAATAGACCATAACTCTGTATCAACCATAAAAAAAGTCAGCTGCCTACTCATTATAAATGCAGGTTCCCTTCATCTTACCATCCGAATATCCACAGAGAAGGTGTGTTTGAAATTGGGAAATATTTGTATGGTGGTTATTTATACGTTTTAGGCTATATACTAAAATTAAGGATGCTATATACAAAACTATACATATGTAAAACTTTTCCATATTTAAAAGAAAGCATATCCATGTCAGAGGTATAAAATGGGCACACTTTTCTATCCTCTGTGTTGTTTGATTCAGGACATGCTTCTTAGGGAATTAGTCATTAAAAGAGCAGATAGAAGTAGTGATTGCTCAGTTAAATGGAAACTTATTCTAGAAAATATTGGTACAAACTTTATAGTTCATAAATATCTTTCACACATTCATCTCAATGTAATCTTTCTTTTTTTTAAAGATTTATTTATTTATTTTAGAGAGGGAGAGTACCAGTGGGAGGGGCAGAGGGAGAGGGAAAGAGAATCTCAAGCAGACTACACATTGAGCATGAGCCTGACCCTGAGATCATGACCAGAGCCACAACCAAGAGTCAGGCACTTAACCAAACGCACCACCCAGGCACCCCCAATGTAATCGTTCAATAGGCCTAAGGAAAGGACAAAGTGAACTCTGATATTCTATGTTTCAAGGAGGACACTGAGAAGTGAAGTTGCCCATCCAAATTCACACCACCAGTAAATGACCAAACCAAAAACTGGATATAGGTTTAGGACTCTAAATTCAGTCCTGGAACCAACATAGACAACAATAGCTGATAAGACCAAGAGAGAGTTCATTATTTGGTTGGACCATATCTCGCAGAACTGGGCTTGAAATGTATTTACAAATATAAAGGGAAAGAACATGGTCCCAGGCATTAAAAGGGGAACAAGTACAGCAACCTCAGGTATTATTTTGAAAATGAAAGGGAAACAAATGATGATGATGATGATGATGATGATGATGATGGAAAATCAGGGAAGGGAACAATAACCGAGTTGCAATCATTTGCAACCTATTGGAAGGTCCACAGTCACAAGACAGGTTAATGCAGAAATGACACAGAAACTATATGGATCTTAGCTTTAGGTGCAATTAATTACCCACAGTTTATTTACCCCATAGAAAGGAATACAAATTGGACATGTTCAGTCCCCTATGGATCCTACTGCTGGGAGCTGGAAAGTAGGTGACTGGTCAACTGGCAGTTACCATGGAAATGAAAAAGAGTCCCATATTGGAGCAGTGAAAGATTACAAAATAATAAGTGATTATTTTAAATGCACATAAAAAATTAGTATATGTATGAGAAAAAAAATCTAGGAGAAAATTAAATGACATCGTTAATTTCAAATTTACTGAGAGGTAGGCTTATGGGAAATAGTCATTTTTTTAACCTTACATATCTATATTACTTGATTTGTAATGAATAGTTGTTGCTTTTATAAAAAGAAACTAAACATGAAGATTACATTTTGTAAAAACCTAAGTTGCAGTCTAACTTTCCATGAGATATATTAGTTGACATGAGAACATTGCTCAAATCAGGTGTCAGGGTAGGCCTACATTCTAGTCTCAGCTGACATAAAACTTTCTCCAAGAGGCCTTCCCTGACATAGACTACACACCACTGCTCTAAACCGGGTTCCTGCACATGCCCCTTGCTAGCCCTCAGTCTTCTTCCTCCAATAGCCCTCACAGCCTGTAGCTACATATACATGTGTAAGGTTACCGGCAAGCTGCACTTAAACCCAGGCAAGAGGGATTCTATCCTAGGCCCCTTACTTTAGAGAACCACACATATCACAAATATCAAAATGAATACACTATTTTTTTTAGACTCCAAAGAAAGATGGTTGAGAGTTCAATCTATTTTTGAGTGAATTATGGAAGAGGGATGCGCTGAGCGAGCTGCACCATGCAGGACAGAGCATGCCGGGCTGAGAGCAAAGGAGCCTGTGTTGGTTGAGGAGGAAGAAAACCTTAGCCTCTGCCTTGGGAAATGGATAGCAGAAGCCTCCTTTGTTTGAAGTTGTTGGCCCCAGAACACCCAAAGCAGACAGGGTTTCCCAGATGACTACACTCCATCCCTCTCCTCTACAACTGCCTTAAAGGGGATGAGAAAGTGAGTCATGGGACCTCCCAGACCAGTTCTTTGGGCACCTGCGCAATGTCTGTTCCTACGCCAGTGTCTGATTCAGTCACGACCCGGGACACAGTCCACCTTCTTTCTTGCCCTATGCCAGAAGCTCCTTGTTGCCACTCAGGGTCACAGGTGTAAGGACTGACTTGGGAGAGAGCAGGCCTCCTTTAACCTCCAGGTTGCAAGGAAATCCCCAGGGTGTGAGCTCCGAGGTTCCAGAAGAAAACATGAACTGGGCCAAGGTCAGAGCTTATCACTTTTAAATATTTAAATATTTGATACATGGCATCCACTTGTCCTTTTGCCCCAGGGCCCACAAATATCAGATGCAGATCTGATTATTAGTTTAATGACTGTCTTCCTTGCTAATGGATATGCTCCATAAAATAAAAGATCCTATTTCTTTTATTTAAAACCCTAGTATAGGGTTTAGCACTGTTTATTTATTTTATTTAAAACCCTAGTATAGGGTCTAGCACACAACAAAGACTTGTAGAATGAACAAACAGCTAAAAACAAAGTGCTAATATACAATATAGCCATGTGTCTTGCCCTAAAAACACTTGTGATAAAAGTTTATATCTATATAAAAATGTTTAAAAGCAAGTAGAACACAATGTGCATTAAACCTATAATTGCAACTGCTAATTCCTGTATTCTAGATCAGGGATGACATTTATTATATGTGCTGATCAGCACCTACCACCTTGCAGGCCCTTAATAACTGAGAAATGATTATTTCAACTCTGCCAGCAGCCAATTTCAGGTAAGTCACTTTCTTACGTGTTGCTCTCTACCAATGGGCAAATGAATGTCTCAGAGTTCAGCAAGCTCTTACCAATGAACACTTCCTTCTCATAAGTTTTGAAATAATACGGTGACTCATGTGTAGGAGTTTGTGGATACAAGAAAGGACAAAATATTAGGGATACATGTTAAGGGAAAAACATATGTGAATCTACTGATGGAAAGAAAATGTGTTAAGGGCAACTAAACTTATTTTTCATCTTCAATTTATTTCTTAAAGCCTTGAAAAAACATTTAAGCAAAATAATAACAAATATTGCCAGAGCACTGGAGACCCTTGAGTAAAACAGAGAAATGGAGCAATGTTAACAACAGTCTGAATCAGACTAACTTGACTATTTTATATTGTCTTATGATTTATAAAGCTTTCATTAACATTGCCTCCGTTGATCTCACACATACTCTGAGAGGTAACGCACTGTCCCATTTAAAGATGAGAAAACTGAATTGGGCTTTCACTAAAATGTCGTTTGCCCCCCTACCCCATATCTGCCCTCTCTTTTCTCCTTCCCTTGATTTGTCCACACCTCTACCCTCCTCCACATTGCCTTAGATGTTGGGGAAGGCTGGCGCCATCCCCAGCCTAAGGGCCAGTTCTGATTAACCAAGCCAACTAATACAAAGTTGGTGCTCAATAAATATTTGTTAAATCAATGAATGAATGACTGTCACTTTGCTGAATGCTAGAAATATTAGAATAAACACTATCCCTTCTATGAACATTAAGTGCCTTGGTGCCAGTTTAATACAGAGCAGCCAGGATGTAGATAATATAGATAAAATTGCTGGTATATGGAATATTGGATATGGGCAGAGTCAAAAACTCCAAAGTTTTCAACCTGAGAAATATGGTTGTCATATGTTGAGATGTGTAAAACCGAAGAAGTAGTTTGGGGAAGAAAAGGTGAAAGCCTTGAGTTTGGTGCTGGACATGCTAAATTTGAGACACCTGTCAGACACCAAAGTAGGCACCTGAAATTAAGGAATAGTTTTCTGTTACATCCTCTACCACTTAAGCGACAAAATTATTAGCAAAATGAGCCCAGATTATGCACACACTCCACTTTTACAGAATAAGTCACTCATCATTTTTGTATTTTGCCTCTGTGTCAAGAAAGCATGATCTGTGTCACCTATATGACTAAGCAGTTTATAGTAACTTCCAACAACAATAATAGTTCTATTTTTCTCTCTCCTCACACAGATGTTCTTTAAATCTTGAGGTTTATGGATTTTCATACCTTTCCATTCAATTACAGACTTCCTTCCCAGTTACCTACTGCCATATGTAACAAACTACCAGAAGCTTAGTGACTTAAATAACATCCTTGCTGGTGGGGCCGTCATTGTCATCATTGTTACATTGTTTTTTCGTATCTCACAATTTCATGGGTCAGGAATTCAGGACTCAGCTGGAGGTTTCTTCCATTCCACATAGCACTGACGGAGGCCACTTGGTGATACTCAGCTGGTGTCTTGCATGTCTGGTGTCTTAGGGGGGATGGCTGGAAAGCTGTTCACAGCTGGGGCACCCTTGTGAGACCTCTCCAAAATGGCTGTCTCAGGCTAGTCAGACTTTTTACATGGCCCAGGGACCTTAAAGAGACAGGAAGTGAAAGCAGCCAATCTTTTAAACCCTAGGTTCAGCAACTGTGATATTATCTCCTACATATTCTATTGAGCAAATCAGTCACATAACTGACCCAGACTCAAAGGGAGCCTAAAGGCAAAGATCTCAAGTCTAAATGAGAGAAATGTCAAGGAATTTGTGGACATATTTAATTTGCTACACATTATCATTATGGCTAATAACTCCTACTCTGAAACCAGGATTCCAATCCTGACTCTCCACCACTTGCTAGCTCTGTGACAAGGCTAATTATTTAACCTTTCTCTGTCTTGGTTTCCTTGTCTGTAAAATGGGGATAATAAATGTATTCATTCAACAAATATGTATTGAGCATGTAGTATGCAGCAGATGGCTGAGAGCAAAAAGGAAAATAAACTGTTCTATGCTTTCAAGTGGTACACAGTCTAGACTAATAGAAGAAAAGATGTGCATTCATTCTTTCAACAAATATTTAATACATACTTACAAAGCACCAATAAAAGCATCTGTGTAAATCCCTGCTGTGTAACAGAATGGAGTCAAGGTTGTAAAGGTCAAGTTTTTTTCTCAAACTAGATTTTAATTAAATGGGACCTTAAAATCATCTATTTCCAAATTTTGGTTGGTAAACACAGAGACTTGACCTGAGCATTCTTTTTTCAACTGACATTTATAGACAAGAACACTAGCTTCCTTTCTGGGTTCCCTCATCTTCATACTAGTTAAGAACTATACAACCACAGCCCACACAACACATAACAAAAATAGTAGGAGACTCCATTTCTGGTTTTTTTAGTGTAAATCTAAAATAACTTTTTCATTTCATTCAAGTCGAATCATTTTTACACTGAATTTGAATGTCAGATGAGATGCAGGAACCATGGAGAGGCCACTGATTGAAGAGCTTAATAGAAATGACATGTACTACCTGAAACCTCTCATCTTTACTAAAAACCCCTTTATGAATGCAGAGTCAGGTTGGTGTTTGCTGACAGAGCCTACCTGGAGGATTTCAGCATTAGTTTGGTTTGGCATTTCAATAATCATTTCAACCATTAATAACCCTTACTCTAAATCTTTATGAATAGTCTTTAAAAGAATAACCAAAGACTAAAATAGACTTCGATGTCATTGCTTTATTGATGAAGGAGATAGTAAAAGCACATGTTGTCAACATTCTGAAATGATTTTGTAAAACTCTTAAACAGACATAGCCAACTGGAACTGGAATATAAAGGTATTGATGTTTTTTTGTCTCTCATCATCCCGGGTCATACATTTGACAAGATACATAAAGATCTGGTCACTTTGTATTTCACTACATTTGTATTTCACCACAGGATCCTCCTAAGACTTAGTTATTAATCAAAACCTTGCCTGTGATTTTATATGCTTTGTTTTTACAGAGCAGATATCCAATAAATAGGTTTTAAACAAATAAATACATTCTTATTTGCATGCCATGCAGCACTAAGCAACAAGGCAAAATGGTTAGGTAGATGCCTTTGAAGTGAGACAGCACTGTGCTTAAATCCAAGCTGTGCCACTTCTTAAAAGACTAGAGTTTCTAAGCTTGGACTCCATGTATAAAATGGGAATAATACAAGCAGAAATCATATAGAGTAGCTGGGAGAATTTAATAATCATTTAAAGCACTTAGCACAGTGCTTTGATATTGATGTTTCCAATAAATGACAGTTGTAATTTTGTCAACCTCATTGTTATTTAGGGAAAGCATTTAAAGATGCACAAAACAGTACAACAAAATGTCCCTTATAACTGTCCCTATTGGTACTTCAACACCCACCCCCCCACCTTAGACATGCTCTTTGGTGGTATCTAAACCACTGCAAAGAAAGACATGGAAGAATGATGATTTATTGAGACAAGAGTATCAGAGTTTCCTGGGACAGGGCTCTGTCCTGTGACTCTTCCACCCAGCTCTTCATACATAGGAGATGCTCACTAAATGTTTTTGATAACAGTAATGAGATACTTGATTTTCATGTCAGAAACATTCAACATGTTTCAAAGCTATTAATAGCAAATTGATAACCTCATGCAAAAAAAGATAATCCTTTTAAAAATTCTTATAAAATAAAATGAATTTCATGAGATTGCACAGAAACAAAGTATTAAACTCTATTATTAACATTTAAGGAGAAGATTGTTGTCTTCTACAATTTCCAATGACTATTCTCTCAAATCTTTTCAAAGTGTTCTTTGTCTCATGAACAGCCAAGCCCTGCCTTGTGGAGGACTGCAACCAGAGTCGCTTTGAGTTACAAGCTTGCAACCCTGGTGAATCATGTCTCAGAGTGAGGCAAATACCAGCCCACATGATAATGCCTTTGTTACACTAGGAATAAAGTGGTTGAAAATGGCAAATAAACTACTAATTCATGAGAATTAGCTGGTAGTAAAGGGTAAGGAGATGGGTGGGCATTGTGTCTGCATTTTATACAACTCACGTGTCATAAACAAAAGGGAATAAAATCCCTGCCACCCACCCAAACCAGATCCTTCATTCACCCTTGAACATATCCTCCTCGTGGTATACTTAAGGCTGGAAACCAAGTCCCAGGTTCCTCAGGTGGATATTCCTTTGGTGTCTATTACACATACTTTCTGTAAGGAGGGAGAATCTTCTGAACATTTCCTCTTTACAAGCAAAAGACCCACACACAGGCTTTTCTTCTGCAAGAGTTATCTCATCTCTGAAAAGGCACCTTCACCCTCTTGAGAATCTCTGGAAGAACAAGACCAATGAGCTGAAAGAGTAGATCTGCAGACTCCCCAGCCACTTATCCTTCTCAAAATCTGCAAGCCAGTCCACAGAGCTAGACACTCCGGGGAGCCAAGACAAGAACTCCTGGCGCAGTGATCAAGTCTAAATAGCTTTGGAATCTGTAGGATAATGCAAAAGGCTCTCTAGCATAGTCCAATTTCAGAGAGCCCATTTGATGAAGATAAGATTACATCCCACTTTTAAACCCACTTAATTGCCTTTATGGGCTTAAAAGTGTTTGGAAATATGATGATTGGTTTGAGAATACAGACTGTGTGGTGTTCCCATCCCTCCTCATCCTTTACTTGATGGACAGCTCTTCAACAAGGTTTTTGGCCCCAGGGCTGGTGAGAGAGAGGTGAAGGAGCAGGCAGGGGGGAAGGGGCAGAGAAGGAGGGCTGGCACTTCAGGAGGCAACTTCCAGCCCGCTTCCTTTCTTCAGAATTTCACAAGCCATTCTAAGAAGCTCAGTCCTCCCCAATAAAACCAGTTGCCTCTGACATCCTGGCTGCTCTGTATTAAACTGGCACCAAGGCACTTAACCTGCTGGATCGCCTTTTTCCAGACACCTGCCCAGCAGCAGACTAAACAAACAGGGATTCTCCACTGCGCAAAAGTTGGCTTCTTTCACTGGGTCTCCCATCTGTTAAAAAGTCATTGTCTGAGAAAGTGTTCAGCTAGCTGGGGAGCGGGAGCGACTGCATACTGAACTGCCCCTTTTCCCCATAAAAAGTCCTCGTTAGCATTTTCTTTTCTCCCTGGTTTTCATTGCCTGATTTATTCATTGGTTTCACCTCTTCTCCCCTCCCCCTTGGTTCGGGAGGAGAGCCTCCTTGTCTTCGGTTTCTCAGGGGTCATGTCTTTTCAGTCACCAGGACAATACCCGCCGCTGGCATCTGCTTCCAGATCCAATCAGCCATATTGTGAACACATCCTGCCAGAGAATTGTTCCTCCTTTTGCTCGGCTTTGTTGCCAATTTCATGCCATGTATTGCTCCATGTTTTGTGCTTCATGAAGCTGTCACGGGCATAAAAGTGGTCTGACCAGGGTCGTAGTAAAAGGGGTGGGAATGAAACATCCACCAAAATGTTGAGCAGGCCACCCACAGTCCACATACACACACAGACACGCACATACACTCATACACATACAATCCCAACACTCACACCCAGCCCACACACACCCACCGTCTCCACACAAACACATACAGTCCACCCATGCCCAAAATACAGTCCACACACACTCACAAATCACATACGCAATACACAGTCACACCCCCACACAATTCCCACATATTCACAACACAGACATGAGCACATGCATAGACCTGGGGCCCTCACACATTTTCTTTACTTTCCCCACGATTTAATTGGCACCCCCGTGAGACACATTACACTTCTCTAGAGGGGTAAACAAAGAGTTTTATTCCTTTAATAACGATAAGGAATATATTAAATTGGGGGGTGAATGTTGTAAAAGTTAAAAAAGAGTTTAGATTTTTTTCTTTTTTCTTCAGGTATTGATTAATAACTTCACACAGAAATAATAACAATCCTTTGGTGCACAATCTTAAAAACACACCAGGAAGTGCTTTACAAGGTAAATTAAACTACTCCAGATTAAAATGACAACACTATAGGACGCATATTCACTTTTTTGAGATATTAAACTCTTGTAAAGAACAACAATATATAAACAAAGGGAAATGTCAACAAAAACATACAAATTAACCACTTGGATTTGGGAGGAAGGTGTCTATGAGTCCCCTTCTCTCTGAGTTGTGGCCCCTGGATACAGGAGTATCCCGATTTATCAAGAGGCTCTTTGTAAAGCGTGGATTAGCCTGCCAGAGCACAAAAGACTAAACTCCATTGCAAAGCTTTGCTGAAACCCAGCTTTCAGGAAGGAGGAGAGCTGGGATTGTCCGTCCCATCACCCAACGCCCCACGGATTGAATTGGGCCCGACTGCTGGCAGCCAGCCAGCTGAGGGGAAGTTGCCGTTCTCCTTAATGTCATAAGTTAGGGAAAAAGAGGGAAGGAAAATGGAGAATGAAAGCTCAAAATCCTCACAGTGGAAATTTCACTGAAGTTTCTCATTTATTTCTACAGTGTGTTCTTTGCTTTTATTTCAAAAAGTTCTAGAGATTCTGAATATAGCTTCTTTACAATATACAATGTCTATACTTACAGTTTCCCATGTTTCTATTCCAGCACCATGAGTAGGTCCCTTTGCCTTTTTCTGTGAGGGCATTTTCTGGTTGGTGTTGGTTCGTTGTGAATGCCAAAGAGTTTTAGAAAAGAGCAGAGCCCTATGCATGGACACAGGAAATGGCTGCCTCCCAGGATAATTCTCCATTTTGTCTCCCCATCTCTAACAAACTCATGCAGAGGCTTATTCTGGTGCTTAACATTTCCATCCTTGGATTCCTTTCTCTCCAGAAAGCTATAAGCTATTATCCAAAATAAATAAATAACAAAAATGCAAATCTATAACCCCCAAGAGTACATTAAAACGAAGTTTTTAGTATTCACTTCCACCAATAATCACATAAGTATGGAAAAGATGTTCCCAACTGAATGAAACAAAGGATGAGAAAACTGTGATCAACAGAATAAAGTGTAGGAAAGAGAGTTGGAAAACTTAAAGACCTGAAGCACAGGTGCTCAGAAGCAAGCTGGCTTTTGCTTCTCTGTAGGGGATAGAGGGTGGCAGGAGAAACCTGCCCTGCAAATGAGGGAGAAGAGAAGATACAAGGTGGGAAATGCCAAGACAGCCAGGCTGAGCTACTTGCAGCCTCCCTGGTATGATTTTAGAATTACTGAAGAAAGTCTCTATACCCCAACCCCTTAGCTGAGACATGATATTCTACTTGGAGCTTTATTTAATTAGCCAAAAACTTTAATCACAACTTAAGGGCTTCACCCTGTTATGAACTAGATGTTTGTGTCCTTCTCAAATTCATATGTTGAAGCCCTTAACCCTCAATGTGGCTATATTTGGAAATGGGACCTCTAAGGAAATAATTAAGGTTAAATGAGGTCATAAGGATAGGGCCCTCCTCCAATAAGATTAGTGTCTTTAAAAGAAGCAAAATCAGAGAATGAGCTCTAGCTCCCCATACACACAAAGAAGAGGTCACGTGAGCATGCAGAAAGATGGTGAGCACTTAATAGCCAAGAAAAGATGCCTCAGAATGAAACCTACCTTGTTGGCATCTTGATCGTGAACTAGGAGCCTCCAGATCTGTGAGAAATATACTTCTGTTCTTTAAGCCACCTGATCTGTGGTATTTTGTTAGGGCAGCTTGAGCTGAACAAGACACACCCCAGGATGAAGTAAGGGTAACTAAAAGTTTCAGAGAAATGGTAGAACATATGAGCATGTCATGCCACAGTCAAAATGGGGTATCCCTTCACAGACTGCCCTGGGACAGGATTGTTTGGAGGTGGGTCTTTTCTCTACCCTGACCTACCTCAATCCTTACTAGCCTCCTATCCTTTTGAACTCCTTATCCCTTCTGTATGATTTCTACTCCCAAAACATGTTTCATCAGGGTTTTCTGAGAAATAGGACATGTCACTGCCAAAAAGTAACTTACATAAAATTAAAGTGAAGGAAGCCTCACTCAAGGAACTACTAGAAGCTTACATCTCACTTACCTCCCCTGGGAGCAAAGTCTGGACTTGGCTCCCATTCAACTTCACTGTCCACTAGACACTGGTTGAGGTGCTACACTGAGCTCTGACAGACAGAGATGAGCGGGGTCACAGCCCCTGCACCCAAGAGCTTCAAATCTTGAGAGAGACAGGCACTCACATCAAATGTTACAATTCAATATTTGTCAGAGTATGAAAATTGTTCTACGAAGAATAGAATGGAGAGTGAGTAATTTCCCAGGAAAAGCACTTTCCTTCTGTTAAAGGACATTCCTTTTGCAGTTGAAAGGACCTGGTATAAGAAGGAAGAGAGGAATGTGCAATAGGGTCAAAACATAAGATATAGAGACTTATAGGATGGGAGGGTTAGGATACTGGGTATCAAGGGATGAAACACGTGAGGGCCAACCTGAGAAACTGCTTTCCCTGGCACCCAGGACTGGAGGATGATAGGAGGAGACAGTAATACCTTGGTGATACCAGTTCTGAGAGAAAAGAAGATAATCTCAAATACCCAATTTCCTAACCTAACCCCCGCCTACCCCAATCCTTTGTTTCTCTTGTGACCTCATTATTTCTTTTTCAAGGGTCTTTTGAAATTTTAAATGTATCCAATATAACCAGAGTCCAAAATGTACCCTCTTTTTTGTCATTTTGAATTTTTCTTTCTTTCCTAGCCCTATATACTTTTTTATTTATGTTTAATAAGGACATTGAGCCAGCAAGACTCGTAAGAGGGCCGGAGCCAGCTTTGTGCTCTGTGTGAGCGTGTATGTGTGTGTTAAACAATTTCATGGACATCTGTCATGCACAGTTAACTTTGCATTGCTGCATTTTAAGTGGTGGGCCCAGGCTTGGCCGGCAGTGATAAAGTAGCTGGCAGTTTTCAAAAAGCCACAGGATAACAGAGCATGAATCATAAAACACACTACTGTGTAGCAATATCCAAGTTCATTCAATGCAATGAAACCATGCAGAGGCCCTTTATCCCCAGCTAATTATGTGGAAACGTCTAAGACAATAAAGCATCTGGTGGTCTTTCTTCCCCGTTTCAATTTTTCTCAATATTGTGACAGGGGAAAGTATTGTGCCTTTCCCAGGGTAGTTGCAGTGAAGAGGAGTAAAAGCAAGGGTCAGGGAAGAGCAAATAGATGAATTTATAACTTTCTTTTTATTTATTCCTTCCCCATTGTCTCTCTGGAAGTCTTCCTTGAGGGCTGTATTTTAGGATCACTATTCTCATTGCACTCTGCTTGAATCCCCTTTTCTCCCTCTTTAAAAAAAAAAAATACCACCCAAACTGCCAGACCTTCTATGATTCCCTGTTGCCAGTGGGGCTTTCTCCCCCAGTGAGCATCCAGGAATTTAAGTCTAAGATTTATAATCACTCTCTGGACTCAGGTTAAGGGAAGGGTTCATACTTCTAGGAATGAAACCTAATATGTGATTTACTTTCTAAAAAGAGGTGATGAGAATGGTCCTTGTGATTAGGGTTTTCCCAGAGAGGGTTCCCTGTAATTGCCTTGCACATGGCTCTTTTTGCCATTCTCTGGAAAACACACGCAAATGCCATGTGTTGCACTCCTGGGGGTTTTGATGAAAGCCCCTTTATAGCTAAGTGCTGTGCAATGAGACCCAAGCCAGAGTCTGATGAGGTGACTAATTGGTACCACTAGCTTAAAAAGCTAATAAGTTAATTAGATTAACTTCGTTCATGTTTGCACAAGGCTTTGAAGAGGGAAACACTACAGGAGTCCTAAGCTTCTCTGAATTGAGATCTGATGCAGCTTCATGCTGAGTACAAGCTTTCCTCTGGAAGGACATGAGTCTATTGTGGTTATATTCTGTTTTGTTTTGTTCTATTATTTAATTCCTCAGCTACCTCCCAATCTTTCTCAAAAGCCAAATTATAGTGACATAATATGCCTTCAGTACCTCCCAGTGCAACCTTTTTAGTCATTATAAATCTAAATTTCATTCATACCATTATGAATGTTTTTATTTTCCCACTTTCTCTATGTATTATTGTCATAACATCCAAATAATTTCAATAGCAACTCAAGTATCAAGTCAGATTCTTTTTAGTGCAAAGAAAGAAATGATTACAAGGCAATTTAACTTTGCATTTTCTTTGGATGGCTTAATTATCCCACAGTTTGAAAACCCAGTGAGGCCCAGATTTACAGTACCATTGTTGTTTGTGGAGTTTTAGCATTAAGTAAATTTTGTACACATCATCAATGCCCCCCTTATCTATCTATCTATCTATCTATCTATCTATCTATCTATCATCTCATGTATTCAGCAAACATTAAACAAGACACTAACGTGATGCTCAAGAGATACACTGTGATGAAGGCAGCCCTCAAGGAACTTTTCATCCAGAACATATAACATCTCTTCCGGGCAAAGTACCTCAGGGCAGAAGAAGGAAAGAGATGATTGAGCTGAAAGACCTAGGGGAGACTTCAAGGACAAGACAGCTTTTGAACTGAACCTTAAATAGTTTTGACAAGTGGAGATGGAGGAAAGGACATACTCTGAATGAAAGAAACTGCAAAAACAAAGTTTCTGACAAGAAAGGGCACATGACACATCCAGTTAGCAGAGAATAATGTAGTATGGCGGAGGCACACACACAGAAGGAAGGTAAAGATGGGGCTGACAAAGCAGATGAGATTGAATCAGGAATAGTCTTTCTCAGGTTTGTGGTTTTTGTGTATGTTTGTTTGTCTGAGCAGGAAAGGACGCAGGCAAGAAATAACAGGGAAGGTCAGTGAAGGCATTTTTGAGATTGTCCCCTAAAAGGCAATGAAGATCCAAACCAAAGGGTGGCAAAAGGTAATAAAAAAGAAAGGGGAAAAAAAGAGACAGCAAACATTCATGAGATTTTTAAGTGAAAAAATTTTTAAGTGGATCACAAATCAAAATGTATAATTTAATCACATAAAATCATATTTTTTATTTTAAAAGATTTTATTTATTTGAGAAAGAAAGCACAAGCAGGGGGAGGAGCAGAAGGAGAGGGAGAAGAAGACTCCCCACTGAGCAGGGTCCCCGACTTGGGGCTCAATCCCAGGACCCCGAGATCATGACCCCAACCTAAGACAGACACTTAACTGACTGAGCCACCCAGGTGCCTCAAAATCACATTTTTAAAAATAAAGTTTTATCATCTCTGCATGGTAGTTTTAGAAGTGTTTGCTTAGGAGGCACCTGGCTCAGTCAGTAGAGCATGTGACTCTTGATCTTAGGGTTGTGAGTTCAGCCCCACATTAGGAGTAGACTTTACTTTAAAGAAAAAGTGTTTGCCAAATAATCCAGCCAAGAAATGGGCAGAAGACATGAACAGGCACTTCTCCAAAGAAGATATACAAATGGCTAACAGACAGATGAAAAAATGTTCAACATCACTAGCCATCAGGGAAATACAAATCAAAACCACAATGAGATACCACCTTACCCCAGTTAGAATGGCAAAAATTAATAAGATAGGAAACAACAAATGTTGGTGAGGTTGTGGAAAAAGGGGAACCCTCTTGCACTGTTGGTGGGAATGAAAGCTGGTACAGCCACTCTGGAAAACAGTATGGAGGTTCCTCAAGACATTAATAATAGAGCTACCCTACAACCCAGCAACCGCACTACTGGGTATTTACCCCAAAGATACAGATGCAGTGAAAAGAAGGGACACATGCACCCCAATGTTCATAGCAACAACATCCACAATAGCCAAATTGTGGAAGGAGCTGAGATGCTCTTCAACAGATGAATGGATAAAGATGTGGTTCATATATACAATGGAATATTACTCAGCCATCAGAAAGGATGAATACCCACTATTTGCATTGACATGGATGGAACTGGAGGGGATTATGCTAAGTGAAA
This sequence comes from Leptonychotes weddellii, assembly GCF_054177405.1. Taxonomy (NCBI): domain Eukaryota; kingdom Metazoa; phylum Chordata; class Mammalia; order Carnivora; family Phocidae; genus Leptonychotes; species Leptonychotes weddellii. The sequence continues at coordinate 116,855,594 of NC_138370.1, read as the reverse complement.
TAAGTCAAGCAGAGAAAGAAAATTATCATATGGTTTCACTCATATGTGGAACATAAGGAATAGCGTGGAGGACCACAGGGAAAGGGAGGGAAAACTAAATGGGAAGAAATCAGAGAGGGAGACAAACCATGAGAAGCTCCGGACTCTGGGAAACATACTGAGGGTTCCAGAAGGGAGGGGGTGGGGGGAGGGGTAACGGGGTGATGGGTATTAAGGAGGGCATGTGATGTGATGAGCACTGGGTGTTATATGCAGCTAATGAATCATTGAACACTACCTTAAGAACTAATGATGTACTACTATATGTTGGCTAATTGAACATAATTAAATAAATAAATAAATAATTTGGATGACATGATGATGGTTATGCTAAAACAAACAAAAAAGTGTTGAAACTCGAGGTGGTATAGTAGACAAGCATCACAGGAATTAAAGGTAAAACTACTTCACAACATAACTAAGTATAGCTCTGGGCCAGGTGTTTAACTTCTCCAACTCTGTTTTCTCATCTGTAAAACATGGTAATAATCATGCCTGCTTTACAGGGTTCTTGTTAGGATGAAAGGAGATAGCCCGTGCAAAGAGCCTAACTTGTGTTAGACACTCAATCCATGGTACTCTCCTACCCTCTCACAACCCAGTGTCAGAACCTATTAGAGTGTCTGTATAAAGGCACAGAGAGAGAGAGCATCATGACAAAATTTCTCATTATTCACTTCATCTGGGAAACCTTAGAAACCCAGACTGTTAAGGGAAGAAGGACAGTACCAAGCAGCCCTTCATATTCTGGAAGCATACTGCAACCTTGCTTCCAACAAGTTGCCTCTTCCTCCTCCTCTTTAGCCTTCCAACATAGAGTTCTCTGCTGCATGCAAGTTTGGATGAAGACATAGAGATACATGGAGATATCTTTGCCTGTGTTCATTTGCTAGGGTAGTCATAATAAGGTACCACAAACTTGGTAGCTTAAAAAAAAACAGGAATTTATTTCTCTCATAGTTCTGGAGTCCATATGTCCAAAATCAAGGTTTTCACTGGGCTACGTTTGCTCCAAAGGCTTTAGGGAAGAACCTCTCCTTGCCTCTTCCTGCTTCTGGCATTCCTTGACTTGTGGCAGAATAACCCTAATCTCTGCACATGGTCTTCTCTGTGCCTCTGTGTGTCCTTTTCTCTTATAAGGACACTCTATTTGGATTTAGGGCCCACTCTAAGCCAATCATCTTGATCTTTGTCTTAATTACATCTGCAAAGACCCTATTTCCAAATAAGGTCACATTCTGAGGTTTCTAATGGGTGAACAGGAATTTTGAGGGGACACTATTTAGCCCACTGCAATGTTTTAAATCAAATTGGTTTTTCTGTCAGCTGAACAAGCATAAAAGAAATGATATCCTTGTTGGAACATGCATACCTACTGCCCAGATCTTGGTTTCTTTTTTTTTTTTTTTTAAGATTTTATTTATTGGGGCGCTGGGTGGCTTAGTCGTTAAGCATCTGCCTTCAGCTCAGGTCATGGTCCCAGGGTCCTGGGATCGAGCCCCGCATCGGGCTCCCTGCTCCACGGGAAGCCTGCTTCTCCCTCTCCCACTCCCCCTGCTTGTGTTCCCTCTCTCGCTGTGACTCTCTCTCTCAAATAAATAAATAAATATTTGAGAGAGAGAGAGAGTGAGAGAGAGAGAGAGAGCATGAGCAGGATGGGAGGGGCAGAGGGAGAGGGAGAAGCAGACTCCCAAAGTGGGGCTCCATCCCAGGACCCTGGGATCATAACCTGAGCCAAACACAGACGCTTAACAAACTGAGCCACCGAGGTGTCCCAGATCTTGGTTTCTAATTCCACTCTCCAGTGAAAGGAACTAGGACTCCTTACAGAGATGGCCAATTCTAGGACTAGGGAAGGAAACATACAAGATGATCTTGGAACAATTTGTAGTGTCAGAAAGTAACAAAGTGCTAACACATACAAACACACACACACGCACAGATGGAGACATGTCAAAGGAGCGCAGTATCTACATGAGCAACCCTCATGGCATACCACATAAACAGATGAACTATCCGCTTAAGTCCAACCAACTCACAGATATATAAGAAAGAATAAGTCATGTTATTTTAAGCCACTAAGTTTTGGCTTTGTTTTACAGCAATAGATAACAAACACACATAACTTTTCCTCTTATTAAATTGTAATAGCCAAACTGTGGAAAGAGCCGAGATGCCCTTCAACAAATGAATGGATAAAGAAGATGTGGTCCATATTTACAATGGAATATTACTCAGCCATCGGAAAGGATGAATGCCCAACTTTTACATCAACGTGGATGGGACTGGAGGAGATTATGCTAAGTGAAATAAGTCAAGCAGAGAAAGTCAATTATCATATGGTTTCACTTATTTGTGGAACATAAGGAATAGCATGGAGGACATTAGGAGAAAGAAGGGAAAAATGAAGGAGGGGGGGGAATCGGAAGGAGAGATGAACCACGAGAGACTATGGACTCTGAGAAACAAACAGAGTTTTAGAGGGGAGGGGGTAGGGGAATGGGTTAGCCCGGTGACGGTATTGAGGAGGGCACGTACTGCATGGAGCACTGGGTGTTATACAAAAACAATGGATCATGGATCACTACATCAAAAACCAATGATGTATTGTATGGTGACTAACATAACATAATAAAATTTTTTAAAAAAAGGAAAAAAATTGTAAAGATATGTTTTTAAAGTGTTAGTGATGTTACGAGTGCATCAAGATATGGCAAGTCAAAATTAAAATTTTACAATTTTTCTGGCAAAAAAAGGAGCATAGAAGCAACTAAAAGTGTTTCCAAAACTAGAACAATTTGAACAGCATAATAAATAAAGTAATATTGAATTATAGCACAAAGTATAAAATAAATATCCATGAGTAGTCCATAGTGATATACATAACAATTGAATAAATTAATAAATGGGAGACAAGACAAATCTTCATTGCAGAATTCAAAATAATTTATGTAGATACTCCACCCTTACAGGAGGGAGGGAATTGTGATTCCCAGGCCTTATGTGGGCTGCACAGAGTGGCTTCTTTCCAAAGCATACAGTATGGAAAGGGGGTAGAATGAGTAGCTTTCCAGTGGAAAAAACTGACAAACACTACATCAGCGAGGTGACCAAGGGTCAACATCAACAGTCATAAATCATGTTGATAGTATGTACCCTTGACATGATATGATAAAAATGGCACTTTCCCTCTGTGGTCTCCCTCCCAATAACCCATAACCCCAGGCTTATCATGATGAAACATCAAACAAATTCCAATAGTGGGGCATCCTACAAAATACTTGACCAGTACTCCTCAAAACTGTCAATGTCATCAAAAACAAGGAAAATCTGAGAAACTTCTATAGCCAAAAGGACCCGAAGAGACATGATGATTAAATGTAATGTGGTAACCTGGATGGATTCTGGGAACAAAAAAAGGACATTAGATAACTAAGGAAATCTAGGGGTGCCTGGATGGCTCAGTCAGTCAAGCGTCTGCCTTTGGCTCATGTCATGATCCCGGAGCTCTGGGATCGAGTCACACATCGGGCTCCTTGCTAGGGGGGAGTCTCCTTCTCCCTCTGTCTGCCGCTCCCTCTGGTTGTGCTCTCTCTCTGCCAAATAAATAAATAAAATCTGTAAAAAAAGATAACTAAGGAAATCTAAATAAACTATTGGTGTTAGTTAATAACGTATTAATACTGGTCCATTAATTATAACAAATGTATCACACTAATATATGGTATTAAAGAAGAAACCAAGTATGAGGTACATGGGAACTTTCTGACCTAGGTTTTCAGTTTTGCTGCAAATCTAAAACTATTCTAAAAAATAAAATCAATTTTAAAAATACATCACTCAAAAAAATCAAATTGCGCCCATTCCCCTTACACGATGGTATAAATTTAAAGGAAGCTAATGAGAACAGAGATTGTGTTTGTTTGTTTGCTTTGTCTACTGATACAACCTAAGAGCTTGGAACATACTGTGACATACTGGAGGCACACAATAAATGTTCTTTTTTAATTCCTAATAATCTATTTATGCCTCACATAGTTACCAAACAACCCCTATGTACAAGCCTTACACCAAGCACTGGGGATAAAACTGAATTTGGGATTTATTTCCAGATTTCTTAAAGAATAAATAGTTTTAATAGGAGATATTTCTAACTCACAAGATACGTGTGGCGTTAGCTCTGCTGTTCCAATCCCACTCTTTGGGATAATTTTCTTCTTATTGATGGTGACCACGGAAGCAATATCCTCCTGTTTTAGGCTTTTGATTGCATGAAAAACTAGTTTATTAAACAAGCTAGATGTTTCAATAAGTACTTTTGAATGAATTAAAATATAAATAAAAATGTACAAGAAACTTACAGGGGCTAAAGCTTTCTGCTATTTTCTGCTTCCTGTTTCTCATTCGTTTGTTCTATTTGTTCTTGGCATGCTTCCCATCAGGGAAAGAAATTTCTTTGAGTAAAATGTTGTTGAGCATTTTAAAACTTTCTAGATCCTTCCACTAGTTTATTAATGAATGACTCCAAGTGCACGATATTTCTTTGCATATAAGCACATCTCTTTCCCACCCAGTGCACTCATAGATATTAGCACAAGGATCTCACGAGACGCACTTCAGGTCCATTCTAACCAAACCTTTCCAGGGGATGAGTGACCTAGACTCAGACTAACTCTACATAAGCCAAATACCTGATGAGTCAGGAGGGTATTCACATATTCACAAATCGTTAGAAACATCTGATTACAAGTTTCAATCTTGCCATTGTTCATGGCCTCCTTCATGGTTGGCAATTTTCTATTTAAAATATCAGTTGCCTTGCTTGCATATTTAGAGATGAATAAGGCCTTATATTCTTATTTTTTAATCTATATTTTTAAATGTAAGGTCAAAGGAAGGCAGCGCTTTCAAGGTTCAATTCTTCCAGCTGAGCAAATTCACCCTTTTGGCTGAAACTCTGAGAAACTTTAAACATAAGCATCTGAAAAAGAAAGAAGGAAGGCAAACAATGCTAAAATGAAGAAAATTTAGAGCACAAGACTTTAAAGGGTTTATTGATTGTCAGAACGTAAGGTGCTTGAATCACTGGACTGAAATCTCTTCCCCATGTCATGGAGGAGAAAATATTAAAAGGAGTGGCCACCACTATCTAACCTAGGTGATTTCTTTGAGTTAAGAGGTGATCGGATCATTTAAATATGTTAATTAGAGGGGTGTGTGGGTGGCTCAGTCAGTTAAGTGTCCAACTCTTGATTTTGGCTCAGGTCATGATCTCAGGGTGGTAGGATCAAGGCCTGCATTGGTATCTGGCTAGGTGTGGAGACTGCTTAAGACTCTCTCTGTCCTTCTCCCTCTGCCCACCCCCCACCCCCGTTCACTCGTGCACTCTCTCTAATAAAAAATAAAATTAAAATGTTAATTAGAAGAAACTTATTTAATCATTTTGTTTTTGACAGAGAAGAAACAAGTCCAGATATAACAACAACTTGCCCAGTATAATTTGGTGTCACCAAAGGGAGCAAGCAGGTACCCCAAGAGACCCATAGAACTATTGGGTGCTCTTTCCATCTCAACGCACCACAAGCTACAATCTACTGAAGGTTATTTATTAAACACAGGCCATCATGGGGAGGAGCACATTCTCCTTTCAAGTCTGTTTTTCTATCTTTTGTTGAATTAATCATTTTTTAAGTTAACTTTTCCATTCATTGTGCTTTACTGAACACTAAGAGTCCACATGGACATGCTTTGGCACCTATATGAACACATGTATGTATAAATTAGCCAACGAGAAGTCTACACATGCTGCCTCTACTTTTCTACTTTGATTTTTTTCAATGATCCTCTGAGTTTAGCTTGCACTCCCACTATTCTTCTCTCTATGATCTCATTATTAACTCTCTAAGTAAGGAATCTACTAGGCTTTTCTCTCACACACCCTCTCTGACTCTTCTGGTGCATTTGTTCCTGTCGAGCATCTCCTCCTTTTTGAAACTCATAGTCATCATGGCACTAAACCATCCTCTAGTCTATTTTTCGACTTGTCTTTACTCTTCCTCATTCTCCACGACTGCTCTTCTTCCTCCATCCTTTAAATGCTAGTGTTCTAGCCTTAGCCCTGCCAGACTCATCAATTACTTACTGGACCTTCCAAACAGCAGCCCCTTCAAGCCTTTCATCAGCAAGTAGTGCCATCCATCCTTTCTTTCTTTCTCCACCAAATAAGCTCTACTTATTTTTCTCAAGACAGTTAAAACACCATGAAGCTAGTCTTCCTTATTCAAACCCTCTGCTTTGTAGTCTAATAATACAGACACATGATATATGTTATTGTAACACAAAAAGGCCATCTACGGTAGTGGTTGAGTGTGAGCTCAAGAGTTAGACTGCCTGCTTTTAAATCTTGACTCTCCCACAATTATGCTTCAGCGTCCTCATGGGGGATAGTTTGGGGGACTATTCAATACTGATTTCCTATAGTGCAGTGAGGATTAAATGCATTGATATATGTAAGAACTCTAGAACAGTACCTAGGACATATTTAGTTCTCAGTAAATGTTAACTGTAAGAGTTTTTGTAGCATGTTACCATAATGACAAGATTATTTATTTGCTTGTCTAACTCTGTTATAGAATATGAGAACCTTAAGGAAAGAAGCAGGTGCCATCCAATATTCTATACCCAACTCATACCACAGAGCATATAACAGGCATGTAAACTGTTGATCAAATAGAGTACTAAGGTAAGAATAGATGGAGAATGAAATAAAGTGATATTGATCTGGGAGCATACTGCAGTTTTCCTGGCCAGGCAAAGATATGATGCCCCTAAAATAAAGATGGCAAAACTACCAAAAATAGGAGAAACAGAGTAATAGTAAGAGACTTCAACCACCTGGAGAGCTTTAGGAGACTACAAATGCTGAAAGCAGGGCATCAGATAAGTAACTGACTTCCCTGAAACACAGAGAATAATGGAAGAAATGAGAACTATGAATGCAATTCAGACCAACAAGATAGAGCCATTTGGGAAGATAAAAATAGAATTTGGAATTAATCAAATTTAATAAAGATGTATTTTGTAGCTATCACAAACTCCCATATACTGTATTTTTTTCTCTTCTGTCACCTATCTCTTTCTACCTTTCTTTGTAATTAATTTGCATAAAGATATGTTGTTACTCTTAAAGGGAAAATACCATATCTTTCACCTGCTGCCTCTCTCACAGCATGTCATGCAGTCCCTTTCACCTAGGAGTCATTAATATTATTGCCTAAACGAAAAGGAACCAGGGTGGGGGGAGTGTAAATGGAAAAGAAAGGGACATATGATTGTCAGTTTGCTTGTGGAATCAGCAGGATTTAGTAACTTTTTAGATATCCTAGGATAACAAAGAGGACACAATGAAAGGCCAAGTATTCTGGTCAGGGGATTAAGAGAAGCTGGCACTTTTTTTAGGATTCAAATGTTATTTTCAGCAACTGATTTCAGAAGCAAGAAAATGAATGTGGTTCAGACCTGCTGACTGGGGCTGTTTGGTCAAATATCCAAATAAAAAAACTCAGGTCATGGCTGACTGGATGATTCTAGAGCCCAGGAGAAGATTCTGGACTGGAGTCATAGATATGAAAGTCAGCTGTAGGGAGATAGGAACTGAAGACTCTGAGGGAGGTGTGACTGTTACAAAGAACATGAAAAGAAACAAGGGCAAACTTCCAAATTAGAACCACAGTGACAGGAAGAGAAAGGAGAAGCTTTAAAGGAGCCTGAGGCATTCAAATCAAAACCACACTGAGATACCACCTTACACCAGTTAGAATGGCAAAAATTGACAAGGCAAGAAACAACAAATGTTGGAGAGGTTGTGGAGAAAGGAGAACCCTCTTACACTATTGGTGCTTTGGAAAACAGTGTGGAGGTGCCTCAGAAAATTAAAAATAGAGCTACCCTATGACCC
>NC_138370.1:116789257-116847498 GCF_054177405.1 Leptonychotes weddellii | reverse complement strand
TGCTAGTGAAATAAGTCAAGCAGAGAAAGCCAATTATCATATGGTTTCACTTATTTGTGGAACATAAGGAATAGCATGGAGGACATTAGGAGAAAGAAGGGAAAAATGGCGGGGGGGGGAATCGTAGGGAAGGATGAACCATGAGAGACTATGAACTCTGAGAAACAAACTGAGGGTTTTAGAGGGGAGGGGGTGGGTGGATTGTTTAGCCTGGTGATGGGTATTAAGGAGGGCAAATACTTCATGGAGCACTGGGTGTTATATGAAAACAATGGATCGTGGATCACCACATCAAAAACTAATGCTGTATTGTATGGTGACTAACATAACATAATAAAACAAAATTAAATAAATAAATAAATAAAGGAGCCTGAGGCAAAGTAACAAGAAAAGATGGAAAGAAGTATCATTGAGTGTCCCAGAGGTAGAAAAGCATGAAAGGAATTTCTTGAAAGAGCATGTGGTCAACCTTGTCAAACACACCAGGGTCAGAGGAAACTGAGAAAGGATGAGAAAAAGCATCGGCTTTGGTAGGGAGCATGTTTAGGAGCCTCGCGGAGTCAGGGTGGCCATTGTGAAAAGCCAACACCTCCAAAAGCCTTAAGAAAATTAAGGCAAGGACTGTGGAGCACTTTCAAGAAACTGGAACCAAAGGGAAAGGACTTAACACCTTTTTGTCACCTGAATAAATGGAGTAATCAAAGGAACAGGTCCTGCTGGGTGTGGGTATAGGGGAGCCACGCAGATGGACTATCCAACATCTGACCTGGAAGGGACTTTCTAGACAGCATTGAGGTCAATCCTCCAATGTTCCCTAGGAAGAAACTCAGAATGGTTGGGTAGCTAGTTCATGGTAGAAGAGAGATTCAAATGAAGATCTGCAATCTCCCAGTTGGGAGATTTTTTCACTACACTCTCCTTGCAACATGAACCTTAAGCTTGGCAAATAAGAAACAAAAAGAAAAGAAACGGTTATACCTGTTCTTGTTCTCCATCCAGTTACTTCTTCTAGCCCATCTATCATCCCTCATGAAGATATAATATTCATCCTTCCTAACTGTGATAGTCTATGATAAACTGTTGCTTACCATGGAAAGATGGCAAGTGGATGCTTCCAAGATTATCGGACAATATAGTTTTCCCTATCTCACTGACTTTCACCTTGCTATGAATGCACTAGGTTCCAAGTGGCCAAATTCACATGTGTAGGGAGAAGTTGGCAAAAACAGCAGCAGGGGACAGGGAAGGAGGCAATTTTTTCTCTTAGTTTCACACAGGCAGAGTCTACACAGCCAAAGTGGGCTAGAAGGGAGGACTGAGTGATAATCTGGCAAACTCAGGCATTGTAAATACCCAATCCAGCCACTCGGGCCTCCAGGCAAAGAAAAACATTTTCCCTGACCCTGCCAACTTCCCTCCTCGTGCATGAATACTGCTCCAAGACCTGGGCCTGGGGGATTCATGGATCCCAAATGGTGGCAATGCCAAGTTGGCATGGGATTATGTGAGGCCTCTGTGCAATAGTACACTGGACTCCATCCTCCCCCCCCCCCCGCCTGCCCATTTTATTCCTCTGTGGCACTAAGAGAGTATTTGGGAAGGAACACCCTCTGTGTAGCAGCCACTAGGGGACCATTTAATGCACTGTATTAGTAATGCAGTGTCAGGGGTCTGGCTAACATAGACTCACTGGTGAAGGATCCAGATGCTATGGTTACAGGTGAGTTAGCAAAGCATGGGTAACTACAATGCTGCATTTATTACTTCATGCATTGGCTTCCCTTACTGACTGGCTCCAGCCTGTTCTGGTGGAAGAAGATATTTCTCATCAGTAAGTCATTTTATGCTTTCCTTGGTTTGCCTCTTCTACAAATCTGAATCCAGACTTTTAAATTAAAATGGAAGAGTGAGTTTCAGTATTTTCTCCACATAAAAGGGGGGGAGCTGGAGTATCAGGTATTATGGACTCCTCTTTATGTCCAAGTCGCTAGGTAGATAACTGACAAATCCTTCAGGTCAGGGGGAGCCTTGGAAATTAGGAATCATTTCTTTAGAATACTTACCTCCCTGAGTTTCTCTGGCCCTTCTACACCCAACTGCACCTGCCCCAGCTGGGAACATGGCAATTCTGTCAGAGGCACACTCATTTTCAACATGACTGTATTTACTCACGCAGGAATAAGGTTTTACGGGGCTGCTATACTTACCTAGCCACAAAAGCAGATTATACTCAAGTATTCACTCTTTTTCTCCTTTTTATTTTTGCCCACCCCTAAAAAAGCCCTAACAATAGTAATATTGAAGACAGGCTGGGAAATCTGCCTCTTTACAAAGCTGACACAAACGTTGGCGGGCTAATAATGTATTCAGCAGCCACCTAGTCAGCAATGCAAAATGGTCCCCGGGTTCAAGGCTATGATACATTAGAATATAATTTGGCTGGAGCTTCTCTCTATTATGGAGAACAAATGCGTTTTTGAATGACTTGAAGAAGAGGTCACGCTATTACTTATGATGGGTAAACTCAAAGAGGGTCAGAGAGGAGATGCAGTTCAGATAAGCCCCTGGAAAGTATATATGTTCTTTTAAATCTAATCTTATTTTTTAGGTCTCTCTCTTCACTTTCAGGGCAGGAAACTTGGCTGCCATCTGGGGTTCTATTTTCAGCTTGTTGGGAGTTTTCAGACAACTGCTGAATCTCTCAGTGCACCCCTGTTACTCCATCTACGGAGTATGGAAAACGCCACCCACCTCAGGCTGCAGGGGACACTGCAAAGTTGCTACAGCAGCTTTTGTGGTGATTGTTTCTTAAAAAACTAGAACCTGGCCAATTTCCAAGAGTTTTAAGATAGCTAGGTGACATGGGTTTTCTTCCTAAGTATAGCATGTTAAAAAAAGATGCCTGTGTGCTCAAAGCTTTGTCATCTTTTCAGTCCCTTCTTTTGTCTGTTTTGTACACAAGTTGATGTCCACAAAAGAACCAATTTAAGTTCTTTACTGAAGAGCTCAAGTTCCTAATTCTCACAACCAATCAGGTAGTATATTTAGAGAAAAGGCAAATATGCCTTCAATATTCTTAGCTAAACTCTATAGAGAAAATTGCTTAGCACTGTATTCTATTTGCAGTCTACCCTTCCCTAATTAAACCGGGTTAAAGAAGGCTTGAGAAAATTGCATAATTACATGAAAAAATCAATCTCACTTATTCTGACAGGCTCTGAGGGCGTTGTTAGAAATCATGACTTTGTTCACATATTTTTCCACATGTGCTATAGGTTGAGTGAGCTTCCAAGTCCAGGTCATAGCAATCCCTGTTGGCGCCCATTGGTAGAGGCAGAGAGGACCACATGAGGGCCAGGTACAGCCTGCTCTATGAACAGTCTCACAGTCCTCAGAGCAAGTCTTGGCTGCACAGCCTTCAGCTTCTGCACCAAGTTTCTTTTGCTTGAAAAAGAGTCACAGTCCATCTGCTGTGCAAATACACAAATACAAAACCATCACCCGTTTCATTAGGAATTAGTCCCCACCAGGATACAGCAGCCCTTTCACCTTTCAGATGAGGAATGAATGTTGTAATTGTAGATCAAGCTCCTGAGGCCCTTCCTGGGCAAGGAATGGAGTCAGCCCTGGCTCCAGGGAGCCACCGGGCCAGTGGTGCCCCAGGAAGTTCTGTACCCAGTGAAAAGATGACACATGCTGATTCTTAGCCTACCTTCTCTTGCACTGTTTTCCACTCCAGGAGGTGAGTTTGGATGGCAAGAACTGAGGACCTGAGTGGAGGTGACTTCCAGATATCCACAACACCTGTAGCAGTCCACAGCAAGTAAATCGTCTCTCCGTATCTCCCTCTTAGACAGTATTTTCAGTCAGCTTCTGAACTATAAATACCCTAAGGAGTCAGGCAGACTTCAAACAGTTCTGCATTGTTCTTAACTTCTTAATAATTGATCAGGTATTATTTCTGTAACTAGAAAAGAAAAAGAATCGAATGTTTGAACTTTTACATGATTCCTTCCAGGCTTGGGCAGTATCCAAGAGATTAAGGAAGAGCAAAATTTAAAACTGAGTCTCATGTCTATGCACAAAATACCTCTGGAAGAGTCTAAAACACCTGGTAATGGTGGTTGTCTCTGGGAAGAGAGGTGGGTGCTGAGGAAAAGGATGTCACTGATGTTCCATCCCTGGTGGAGGAGAAAGAGGCAGAAGATAAGGAGGAGAAGGGGGTGGGTGCTGTGGTTTTCAGAGAGATGCAATTTTGTTTTACATAGAAAACAAAGACATTTCTAATTTCAGACATAGGTAAAACTCCCCCAGTTCATTTAAAACAAAACAAAACAAAAACCTGCATTGAGATGGCTATCAAAAGAGATAAATTCCAATAGTCTATAGTGCAAATCCTTGAATGTGTCATCAACCTATTTTATTTTCTCCCTCTCTGACATTGTCTTTAGCAGTCTCCTCTTCCTCTGTTGGACACATCCATAGAAAAGACACAAAGTTCCATACCTAAAATGCTGGTTATTCAAAACAACTTATTCTTCCTTTGCCCTCATCATCCCTTCCTTCCAGTATGCTTTCCCTTGCATAACTTTCTCAATCTTCCATAGATTTCCATCAGTTAACTCAACCATCTTTCCTTTCCTCTCTAGTAGCATTTACTGAGTGCTTTCTATATCCCCCTTTAATGTCATATATTGAGTGCTTATTAGACTCCAGTGCTTTACGTGCAGTATCTCATTTAATCTTCAGAACTACTTTATGAAGTACAATTGTTATTGTAATTTTGCAAATGAGAAAGTCAGATATTAGACATATGAAGTACCTTGACCCAGGTTAAGCAGCTAACCCAGAAGGGCCCACTGAAAGCCCACATATTAGTTGTAAAAGTGTTATTCTTACCTCACCCCTTAATCTTTTTATTCAAATTTCATTTTTTTTCAAATTCCTATTCACTATCCAATGCCCTCATATTATTTGCCTCTTCCTTTTTTCCTCATTGTTTACCCCTGCCCAGGTAGCACATTTATTTATTTATTTATTTATTTATTTATTTATTTAGCTCAGGTCCAAAATACAACTAGAGGATTGTTTTTCAGGGCCTTCTTTCCTGCCACTCAAAGTCATAGTGAAGGCACAGCCATGGTAACAATGACTATGGGCTATGTATTTGCAAGAGAGGTGATTTCTTGCTTAATTACAACTGTGACCCTTAGATAAATGCTTATCCTTGTCTGTGCTTAAAAATGATGCTATCCCGAAAGATGGGTGACCTGTCATCAAGTATCTTAGTAAGGTAATGGAAAGAGAGGGATTGTATTTGACTATACGTTAGTGTCTAACTAGTGTTGGTAAGTTAGTAAAATAGATACTTTTTTTTTCCATGAAATACAATTTTTATACTTGTGAGAAAAGCAAACAAAATCCTATTGTTAACAAATGCTTGTATTTTGAGCTGCAAAATATCAAGCTTTGCAAAGATGTTAAGCATAAAACAGCATTCCATTATTGAATTGCTCTTGTATTCACATCACTGTATTTCTGAGAGGGCTCTTATCATCATCATCATCATCATCATTATTATTACATAATGGAGGAGAACTTGAAGGAAGAACATCAAGATTCCAAAAATAAAATTCATATATAATAAGTCTTGCCCCCACCCTTGCACCTAATGAACTATGGATTAACAAGAAAATATGTGGTCCCGCAACAAGAGAAAAGCATGCTTAGCTAAAATTCATATTCCAAAGGCCAAGCCAAAAGAAGGAAAAAATTTCTGTCTAAAGATAAATACCCATGTGGACATAGACACTCACACACTCAACCTCCCCCGCATCAGAAGGTTGGCCCAGCAGAACCTATGGCAGAAACTCAACTGTGTGACATCACTACATCATGGGTAATATGTGGTAATGAATTCATTGCATGGATCTATGACCAGAAATTCATCCCTGCCCTCCTCCTTGCCCACCCCTTTCGCAACAGCAAGCCAAATTTGTGTGGTACCACTGTGCTGCTCAGCCTGTGTGCTTAATGCATTCATTAAATAGGAGACTGGAGATGGTTTCCTATGTTTCTCATTATTTAAAAGAACAAGTTAATCTCCCCTTTGGGGGGCAGCAGGGGAACTGAAAACCACATGATCCTCTTAAATAGTTCTTTGCCTGGTCCTCCCCTGTTGACAGGTCTGCCTTCATAATTTTATTGTCGTGGCGCTGAAGCAAATTTTAGAGAGGTAGAGTTAGCTGATGGAAGGGTGGAAATGAGGAGAAGGGAGATGAGGCTGGGAAAAAGATAGGGGGTGAGGGAGAGAAATCCAGCCGCCTGATATATGGCAAGTCTTTTATCAGATCTATCTCCTTCCCTTCTCCAGTGCTTATCATATTACACAAACTGCTCCTGAAGAGCCCTCCATTTACCCTCTCCCCTAATTAAATGTGCACTTCATTAATGTAAATTGGGGGTTTAATGCTCTTGTTGAAATTCTGAAGAAAGTGCTATGGCCTTGCGAAATGCTTAAGCATCATTGCAAATTAGATTAGGGACCAAGAAAGGCAGTAAAATTAGAATGATAATGGCTGATGTGGCTTCCTGACAGGCATGACTATTCAGGGATCAATGGAATGGAGAACAGTTTCCCGAGCCGAAAGTGAAAGGCAGGGACAAACGTCAGCCTACAGATGTGGCTTTTGGAAGCACTTTCAATTAGTTTAATTTGGTAAATGGTGGGGATTTAGAGGCTCTCAGCCAGTCATACAAGACAAGAATACATTGAAATGTTTTTCACTTTTTAACATAAAATAGGATCGGCTTTAGATTTGCATTTCTCGAACAAGAAGATGGAGTGGGGCGGGGTGGGGGGAGTGGAGGGTGCAGGGAAAGTTTCCAAAGTGTTTCACCATCTCTGCTTTTGAAAATGGAAATGACTTTTATGAGCTTGGACAGCAACCTCCCAAACAGTGGGAAAAGGGAGAGTAAATGTACCCCCTCTGGTTCTCAGGGAGGCTTTAAATCCTGAACACACCAAGAGCCCAATATGTACTAAAACGCATGGTCAAAAGCCATGGGGGGGCAGCAGGGGCAGGGGGGGCAATGGGCAGTGAAAAACACTCAAACTCGTTCATCATTTCCCACTCCAAATATGATGTTCATCTTTCAAAAAAAATTGCTCTCTCTCAGTTAAAGGATTCATTCTGTTCCCTCCCCTCAAAAAAAAAAAAAATTAGTCACATTTTTAAAGGTATCACAAAAGGAGAATATTCATCATTTATTTCACAAATATTCACCCAAGCACTTGTGCACCAAGTTACCTTCTGAGGGCATCAGCACCACCTCAGCAGATGCTCACTCGGTGGACACTCGTTGAGGCTCATTTGGTGAGTTCTAAGTGTGCCTTTTTCTTTTTGTTCCCTCCTGCTAACTCCACCCCACCCCCCAAACCACGGGTGTCTTCACTGGAAAATAAATTGGCACTAATCTGGTGACGGGACATTTACAGGCAGGACAGCTTCTGTGCACAAAGACCTCCTTCAGATTTGCACATTTTGACTACAGGTCTCTCCTTGTGTTCCCAGAATGCTGTCAAGCTCCAGTTGGACCTCCTCCCTGAAGGCGTCTGCATCTTTCATGAGTGAAGAGGAAGGAGATGATGCGTCAGAAACTCCGGTAAATATTACCAAATCCCCAGTGACTTCCCAAAGCCTGTTCAACCTTGTGAACCTGTGCAGTGATTCACCTCTCAAACCCATACATTCCTCTTCCGGATTCACCCAATGTTTTCTAATAGGCTCATCTCTCACTTTTGTGAAGTTAATACTGCAAGTCAGCAGCAAGCAAGGTGATAGACAAATGAATACAGAAAGCAGAGAGTCCTATGTCCAAAAGAAAAGACAGTGATCTCCACATGCAGAAAATAAACCAGGGCAAAGGTAAGCTCATAAAATAGTTTGCACTGTTAATAGTTTGGTGGCTGGAAGTTCTCAGTTCATCATGGAGATGGTAGCAGATCCTTGGTATTACAAACAACTCCATGATTTATGAATTTATAAGGCTTCATTTCATAAAGGCTACTTGTCTCCTACAAAACATCCAGAGAAGCAGTAGGGAAAAAATTCCAATGAAATGATCCCAATGAAGTTAATACAAATAATAATAATAAAATCTAATATTTGTATAGTATTTTGCTGTTTCCTAAGACCACAGACAAATTCAATTATTCATTTGATCTACAGCAAAGTCTTCTGGGATAGGAAAGAAATAAATAGTTCCTCCTGTTTTATAAATGAGGAAAACAAAGTTCAGAGGTGTCCAGTTGCTTTCCCAAAGACACAGAGTTAGTGAGTGACAGAGGAGGAATTATCACAAAAGCTTTCTTTTTCTAATAACTTCAGTGTTATTGCAAAATTAATAGAGGATTATCGAGGAAAAAATTTCAAATAATACACAACTGTACAAAGAAGAAAGTAAAATGCATACCAATAATTACTGAAACTATTTTGCAAACATTTCATAAATCTTTCTTTGCATATAGATAGATAATATTAATAATGATAATAATAGGAGCTAGCATATATTAATTTCTTTACAATGAGTCTGGCACTATCCTTGGTATCTTGGATATTTGCATTTATTCTTTAGAGCAACTCTGTGAGGTAGATGTAACTTATAAATGAGGAACATAAGGCCTGGAGAGAGTAAGTAATTCGGCCAAATTCATACAATTCTGAAGGTTACTTATAGAAATATGATCATACTGATCATATAAGTAGGTAGCTTGCTTTTTTCACACGACTATGTATCATGAGCATCTTTTTATTTACCCACCTCATCATGTTTCATGGCCACATACATTTCATTGTATGTAAGTACCACAATTTAATTAACACATCCCTGTTGATGTACTTGAGGTTACTTTAGTTTTTTTCTTTTGTAAACACCACTGTGATGAAAATCTTGAGCATCCTTTCTTTCACATGCAGCTGGTAATCTCCTTCAGGTTCGTTCTTACACATGATATTTAGAGCAAGACTTAGGTCTTCTGATTGCTGGTTTCACAGGCTTGCTCTCACTCCATCCCTCTCACACAGCCTCCTTAATGGGTAGCATATAAACTCAACAGCTGTTGGCTTGAGGTTTTCAGATTTTTCACAAGTTGGCAAATTAGGTCCCCATTTTTGTGCTCGTTGCTTCAAGTAAACCCCTGTCTAGGATTCTTCTGCCTCACCGGGCACTCAGAGAATCACCTGTAGGCTTAGTCCAGGCCCCCAAACAATAATGCCATGACACTGCTGAGATGAGGGAGAACTGTCATTTCCTTCTTCCCTGCCATTCCATGAACACTTGACTGGATACCAAGGAAACAAGCCCAATAAGAGGAGAATCAATGCCCTCAAGAAGCACACAGACATGGGAGACAGAAAAATAAAGAAGCAATTACAAAGAAGTGTGATAAGTGCTATGACAGAAATATTCTCATGATTCTTACATGGCAACCAAGCTGTTTACTCAGCCCAGTCTGGGGAACTCAGGGAAGGCCTTCCCGAAAATGGGATAGCTAGGGAATCCTGAAGGATGAGCTGCAGGTACCCAAGCAGAAGACAGGTGGATGCAGCCAGTGAAAGTTACCCTGAAGGAGCCCTCTCCACACAGCTGTCTTCTCCAGATCCCATGACCATTCCTCCTCTCTACCATTCAGGTTATAGGGTGGGAGATAACCATTGCCCATCTGCTAACCTCAGGATACTGGGTTATCCTGCCCTCATTTTCAAAAAACCCTTCCCAGTTCTTTGTAAATAGCCCATTATTAAACTCCCTCACCCGGTTTGAGTGTGAGATCCATTTCCTGTCAGGATCCTGACTGATTCAACACGAATATGCATAAGAGACTGGGCACAAATCTACAGATTTCACAGCCCCCACCCTTGCCCTCAGTCTCATTCCAAAGCCCACCTAAGGAGGCAAGAATAAAAATCCTAGTTCCAGAAGAAATGCATAGCACTCAGGATTGGCCCTGTTCCCTTACTGGCACAAAGATCTCAAAGGGACATTTCTCTTCTGGCGCCAGTTAGAGATGTTCAATTTCATTTCACTTTAATTTGCAATAAATGTGCCTAATTTTATTTTTAATTTCCTAAATAGATTGATTTGGCAAAGCCACTTTGCCAGCTCAAAAGTTAAATTCCTGATTGAAAATGCTAATATGGAATTCATTTTCTCAAACACTGATTCTCTGATATTGTGAAATTGTTCGGTAGACAGGAACCCAAAGGGCACAACTGTAGTTAAAGGTCTTGCCCAACAAGATACAGGTTGTTAATAACATTCTTAGATCCTGGATTGCCAGACTGAGGCAAATGTTGTTTGTACTGGAAAAGTATTGTCTCCTTAGGATGATTCTTTGTATTTTATGAGATTCGTCTACCCTTGGCATTCAAACCTCAATATATGGCCTCAATTTTACTTACCATGTCCTAGATGAAGGTTGAAAAAGAGAAGAGGGGCGCCTGGGTGGCTCAGTTGGTTAAGCGACTGCCTTCGGCTCAGGTCATGATCCCAGGGTCCTGGGATCGAGCCCCGCATTGGGCTCCCTGCTCGGCCGGAAGCCTGCTTCTCCCTCTCCCACTCCCCCTGCTTGTGTTCCCTCTCTCGCTGTCTCTCTCTCTTTCTCTCTCTCTGTCAATTAAATAAATAAATAAAATCTTTAAAAAAAAAGAAGAAAAAAGAGAAGGGAAGGGAAAGGGAAGAATAGCACAAGAATAGAACAAGAATAGCACAAGAACAACTCAAGACATAACAGTTGCTTCCTACAGGAAGAAAGGAGTGGGAAGAAGAATTACTTTTTATGAGTTAATTTGTAACCTGTGACAGTTATAGCATTTGAATTTATTATCTATTTGAAAAATAAATCAGCTTATTCAAAAGATGAGGAGAGCAAGTATGTGAATTTTGTTTAGCAAGGAGGTACTGCCCACCTACTGCACGTTATGAAACATCCTAGGCAGTGCAGGGGATATAAAGGTAACTAAGGCATAACTCTAGACTTCAAAGAGTCTGTTATCCCGAGGAGGAGACAGAAATGCACAGAAACAATGATAATCCAGGATGGAATGTGTGAGATCACAGAATCCAGATGGAATGAGGGTCATTTCAACTAGGTACAACTGAGTTGCATATTAACAGATGGTTAGAATTGGGGAAGGTTATACCAAGTGGGGGAACTGTCAGCAAAAGCTTGATAGAGAAATTAAGGAGGACATAAACAGCTTGCTTCTGGTCACACTGCAGTGGGTGAAGACAGGCAGTAATCCCCAGTCCCTCCCAAGGCCCAGCCATGAGGATACCCTCCATTTTTCACAAAAGTCCTATTTGTAATAATTATGTCTTACATGAGTATGACATTTTAGTTTTTAAAAGATCTTCTCAAGTAAGCGATCCCATTTAAACTTCACAATAATATATCCTCACTATATTGTTGGGGAAACCAGCTATGAAAGGACAGCAAAGCTGAATGGGATTTTGAAGGAAACTGTCATTTCAGATGGGAAAACTGAGGCATAGCAAGAATATGTGACATTTGGTTAGGAAAAGTGCCAGAAATTTCTGAGGTTGTTTGCCTCACACACACAGGGAACACAACGAATCTGTCTTCTAGTCAAACACTGCCTGTATCTGCAGTGGCATTTAACTTGTACACACCTGCTGTCTGCCCATATACAGAAATAAACATGTATACTTCAAGGGTCCATATCTATCTACCACCTAAAAATGTATTAGAAAAAAGCAATGACTATCATTAGTATTACCAAGCCTTATTTTTTTAGTCATATATTTACTGTTACTGGAAACTCCACACCTTGGGCGTGGTTATGTATCTGAGTGTGGCTGCAGACTGGATTAGGGGAAGGCAGCTCTAACAACCGGACAAGTCAAAGGTCTGCCTAGCAACTGCATTCTCCACCATCCACCCAGAGAATACTCGGATAGGAGGGGCTGTTAAATGTTTGGAGGTATTGTTTTTAAAAGAGAAAAATCAAATACCTATTAGAAGATCACTGATGATATAAAGTTGCAAAAGTTTAAGGCTACTGTAGGTAGCAAGCAGTATGCAAAATGGATGGAAAGAGAAAAGGCAAAGGGACCTGTATATAATATAGAAATACTTTCATCTTTTACCCCTCAGCACCCCTTCAGAAAATGCACGCCCCTCTCCTTTCAGCCAGCCCCCCACACCCTCACCCTCTGCATCTCTCGCCTTTTTGAGAATCTCCCCCATGTCCCAGCTGGGCCTGAATGATTAGGTGTGGCCCTATAGCTCACTCTCACTTATTCAGCTGTTAAAGCAGCTTAAACCCTCATAAGAACATTAACATTTGGGTGCCAATAACAGATTGACCTTTATTCATAAAGTGCAAATAGTTGGAAGTCGAACAGATTGGTTGCCAGCGATTGCCTTTTATGTGCAGTTTAATGCTTTGATTTCGCTCCCCTTTCTTCCTTTAATCTGACAACGCTGGCTTGAATACGGTTTGCACTCTAAGTAAACAGGGCTAGGGGGAGGCCTCTGCTTTTGTAGCACAGTTTGCTTGGAGGAGGGAGGGAGACGGGAGAGCGACTTTAAAAGATTTGCCTTTGGAATTAAACAATTTAAGAATGGATTGGAGACCCCCAAAACTGAATGGAGCTGTTGGAAGAACTCTGAACTGAACTCACAAGAGCCTTTTGCATATGGGACCATTTATCCAAAATCGGCCATCTAGATGCAGAATGAGAATGTAAGGATTTATATTAACTCTCTTGAAAGTTTACTCCACGCCATACACAAAAGGGAAACTCAGAAACCCCCAGAGCCTATGGATTTGAGATGGGACCACACTGCACTGCTTTGTTACACACTTCTAGCCAGCTGTGAGCATTTTGATGCTTCAGAGTGCAAAGGGTGGCTTGATCCTTTTAAACAAGTTGTGTTTCTTTAAAGCATTCCAAGGAAGTATCTCTTAAGCATAGGCTTTTTAAGATACTTTCCAGCAGAGCATTCAGTTTGGGATTTTTTTTTTCCTGCTCTATCTTGACAATACTTCACTTTCAACAGCACAGCCTACGCTTTATAGCAAATGGAGACTCTTTATAGCATTTTCATAGATAGCATGTGTAAATGCAAAGCTTCCCAGCAATCAATTGTGCCCATTTAGAAATAATAAAGTCTTTTGTGAGTCAACAGAAAAAACACAGGAAATTGAAGGTACAAAGCTCTCATGAATAAGGCTTGACCGTAAGTGTAAGGCAATTTTATGTGGATGCTGGTTCTGCTAGAGCTTTTGCAGTGCTTTGAAAAAATCTTAAATGTATTTTAGGAGTGAAGGAGAATTTCTTTTTGATCCAGACAATTTAGCAATGTACTGTACATGAACAACTTTGGCTTTAGAATTAGGCATATCTAGGTTTGTGTCCCAACCCTTACTAGAAGCTCATTAGCTTTGTGCCCAAACAAGGAACTTGACTCAAAGCCTCATTTCCTCTTCTGAAATTTATAGGCAACTAAAAGCACCAGTCTCAGAGGGGTGAGCATCCCTATGAAGCTCAACACAGATCCTTGCCCCTTAGTAAGTAACTCAGTGAAAGAAAGTTGGTATTTTATTAATTTTTAATTTTGTACAGCTTTGCTGTCATAGGTCTGTATGAAGAATATGACAAAAAGAAATAGAAGAGAAAAAGAAATAAGAAAGTACTTAGCAATGGACCCATCCCACAATTAACCACAATAAATGCAAACTGCTATTATTATTGTTATTATCAGTTTATACTTTCCTGTGCATGGACTGTTTCACTATCCCAAACTACATTATGGTTGTCTTATGGCAGAAAATAGGTCTTCTGTTTCTTTTGCACCCCCTGATGCTATGAGCACAATATTAGATGCAGAGTAGATGCTTAAGAAATGACTTATTGGTTAACAGTTTCTTCTCCTTTATTGGAAACCACCTGCTTCAAAGCAAAAAAAAAAAAAAACAACAACAACATAGGCACTATCTTTCCCTCCTTCTCCTTCAATCCCTCACTTACTCTATTACTGAGTCTAATCATTTCTTGCTTGAGAAAATGAGCTCTCCTATTCTGTCATCAGGCCAATCCACGTGTGCAACAGCCTTCTAATAAAGAACGTGCAAAAAGTAATAATAATAATAAAGAACGTGTTCCCACTCTGTCCTCACCACCACTCCCCACCTGCTTCGTCATTCTGATGACTGATGCTGGGCAAACATTCCCCAGATTTCTGTTATGTCTCTACCTAGCAATTCATGTTGTGGCCTCCATCCTCATCCAGACTTTCCTTGATAGTCATATGGAAAGTTGCATGGATGGAAAGAGTTTAAGAAAGAAATAAGAATATTATCTACAGTGCTTTGATTCAGGGTTTTTTCCTGAACTTGGAATATCTATCACAAAGAGGGCAAAGCCTTACCACATTTGCTAACTGGTTAGCCATCTTGCCAGCATGTACCTGACTTCAGCCATGAGAGGGACAGTTTTACAGGTCATGGATGTACCACTCAGCAAAAAAGCAAATAATCCAGTTGAAAATGGGCAAAGAACCTGAACATACATTATTCCAAAGAAGATATACAAATGGGCAACAGGTACACGAAAAGGTACTCAATATCCTCAGCCATCAGGGAAAAGCAAATCAAAACCACAATGAGATATCACCTCACACCTGCTACAATGGCGAGTATCCAAAAGACAGAAGATACAAGTGCTGGCAAGGACTTGGAGGAAAGAGAACCCTTGTGAGCTATTGGTGGGAATACAAGCTTGTGCAAACACTGGAAAACAGTATGGAGATTCCTCCAAAAATTAAGAATAGAACTACCATGTGATTCACTAATCCAACTTCTGGGTATTTATCTGAAGGAAACTCAAAGAAATATCGGCACCCCCATGTTCGTTTCAGCATTACTTAAATAGCCAAAACATGGAAACAATCTAAGTGTCCAACAACAGAAGGAGAGAAAATTGTATATGTATTCAAATTCATATATACAAATTTCTTTATTTTATTTATATATATATACATATATATACACACATATATATAATAGAATATTATTCAGCCATTAAAAAAGAAGGAAATAGTGACATTTGCAACAACATGGATGAACCTGGAGGGTATTATGCTAAGTGAAATAAGTCAGGCAGAGAAAGACAAATATTGTTTGATCTCACTTATATGTGGAATCTAAAAAAGCCACAATCACAGACACAGAGAGTAGAATGGTGGTTGCTGAGACTGGGGGTGGGGGGGTGGGAATGAGGAGACGTTGATCAAAGGATAAAAACTTCCAGTTATAAGATGAATAAATTCTGGGGATCTAATGTATAGCATGGTGATTATAGTTAACAATACTGCATTGTATATTTGAAATCTGCTAAGAGAGCAAATCTTAAATGTTCTCACTACACACACGCACAAAAGATAATTATGTGAGGTGATAGATGTGCTAACCAAACTTATTGTGATTACATTTCACAATATGTACCATATATCAAATCATCACGTTGTAGACCATAAACTTACTCAGTTGTTTTGGAATCCCAAAACAAAGAGCAGAAGCAAGGGAAGGTTAAAAATTACATAAAATACACATAGAAATAATGGCATAGAAGGCAAAAACAAAAAAATGAGGGAAAGTGAGATGTGATGTTCATTTTTGGAGTTCCAGGACAAGTCCCTACTTTTCCAAGTCCCCAGAGCTACTCCAAAGAAGGGACAAGAGCCACGGGCAATGAAAAACTCTGTTTTCTCAGGTCTCATGCTCAGCAATCCCCAAATCCAATACTCACCGCAACTCAGGGCAAAGTGTTTATATTCAGTGGAAACTCATTTTGGTTTAATTGTTTTTTTTTTTCTCAGCTTTTCCTTCCATAATCAGAGACTGCAATGCCAGGTAGCTCTCAAGCCAAGTCATTTTAATGAGGGAAAGATTTCAAAAAGATTATGGATGGGGTTTTAAATGTCTACTGAAATGCACACAGAAAAGTCTTCATTGTAGGAGGAAATGCTTTAAAAAGTATCTTTAAATAAATCCTCAATAACAGAGACTTGGCAGGCCCAGCCATCCCTGGGAGAGTGGGCTTTTTATGGATTCCAATCTAAGTGTTCGTGCTGACAGGAGCCCCTAATCTATACTATTGTTCAGTACTCATGAGAGTCTCATTAATTAGTAGCTGATGAGGTACAAAAGGAGTAAATTTTGTTTCAATTTAATGATGACCTTCATTTTAATTCCATTCCCTTTGTGAAAACCTGGAAATTATATGACTATCCCCACACAGTAGAGTTTTTAAAAGCTCCTCTAGTCAGACAAATTGGTTTAATTTCTTGCCCCTTTACTGAATGCAGAGCTTCAGTGAACCTAATGTACTTCTGGAAAAAGAACTGATGGAAGAAAATTTAAGTTTTTGGACTGCTGGGAAAATTTTGGCAGGAGATAGATAGGGAAAAAATGAAAGGTTTTGGTTTGCATTTATGACAAAGAACAAATCACATAAAAGTCTGAGGATGACAAAAATAAATTGTTAGTGTCATTAGAATGAAAAGCACTTAGTGCACCTAGGAGACCTTAAATAACCTGGAGATCAATGCCTGGCACAGAGTATGTGCTTAGTAAATGTTTGTTGAATGAATGAATGAATGAATGAATGAATTCTTTTGATGTCACCGTACTCTCAGCTAATACTGGTATTTTAAGCTGTAATGTTCCTAAATTCAGTTAAGCAGTCGATTCACTGCATTGCTGGTACTAACAAATGTTGAACAATTAGTTGTGAAAGCAGTCCTTGGCCACTCCACAGGGCATAAGCTCTCAGCTGCACTCAGGGAATAAGTCAGAAGGTATAAGGACAAGTTGAACAGGTAGCTGCCTCACCACTCCTGTGATTTCTCAAATTGCAGATCCCAGGATCAGGGGTTCTCCCTATAGGTGACTCACTGAAGCTGCTGGAAGCATTTTGGTCTGGGACATTGACATTGGCTTTTGGACACAGTCATTTTAATGAAGTAAAAAGAATAGTGGTGTTTTTTTCTCTTTCACTTTTTAATGTCAAGTAATCTGTGCAAAAGATACCTCTCACCCTCACATCATCCCTGACCCCATGTCCTTGGATGGAGTGAGGCTTAGAGATGGGTTAAGCAAGTCTGCATCACACACTGCTTGGAAGTCTTTCAAAACTGAAAGTTAAACAACTTGAAAATGAAATCAAGGTGCCCTATTTCCCATATGACCCCCTAATTTCCTTTGTACACATACACGCGTGCTCTTGTCTACCAGACTATTCACTGAATAAATGAATGAATGAATGAATGAGTGAGTGAATGGTTGCTATAATGAATTACAAGTAGGCATGGAGTTCACATCATTGACCGCACTTACAAACCAAACATTTCTAGGGTCAGACTGTAGTTGGGGAAGAAGTGATCTGATCAGAACAAGATATGGCTCTCAAAAAAGTGTCCTCAATGTTGGATTTCAAACACCAGAGATGAGAGTCTTCCCAGCAATCCAGTTGAGAGAATCAAAGGCACTCACAACCCAGATGGGTTAAACTCTCAGACCATCTTGGGGCTGTGTTGTCCCCACCTCACTGTGGGAGAGAGGAACAAATGGGGTGGCCATGGTGGTATTCCAGTCCTTTCTCTACTTTTCCTCTCATCTCCAAGGCTATTCTCCATCTCTCTTAATAATGGATCCAGAATCAATGCAAGGAATCTCAGGGCAACTCTTCTGCCTAGTTACCTTTCAGTTCTGGAAGCCGCCAATGATTCTACTCATGTCCCCATTTCCCCTCTCAAGACCAGCTTAACACACACACGCGCGCGCACACACACACACACAGATGGCCTTTTGGGACAATTTAAGAAAAAGTATTTTTTCCTACTGCCTGGCTCAGTTCAAAAGTTAGATAGGCATTTGCATTAACAAGGAAGGAACAGCGAAAAAGCAAACAATCTAATTTAAAAATGGGCAGAGGATCTGAATAAACATTATTTTCGAAAGAAGAGAAACAAATGGGCAACAGGTACATGGAAAGGTGCTTAACATCACCAGTCATCAGGGAAATACAAATCAAAACCACAATGAGATTATCACTTCACACCTGTCAGAATGGCTATTATCAAAAAGGCAAGAAATAACAAGTGTTGACAAGGACATGGAGAAAAGGGAACACTTGTACACTATTGGTGGGAATGCAAATTCATGCAATGACTATACAAAACAATATGGAAATTCCTCAAAAAATTAAGATAGAACTTTCATATGATCAGCAATCCCCCTTCCAGGTATTTATCTGAAGGAAATGAAAACACAAACTCAAAAAGATATCTGCACCCCCATGTTCATTGCAGCATTATTTACAATAGCCAAAACATGGAAGCGATCTAAGTGTCCATCAACAGATGACTGGATAGAGAAAATGGAATATTATTCAGCCATAAATAAAGAAGGAAATCTTGGCATTTGTGATAACATAAGATACACCTTTGAGAGCATTATGCTAAGTAAAATATGTCAGAGAAAGACAAATACTAGATGATCTCCCTTATATGTGAAATCTAAAAACAGACAATAACAACAACAACAAAACCAAACTCAGAACAGATTGTTGGTTGCCAGGGGCAGGGAATGAGTAGGGCAAAATGGGTAAAGGGCATCAAAAGGCTCAAGTTTCCAGTTATAAGATAAGTAAGTCATGGGATATAATGTGCAACATAGTGACTATAGTTAATATTACTGTATTGCACATTTGCTAAGAGAAGAGATCTTAAAAGTTTTCATCACAAGAAAACTTTGTAACTGGGGCGCCTGGGTGGCTCAGTTGGTTAAGCGACTGCCTTCGGCTCAGGTCATGATCCTGGAGTCCCAGGATCGAGTCCCGCATCGGGCTCCCTGCTCGGCAGGGAGTCTGCTTCGCCCTCTGACCCTCCTCCCTCTCATGCTCTCTGTCTCTCATTCTCTCTCTCTCAAATAAATAAATAAAATCTTTAAAAAAAAAAAAAAAGAAAACTTTGTAACTATACGTGGTGATGAATGTTAACTAGACATTGTGGTCATCATTTTGCAATATATAAAAATATTGATTCATTAGGTTATATACTTGAAACAAGGATAATGTCATATATCAATTATGTCTCAATTAAAAAAAAGTAAACATCATTGGGAAGAGTAAGAGAAATCTATAATCATTCACACTCTAGTGCAAATTACCAAAATCCTATTGCTTTCCTCCTTTATGTCTATCTGAAACTTCTTATACTTTCCTCCTGTATGTTTCTCATGGATAAGCTCTGAGCAGCTATAATCAGGAAACAGAATCTGTGTAGAGACTGCATATATAAAGCCTATACACAATAAGTTGAATAGAAAGATTATTAAAACTATAGGAAATAGGGCAACTGGGTGGCTCAGTTGGTTAAGCGACTGCCTTCGGCTCAGGTCATGATCCTGGAGTCCCGGGATCGAGTCCCGCATCGGGCTCCCTGCTCAGCAGGGAGTCTGCTTCTCCCTCTGACCCTCCCCCTCTTGTGCTCTCTCACTCTCTCTCTCAAATAAATAAATATTTTAAAAAATTGTAGGAAACAGAATAATAAACACATACAATGCTTTTATAACTTCTTTTGCTTTTTTTCATTTAATCTTCACACAACTCTTCGAGGTAGTATTATCACCACCCTATTTTATAGGCAAGAGAAAGAAATTAAACATCTTGCTTAAGAAGGAGATCTGGACTTTGAAACCCAGATAGAGAAATCACAAAGCTAAGTGTCTTTTACAGTGCCAAGGCATCTCTGGGAAAGATATCCCTGAGATATCTTGGCATTCCTGTTTGTGTGTTTTAAGGCATTTGCTACCGTTACATGACAAAATTTGGGAAGTAGCAGAGGTTATTAAGGAAGTCCAGATACAAGAAATAAGAAACCTAAGAGAGCTTTCAAATGGACGCAAGTCCTTTAACCTTCCCCTTTTTACTTTCCTTTAAGTCTTCCACATTAAGGGCAGTCTAGCTTCATGCCTCTTCCTTCATCCGGATCATTTTAACAGTTAACAGTTTAGGGTTAAACTGTCTCAAAGTTATCCATCATTGACCAAGGTGGAGCAACTTGCCTTGCTTTGATAGCAACACCAGGCTGCTCAGAATTGGTGGGTCCACAGCTAGAGGATGTCCAGCTCTGTCCTGTGCCTCTTTTTATGAGACAGGGTCCACCTTAAGCACATCAAGGTGCCCCACAACAAGTTCTGGAAAAAGGTAATCTAAAGAGCAAATGATTATTAACGTTTCACAAAGTTCTCCACAGCACTACGAAGTAGTACTTTCATTAATATTCCTGTTTTCAAGTCCAACAACTATAGGTTAAGTAGTTTTCCAAAGGTCACATAGCTACTAACTGACAGGGCAGGGATTTTTACCCAAGCATCAGGCCCCAAGGTCTGGGTTCTTAACTAAGCACTATCAAAAAACTGCATCACACAAGACTCGTCAGGAACCTGGGTGCATTTATCCTAGGTAACCTAAGATATGGTGGTATGTAACTGTCTTCTACTTGAACAGGATGGGGAGTACATGCAGAACTAAGGCTAACCACTAGAAGTTATAAGCCGACTTCAAATAAGTATAACTTTCAACTTTCTAAGCTCAGATATGTCTGCACAGATTGTCATGCTATAACTTCCTATAACTTGTCTTTTAAAATGAGAGTTCTTTTTCTAATGAAAATTACTTTGAATAATTTTATTAGTCTCTCTTATAAAAACTCAGCTAAAAATAAATTAATCAAAAAGGAAACTGTAAGAAACTGGGGCAGTTTCCTATAACTAAAAAGTAACTGGAAAGTGTAGGGGTGAATAGGCATGGCTAGATCCAGGTGTTAAGATGATATCATAAGCAATCTTGTCTCTTTCTCCATCTCTCAGCTAGGCTTCCCTATCTGTTCACAGTGTGCTCAGACAGAGTCTCACCTTTTGGGCAGAAATATCAGCAGCAGTTCTACGCTTACGTCATCCTCACAGGTGCCAATCACTCTGGGAACTCACAGGAATTAGCAGTTAATTCTGCCTGTTGGCATGGGGTGGAGAAATATGAGAGGACTTTATAGAGGAAGTGACCTTCACTTGCATCTTGGTGATGTGTAGGAGTTTCCCAGGAGAAGGGTGGGATGAGATAGGCTTTCTTCTATTTGAGGCACTGTTCCATACAGCTTGAGCATATTGGAGCATGTGGAGAAGCAGAGAGATGAGGACTGATACCTGACTCACTGAAAGCCATTTTGCATATTAACCAATTTGTGCAATGGCTAATTTACTAAAAAATCAATTTACTAAACATTCAATTCATAATTTACCAAATTTACTGATTAGCAAAAAAAAAAGAAAGAAAGAAAGAAACTTTTTTGACTACTTATATAAAGTTTACAGCAATTTGTATTGGATCAATAGCTTTGGCTGACCAGCTTTTATGTTGTTTTCAGGATAGCATTTTAAGGAATACCCACTTTGTTTACACCTAAGATCATATCCAGGGGTGGGAGCTGTCTCCTTCCAACTATATTTAATATTCAGAAAAGTCTATTTTAATCAATGATCAAATGTCAGTGTTTCATATGGGAATTTTTTCAGTTTCCACTGATTTCTTTCAACCTTTTCTCACTTTCCTGAACATGTGCCACATCTTACCCAACCTTATTAGAGACCTTTCTCTTTGGAGGAAGTTTTGACCTCTCTGCTCAGGCTTCATTGTTCTAATACTTTAGACCTGTGCCCTGTGATGTGAAAGCCAATAGCCACATGTGGCCACCTAACTTTAAATTAAATAAAATTAAGTAAGATTAAAATTTCAGTTCTTTAGTCATACATGCCACATTCCAAGCAATCAACATCAAGCCACATATGGCCAGTGGCTACCATATTGAACAGCACAGATAGAGAACACTTTCATTGTCACAGAAAGTTCTAAATCTGTCTAATGAGTCCTGACCCTACCTTTTCTCTAAGATTCTAGCATTGATTCCCTCAGTTCTATACCCCACAGCATAGACTCCTTCCCCTGGTTTCAACTCCCCAGGGACCTACTGGGGAAGAAGGGAATTTAGAAAGCAAGCTCATGGCTGATCATTTCCATTGTGTCTATTTTCTAGTGTAGCAATAGGATGAGCTGTTCTAATATTTTAAGGGTCCCTGTGTGAAATTTTCTAGGGAATGATCTACCTCAAATAAATTCAAATAAATGCTGTCCTATCCTGCAATGTTTTCTTTCCTCAAGCTCCATTGCCCTCAGAAAAGGAGGGAGGGTAGAAGGAAGAGAGGAAAAGAGAAAGTGAGGAGGGAGAGGGAGGGAGAAAGAGAGAGGGATCCTCTTGTCAGCAAACTCCTTACTGAAAATATTAATTCTACTAAAAGCATCAAAAGAGCTTTTTTCCCTTAGAATGAAAAAAAAAAATACAGCTGTATAGCAAAATGGAAGGCTTGAATGAACATTTCAAGTCCTACCTGTCACAAGCCATTAGTTGAATTGCCTAAAGAAATCCCTTGACAAGTATAAGTGCTGTTTTTATGTTAGAGAGCTTCATAATGTTGGCCACAAGAAGAAATTTCTCCACAAAAGCTCTTTCTGTTTAATAAAGTGATTTGTTCCAGTAACAGTGATAATAAAATTGCTGAATTGAAACAGGATTGTTCAATGAAGACCTGAATCCAATTTGCTGGACTAGTATGATTACACTTTTATCTCTGTGTTTACTCATTTGTAGAATTGCTACCAGTCTTTTGATATGCAATTAATAGGATTAATGGTTTTCAGGACCAGAAGACAGTAAGAGGAAACAGAACCCATCCTAGGTGGCCTGGCAGCCATGTGCTGGCGTCTTTTTAAGGCTGTGCACCTTGCTGGCTGTGTGCCTCAGAATGATAGGTTGATTGCCTTGCCTTGTCTTTTAAAATGAGACTTCTTTTTCTAATGAAAATTACTCTGAATAATTTTATCTATGGTAATTTATGTTCCTCTCCACTGTACATTCCTCCGGCAGCTGATAGTACAGTCTCATGCCCAAGAAAAACAGGTAAAGATTAGAGAAACAGCAACAATTTTCTAAAATTTAACTTTTGAAGTGATCTATCTCCCCTAATCCTAAATTAAAATTCTTATTACCACTATTGGTGGCTTTAATAACAGATTAAAAAATTTTTACAAACTATTTAATTCATCGTCTAAAAAATTTGAAGGCTTAGGTATAACATATTAAATTATTTTGGTGATAGTTTACATGTGCTTAATAGTTCAACATTGCCTTTGAGATGGTGCCATCTTAAATGCTCAAATGGACTAGTATAATCATTTGATACACAAAGTAAGATTTATTAAATACATATTCCTTTTTTTATGAAGATGTTTGTTTTGTTTTGTTGTTTGTTGGGGTTTGGCTGGTTTTCTTTTTGTAACAGATTAAGAAGCTAGTAAAAATATATCTAATAATGACAGAAGTCAGTGTCTTTATCAGCTACCAAAATATATTTAATTGAACTATATTTGACTTGTAACATTATATGTTTAAAGTATAAAACACATTGATTTAATACATTTATATATTACAATATGATTGTCATTATAGCATTAGCTAGCACTTCTATCACTTCACATAATTATCATAAGTGTCCATCAACGGATGAATGGATAAAGAAGATGTGATATATATATATATATATATATATAAAACATGGAATATTATTCAGTCATGAGAAAACTACCAGAATATCTTAAGAACAGATAATTTTTAGCAGACACTGGTGTCTCTGCCTGAGTTCTTAGTAAATAGCGCATAAGGTAAACTTTAGTGTTAATGCTTTATAGAGCATATAACCCCAGGGAAGCAAGAGTGAGGTGAATAAAATGAAGCTAGTCAGGAAAAGGGGGAAAGCATATACAAGGTAATATGTTACCAAGAATCACTGGTGGCTTAGTCCAGCTATAGGGAGGACATAGGGAACCACTGTGTCTTAGAAGTCTGTCAGAAGAAAGAAGGACAAGCAAATGTCCACACTGTTTCCTTTCTATCTCCTATCTTTCATTAATCAAAGTTCTGTCACTGGGGTGTTAACAACCCAATGCTTCCCACTTGTGTTGCATGGTCCCTCAAGGGAGTCACTGGGGAATCCAGAGACCCAGAGACCCCGGGGTCTTGTTAGATCAAAATATGGTGATTTACCTGCTGTATTTTTCCATGGGATCAATGAAGACTATATATGGTAGAGCCCAGTGCTCATCCAGAGGGGAAGCTAAAACAATCCCAGGAATTTGAAGATGAGTCTGTGACACTAGAGCTCTACAGTCACGAAACATGTCAGCTGTCACTGGGAGTTGGTTTGTCTGGGAAGCAGGGCAAATAGTCAAGGACTGGGGGGGTTAGGGACAGGCAGATGGGACAGAGCTGATCCAGAGCAATGCATAAAATGAGTGTAGCACAACTGGCAAGTTAAATCTGTTCTGAAGAGCTGTTTCCACAAAGAAGATGAACACCTTCCCCAGGTCTTAATCAAATGTAAAAATTGTCAAAATGTTTGTTTTACCTTCCAAAATGGCATCTCTTAAACAACCCTCTGCATTAAGTAGTATTTACACCAATGTAGCTGGAGTTTGCCTGCTCTCACTTCAAATATGTGATCCTTATAGTCAAGATACCCTCCCAAGATGTAAAATGGTATAGCCACTGTGGAAAACAATATGGAGATTCCTCAAAAAGTTAAAAATAGAAATACCATATGATTCAAGAATTCCACTACTGGATAATTATCCAAAGAAAAAAAAACACTAATTTGAAAAAATATATGCACCCTTATGTTTATTGCAGCATTATTTACAATAGGCAAGATATGGAAGAAACATAAACATCATCTATAGATGAATGAACAAGGAAGATGTGGTATATATGCACAAGGGAATATTACTCAGCAATAAGAAAGGATGAGATCGTGCCATTTGCAACAGCATGGATTGACTAGAGGGTATTATGCTAAGTGATATAAGTCAGACTGAGAAAGACAAATACCATATGATTTCACTCATATATGGAATATAAATAAACAAGTGAATAAACAAACAAAAAGCAGAAACAAACATCAGTTTGTTCTCTATAAATGCAGAGAATAAACTGATGATTGTCAAAGGGGAGGGGAGTTGGGGGATGGGCAAAATGGGTGAAGGGGAGATACAGGATTCTAGTTATGGAATGAATAAGTCATGAGAATAAAAGGCACAGCATAAGGAATATGGCCAATGATATTGTAATAGCACCGTATGGTGACAGATGGTAGCTACACTTGTGGTGAGCACAGCATAACATATAAAAAAGTTGAATCACTATGATGTACACCTGAAACTAATATAACAATATGTGTCAGCTATACTCAAAAAAACTTTTTAAAGACATCATCCCAAGACAAAACAGGGATGACTGAGTTATTCATCTATGACTTCAGGGCCTTGAATGTGGTAGAAACTATTGGTTGAATGAATGAAAGCATGAATGGTCATGTAATTAGCCCAAGGCATCTGCAGTCTAGCCATACCCTCATTCCAGCTCTGCCTGGTTTTACTGAATACAACCAGACACTAAAAATGTAACTTCACCTTAAAAAGAATATTCCAGAGCCTAACAGTAGCATTTCCATTCTCACATTTTAGTCGAGATAGGGTCAAATATTTTCAGCTAGCCTTCAGCTTCCTCTATAGTTGCTTGGCAAGTTTCCTTCTTTAATTGTCACATCTTGAGTAGTAATTTTGGTATCAGAGTATCAATAAGAAAATATCTTTGATATATTATATCACTCTATAAACCCACCACTGTGTCATGTATCTGACTTTCATCAACCACTGAACAATTGCAAAACATTTTTTTTTCCAGGATATGCTCTCAGTTTCTTTTTCAGCAGGTGAAGTTCTTTGTTCCAGCAGAGATAATGACAATAGCCTTCCATTCAAAGTAATAGTGTCTGAAAATCTTATTTATATGTGTACCAGAAAATTCAAATGGACCAGAATTCCACATTTTTTTTACATGCAACTAATTCTCACTTTGCACAGAGCATGAGACCATAAAAAAGATCTTATTAGCTGAAAGCATTCAAAGCAATCTCAATAATCAACAACAAAAAATCACGATGGCCCACAGCATATAGAAATTTTGTCTAAATGTTCAAAACCCTCTTATTGTAAGTTATAAATTATAATAAAATAAAAATAGTAAAACTAGTATTTATTTAGTATTGTTGACCCTTGAACAACACAGATTTGAACTACACGGGTCTACTTATATGAGGATTTTTTTAATAAAACAATATAAAACTGTAAATGTAGTTTTCCTTTTTATGATTTTCTTAATAACATTTTCTTTTCTCTAGCTTACTTTATTGTGAGACTAAAGTATATAATACATATACAAGATATGTGTTTATCAGCTATTTATGTTATGAATAAGGCTTCCAGTCAACAGTAAGCTATTAGTAGTTAGGTTTGGGGGGAGTCAAAAGTTATAGGCAGATTTTTGAGTTTGTGGGGGTTTATACCCCTAAACCCCACAATGTTCAAGAGTCAACTGTACATTGTAATTTAAAACATCAGAAACATTAATGTTTTATTCATTTGTAAAGAACTCACTAAGAATGGTTTAGCAGTACTTGCCTCCTCCTCATATACAAGTGAGCATCTTTTCTATGCAAATAAAAATAACTGATAAATTATAAATAGCAAATAATAAATATTCAAATAAATAAATGATAAGTTCTAAATAACTGATAAATTGTCATACTCCTTTCTTTCTTTTTTATTTTTCTTTTTTAAATTTAAATTCAACTAGCCAACATATAGTACATCATCAGTTTCAGATGTAGTGTTCAATAATTCATCAGTTGCATATAAGACCCAGTGCTCAGCACATCACGTGCCCTTCTTAATGCCCATACTCCTTTCTAAGTATAGGTCAGCTTCCAATCTATTGTCCTTTGTGATGTCAGTGTCATGTGTTATCTGAAAGTTCCATTAATATGAAATTTTTGCCAATTTCACTTCATCTAGTACTTGTTCATGCTTTTCATTACAACCACTTTCCTCATTTACTTTGGTGAGTTTCCCTTCACTAAGTTCCTCTGACTGCATGTTCAGGTTCTCTTGCTTAAGGACAGTGTCAACATTCTCTATCAGTTATTTCTTCTATAACTCCATTTAAGTTTGATTTGATTTTCACTTCCAGGATTATCACTCCTTATTTCTTTATTGCAATTTCATCTTTGTTGATCAATTCCCTTTGTTCTATTGTCCATTTCTATAAAATGCCACTTGGCTTTGTCAGTCTCCCATGCATCTACCTTTCAAGCACCCAACATGATGACTGGTACATAGTGAATGTGCAATAGATAGTGAAAAATTTAAAAAAAACAAAACAAGAAGGCAACACAACAACACATTTTGTTGTCTGTGCATGAACTGAAATAACAGATGTTCAATAACCAATCGGTGACAGAGTTTGGTCACTGATCATAACACATGTCATTTACTAGTGATTTGTAGACTAAAGAGCTAGCACTGAAGTTTATGTTTTATGCAATCACTCACAGTTAATATATCATGTTAACTAAAATCTGAACCATGCTGTTGGGCACTGTTATTGTTTAAGTAAACCAAGTAACTGAAATATATTCATATTAGAACCTATATTTGATAGCCACACTTTCTGGAGTTGGTAAGAGAACCTAGCTAAACACTACAAGATGTGACCATCTTAGCCAAGAGATGCCCAAAGGACCAAAGAACATATGTGATTTTTTTATACATACATACATATATACATATATATATATATATATATACACACCCATTAGGGAGTGTGCCTAAGCTCATGGAGCAAAGTGGTTAAGTGTATATGTTTTGAAATCTTACAGAACTGAGTTCAAATGTTATTCAATCTCTCATAAACTCAATTTCCTCACATGTTTAAACCTTTATCTCAAGGAATTATTTTGAGGATTAAGTGAAATAATACATGTAATATTTTTAATTCAGTGCCTGGCTTACAGTAAGGGTACTTATCGTTAACACCATAAGTAGAAGTAATGATAGTGGTCATTACTGTTGGATCATGGTGGTATGCTTAGAAGAATAATGAAATATGGAACTTTAAACAAGAATAGACCTAGAGTACTGAACTGGAAAAACTTGAGCTTTCCAGAAGGTTATTATAGTATAATTTTATAATGAACTCATAGAACATTCACTCTGAAAATCTAGAACTTTAAATAGGTTAAAATGCCTCCAATTTAGGGGAAAATGAGCAAATAAGCTTTGACATCCATCCATGCCAAGTCATGATGCCAAAAAAGCATTTATGTCTCCATCGTGAACTTTATCCAACATCCATTTACCAGTTCCCGGTTTGCAAATCCAATTGCTGTAGGATAGGAATTTGAACAGCAAAATTGGCAATATTTTACACTTGTAAATTGGAGCTGCCAGGATGATAGCACAATTGTAGAAAAGAGTTTGGCTTGCCCATTTCAAGAGCTTACTGTGAATTTACCTTTGAGCAAAGTGACTTTCATTAACCGTCTCAATGTCAAACACATTTGGGAAATTTGAAGGGACCATATCCTAATTAGGACAGGTTAAATTTACTTAAATTAAATTACAGAAAAGACTAGCATTATTCAAACAATTCAAAGGTCTTCAACATTTACAGCTTTGTTTCCTAAAGTATGTTCTGTGGAACATCAGCGTTCATTGTGATATAGTTCGTATTCCTCATAAAAAGCGGGGAGAAGTTTCACAGTCATAAATCAGGATACTCACAGGGTATATTAGCATTCAAAAGACTGAGAACCCCTACAATTAAAAAAAAATCTTTAGATTAATCACATGTCCCAAATATATTGACCCTAAAACACTTCTTTAAAAATGTTGCTTTCTAAAAAAAAAATTAAATAAATAAAAATGTTGCTTTCTTACAGAATACAGTGCTTCATGTAACAGTTTTGAAAAGCTCAACAAAAAGTATAAATGAACTAGGATTCACACGGTTACATGATTTACATCTTGAGACACTGAAGAGATTTTAATAGTATTTCTGTGCTATATCCTTGAGCATCCACACATTTTGGATGTAAAATTCAGGTAGCTTGCAGCAACAATTCACAAATTTACCTAAAAGGGTTTATTTCTGACACACGTTCCCCTTCCATTCCATTCCATTGTCCACACTGGACCATGCTGTATTACTCAAGAATCACTTTTCTCATTGGACAGAGTTTCTCGCTCAGTCATTTTAACTGGTCCTCTAATCCAGTTCATCAACAAGAAAAGAATTTTCAATTCCTATGATTAACTCCTAGCTCTGTGTTGAGAAGAACACAAAAGATAATATGCTCTGGTACTTGGACTCAAGAGCCTTACAATTAATCAGGAAAAGGAAAACTAACGGTGTAAAGCAATTAAAAAATAACTCCAGAGGTTTTTAAGCAAGGTAAAAGATCAACATACGCTAAGAAACCTGGAGAAGCCTTTGTGGTAGAGACAGACTTGAGCATATGAATAGGATGTAGGAAAGTGTGGTGAGAGGGAAGGGAGAAGATTTCAGAAAAGAGGAAAGAATGACCACAGCCAAATGTCAAGAAGAAGTAGTTAGAGTCAAAAGATGTGGGGGGACAGATAGGCATAGTAGTCTGCCCGGAGTAGAGCATTCATGGTGTATATGGAAAGGAATAAGATAGGTTGAATACAGTGGGCTCCATGCAATGGAAGGTTCTGATCACCAAATTAAAAATCTGGACTTGTTTTGCTAAGCAGAAAGACGACATGGTCATAAGGAAAAGCTCATAAATATGAACCTGGTGATCAGGTTCATAACCAATAACCAAACGGATGTTCTAGAAAGATTAGTCTTGCAACTCACATGGAGAGGTTAGAGAGAAAAAAGAGAAAGAAACCAAAGGCCAGGATTGAAATTAGAATACTGTTGAAATAAACCACATACTAAAACTCTTGACAAGTGGGAATAAGATACAATTAAAGAAGAAAATGTGAATCCACAAATTTAAAGGCACAAATGACAAGATTTGGTGCTAGAAAAGGATAGATTTCAATACAGCTTCAAAGCTTCTAATCTAGGAAAATGGGTGATTCTATGAACTAAGTTTTGGGGAAAGAAGATGAATATTTACTTAATAGGAAATGAAAAACTATCTTTTGGTGGCTTTCTAATCTAGTCTTTCATAATTTAACCTCATTTTATATATCCTACATTTTCTACTACCCAGTCATCAATTCAACAATTATTTTATAAGTGGGGAACCTGGGTGGCTCAGTTGGTTAAACATCTGCCTTCAGCTCAGGCTGTGATCCCGGAGACCTGGGATCGAACTCCACATCTGGCTCCCTGCTCAGCAGGGAGTCTGCTTCTCCCTCTCCTCTATCTCTCTCTCTCAAGTAAATAAATAAAATCTTTAAAAAAAAACAATTATTTTATAAGCATCTGTTATGCTTATAACTAAGCATATGCTAAGCAATATTCTAGACACTGGGGTAAAGAAAAGATGTGGGTGGCACGGTTTGAGGCCAAGGGTGGAGATGGACGGTAGATATGTAAAAAAATAATTAGAGAATGTGAAATTTCTCAATATATTCCCTACTTGCAGATTAGAGGGGATAGGTACTAATATTTATTGAGCTCCTGCTTGGCACCAGATCTTTTAGATTTGTCCAAATTAATTTCTACACCAACACAAAGAAGTAAATATTGCTATTCCCATTTTTCTTGATCAGAATCACCACCTACAACCTTCTGACTATATAGAACCGGTGAAGACATCAACACTGTGAAAAACCCCTGGAAAATATTGCTTCCTTTCTGGACACAACTTCCAGGGACTCCTGGATAGACGGCAGGGATCCTTCATTATAAGAAGAACAAGACTTGGGGCGCCTGGGTGGCTCAGTTGTTAAGCGTCTGCCTTCGGCTCAGGTCATGATCCCAGGGTCCTGGGATTGAACCCTGCATCGGGCTCCCTGCTCAGTGGGGAGTCTGCTTCTCCCTCTACCTCTCCCCTGCTTGTGCTCGCTCGCTCTCTCTCTCAAATAAATAAATAAAATCTTAAAAAAAAAAAAGAAGAACAAGAACAAGAACAAGAACAAGACTTGTCAAGGCCCTACAAGCTTTCAAATATTCTACCCTAGGACCAAGATAACTAACCAGATTTTCAGGATTCAAGATGCATGAATTTTTTCACATTTTAACATCTTGAAGTTGGGACAACCAAAGAGGTATCCTATTTTTCTAGTAAAGAAGGATCCCTTTCATCCATCCAGGGGTCCTTGGTATCTGGGTCAAGAGAGAAGGCAATGATTTGCTTCATGGGAACTGTTATTCTTTTCTACCATTTTTGTGATGTTTTCCCATCATGGAGACTCCAATTCATATCCAAATGAATTGTCTCTAATGATTTTTTTAGATGCAACTGTAAAATTGCATTAGAGGACTTAGTTTCCAACCCACATTTTATTATCATCTTTACTTTATTAAAAACAAGCAAGAAAATGTTTCCTTAACAACTAAGAATCATTCTGCAAGTATTAAACATTACTTTTAGAAAAAAATATAATTATTGTGTCATCGGGGTGGTTTTTTGTTGGTTTTAAAATGTGTTTCTTTACCATGGTTTGCTCACAAAATTGGTGAAAAAGTAGACTTCCGTATTTAAACCTTCTCTCCATACATAAGATAAAATTAGGACACTGTGGCCAAAATGAATTTAACCCCAAGGCTTCATTTCAAAAAAAGTGAGAAATGAATATTAGCAATTCTCCACTCTGGGAAGTGTCAGGCTCTAATGAGCCTAACAGTGGAGAGGCAGCTTGATGCATCTCCATTTTACTATACAGGTAGCCAACTCAGCTTTTTAGGTTTTGTCGCACTGCCAGCGTTTTTGCTTGGCATGACTTCAAGGGCTTTATGTGTCCAATCCAAGGCAGCCCCCTTCAGGATACATGAGCCAAGCTAACTGCATGCAAACCAGGCCAGGTCTTGGAATCAGTTTATACAGGCATGTTGTCAGAGAAAGATGTTTATGTGTGTGAAGTCTTAAAGGACTGAATAGAAAGATCAGAAGCAAGGTTAAACAGAATAGGGCTGGGAAGAATTCCACATGTCCTTAGAGGACAGGCAGAGGATAAAAGAAGGTACAGTAGGGAGGCAAAAACAGAAGTGCATTCTTCACAGTCTGGCTGGCAAGCCCCGCAACAGTGCCATTCTTCAAACAAAACCTCCCTTGGCCTCAGATCCTGCACTGGTCATGCCAGCTCTATTGATTTACACAAAACCTTCAAGACTTTGATCAGCTACCAAAATGCAAACATTTTAAGCGATGCCCCAAAGAAGCTTGTTTAAAAAACAGTTGATGTAAGGGTTTAAAACAGTCCATTAACAATCTCATGTAGAAATGTATATACATATATGCCTATTCATGCATGCTTCTTTGCAAAAGAACATTTTTATAGTCTATTAACAATGCCATGTACTTATTACACATATTCACTTCAAATCCAGGGAAATGTCCTTTATTCACAAATCTAAAGTTGAAAAGAAAAAATTAAATGCTTCTTTCACTGAACCTCATACTCATTCCCACCCAAAAAAGGAAAATGGACATCATATTCTACCCACCCATCATATGTGAAAGGATGATTTGTAGTTGGGTCTGTTCAGACCATAAATTCGTTCACAGAGTAGAATTTTAGGATATGCACTAACCACATAATTTTAAAGGTTTAAAATATCCAAATGATCATTTCCATCTTTTTACTTCTTACTGAGTGTCCCAATGCTTGCCAATCTGATAAATACCCAGGACACTATTACAAGAAGATGGCTGCTAGAAATAATGCCCCACTACACATTTTAATGCCAGCCGCTATGGACCCTGAGGTCTTGCTCAACCTGAAGAACTGACTCAGTGAGCTAGCTGGAGAGAGCATCTGGCAAGATTTCTAACTATGAAATAGGCAGCCAGGAGGTTTAATGGTGTGGCTCCTGTACTTTAAAGAAATTACTAAATAATATTTGTTTGCCTTGAGTCATTTGGACTCTATTTATGGACATGGTCAGTGTAAAGAGTTCTATTTTGTAAAAAAAATATGTGCTTCATCCATTCTAATAGAATAATAGTACCCTAGCTCCAGACTACTCCTTAAAAAACACACATACACACACATACACATTGACTCACTGGTCCAGGTTTACCTAACAAAGTCACTATGAATAAACTGGCTTATGACAGGATATGATAGTGACCAAATGTGGTCAGCTGACTTTCAACTAAGGCTTCCTCCAGCTGGAAAGTCAAACAGCAGGAGAGCAACCTCCTAAGTTAGAGTGATGCACTAGCCTGAGAAGGCAGGGCAAGGGGCAGAAGAATTTCAGTTCTTTTGTTCTCAAAAGAAAAATTACAAACACTGTTCTATCTCAGTGACTTCCAGCCCTTAAGTTCTAGTTGATCCCAAGCCCCACGTGTTCTGCACTGAAGTTCAGGGCTCCAGAGGTGCCAAGAAATTTTAAAACAGATACCATCCCTGGGCTACAAATAAGACAGGTCTTTCCCAGCTCTTTATTAAATAAACAGCTTCCAGAAATAGCCAAGCCCTCCCTGAAACCCCTCTCTGAAACCCACTAGGAAGAGAAGTACCCTCCAGACTAACAAACACTAACAAAGACTCAGCCAGGGTCTCCCGTCTCTGTCGGTTCAGGTTCTCCTAACCTGATTTGCCAGTATGACTCCCCCTTCATTCTCCTCCTCCAGCTGAGCAAACTTCTTCAATGCCCCTTCCTTGAGTTCTGTACCTTCTTATCCTATTAACCATGCTCAGGAGAGCATTAGAGTGTATGAACTCCCCTTTCATTGCAGTGTTTACAAAGCCTTCCCCCACTAAATTTTTTTTTTTTTTAAAGATTTATTTATTTGCGAGAGAGGATGAGAGAGGGGAGGGTCAGAGGGAGAAGCAGACTCCCTGCCAAGCAGGGAGCCCGATGCGGGACTCGATCCAGGGACTCC
This sequence comes from Leptonychotes weddellii, assembly GCF_054177405.1. Classification (NCBI taxonomy): domain Eukaryota; kingdom Metazoa; phylum Chordata; class Mammalia; order Carnivora; family Phocidae; genus Leptonychotes; species Leptonychotes weddellii. The sequence goes on along the minus strand of NC_138370.1, from coordinate 116,813,371 downwards.
AGGATCATGACCTGAGCCGAAGGCAGTCGCTTAACCAACTGAGCCACCCAGGCGCCCTCCCCCACTAAATTTAACTGAAGTATTGTGTATGTCTATTTAATCAGCAACATATGAAAGCCCTCTTAAAATTATAAAGACAAAGAAATCCAGAGTCAACACCTGTTTTAAAAAGGCAGTGCTGTGCAATGGTTAAAAGTTGCCCCTTACAGGGGCACCTGGGTGGTTCAGTCAGTTGAGCATCCAACTCTTGATTTCAGCTCAGGTCATGATCTCAGAGTTGTGGGATCAAGCCCCATGTCAGGCTCCACACTCAGTGGGGAGTCTGCTTCTCTCCCTATCACTCTCCCTCTCCTTCTGCCCCTCCCCAACCCCCTCTCTCAAATAAAATAAATAAATCTTAAAAAAAAAAGTGCCACTTCTAGAGTCAGGCAAACTTGGGTATACAGTCAAGCATGGCTCTTACCAGGTGGGCAGCTCCTGGCAGATACTGCATCTATTTGAGCTTTGTGTTTTCATCTACAAAATGTGAAAGAAATACCTCACAGGAAGTACTTCAGAGGATTGTGGCAGATTAAATGCTGTATGTAAAAAAGAGTCTAGAACTTACATCCACACAAAAACCTGTACACAGATGCTTATAGTAGCTCTTTTCATAACTGCCAAAACTTGGAAGCAACCAAGATATCCCTCAGTATGTGAATGGATAAGTAAACTGTAGCACATTCAGACAATGAAATATTATTCAGTGCTAAAAATATATGATCTATCAAGCCATGAAAAGACATGGAAAAATCTTAAATGCATATTACGAATCAAAAGAAGTCAATCTACAGTTGACCCTTGAACAACGCAGGGGCAGGAGGGGTACCAACATCCTGTACAGTTGAAAATCTGTGTATTAACTTGTGACTCCCCAAAAACTTAACTATATTAATAGCCTACTATTGACCAGAAATCTTACCAATAACATAAATGGTCAATTAACACAAGTTTTATATATTATATGAATACAATAAAGTAAGCTAGAAAAAATAGTGTTATTAAGAAAATCATAAGGAAGAGAAAATATATTTATAGTACCATAGTGTATCCAAAAAAGTCCACATATAAGTAGACTTGCACAGTTGAAACCTAAGTTGTTCAAGAGTCAACTGTATATGACGTTCTGTAAAAGGCAAAACTATGGAGATGGTAAAAAGATCAGCGGTTTCCAGGGATTGGAATCAGGGCCAGGGATGAATAGGTGGAGCACAGAGAATTTTTAGGCACTTAAAATACTCTGTATGATACTATAATGATTGATGGATGTCATTATATATTTGTCCAAACCCATCGAATGTACAACACCAAAAGTGAACCCTAAGGTAAACTATGGACTTTGGGTGAATATCATGTGTCAATATAGATTCATCAGTTGTACCAAATGTACCACACTCTGGTGGGGGATATTGATAATGGGGGAAACTATGCATGCATGGGGGCAGGGGGTATATGGGAAACCTCTGTACCTTCCTCTCAATTTTGTTGTGATCCCAAAACTGCTTGGAAAAAACATGAAGTTTTTAAAAGAAAAAGAATGTAGCACGTTTCCCTTTTCATGATTGCAGGGCAAAAATTTAAAAAACCTTCATGTTCAGCAATTGTCTCAAGTAGACAAATATGTACAAAGTTGTTTAGATAGATTGCACAAGTTTGAACCCCAACTCTACCACTTACCTTCTATAGATCCTCTATGATCCTCAGCTTCCTCATCTTTCTCATCTCTAAAATGGAATTAATAAGACTACCTACCTCGTTAGGTTGTTGAGAAGATGAAATGAGAGAGTGGTCAGAAAATGCTTAGCCAGGTACCTACTTCACTGATGTTAGTTAAGGTAAGCAGACTAAAGGTAGGAACCAGAGCATGGCTGGTCACTAAGGTATTTGTGACCTTGCAGAAAGGTCTTGGAAAGGAGGAACAAAATTGGGGTGAGGTGAGAGAAAGGAGCATTGTTGGTCTCAGACAGCCAGGAGTTACATTAGTCCACTAGAGATCAAGCTCCCTAGATCAATAACTTGGTGTCCACCCAAGCAGGTGGGACAGTACAGGAAATACTGACTTTCTTTGCTGTTTTCTCGCATGGATATTCTCTCCTGTCACTTGCTCCTCCCAGTATATTTCTAAAATAATCTTAAATGAGAATAAGACTCATCCTTATATTTTAAAGCTGTCCATCTGAGTCCTAAACTGACTCTAGCTTGAGGCAGCTGAGTCGTGGGCACTACAGATGGGAGCTATGGAAAAGAATCCCATCCAGCCGATTAGCCAGTCCTCTCCATCACCAACCTCCCTCCCTGGCCAGAGCAGTTACAGTTCTGAAGCCCAGGTGACTTCTATGTCCAGTTCTTGCTGTTACATAGAACCTTAACAAATGACTTTCTTATAAAGTCATATAAGTGATGCAAAATAATAACATGTAAATTTTGAAGTTTTAAAAACTGCCCCCAAAATGCTCTGAGTTTATCTCTGATTCTATTTCTAATGTTCATTGAATATTGTGACCTTAGTCAAGTCTTTCCATCTCTCTGAGCACTACTTTTATCCTATGAAGAAGAAGAAGGAAGAGGAGGAGGAGGAGGAAGAAGAAGAAGAATACCTTTAGACCTAAGTTCTAAACTACTATGATGCCCAATTCCCTGGCTTCTGGTTTGGCTTTGACCTCTGTGTATCCAACTTATTCTTAAAAAGGTGGTGCAGCCTGATGGTTAGGCATGTGGCCTCCAGAGCCAGGCTGCCTAGGTGTGACTCTCAGTTCTGCCACTCCTGCCCTCCCCCTCTGCAGGCTTAGCAGGCCCCGGTGGTCAGATAGAGAGTGGCAGGAGCTTGTGGCTGCAAGTAGGAAGGTCTGTGTGGGCAGGAAGGGTGGGTGCAGAGGGCACAGGGCAGGACACCTGCAATTGTGCTATATTCCTCATGGGGGTGATATGAGAATTAAATAAGCCAGTTTTAAAAAGGGTGGGTGGCGAGTCATGCCTGGCGCAGAGTGAGTGCTTCTCAAATTTTTGCTATTATTATTGGGATACATCAGAGGCTCTCAATTAATGTTCACTGTGCTGAAATGAACATCAGCATTGAGCCAGACACTTGACATATGTTATCCATTTAATTGTCCAACAACCCTGAGAAGAAATTGCTATCCCCATTTTATACAACAGGTAAGAAAACAGATTCAGGGAGGTATTATAATAATAGACTCAGGAAGCAGAATAAACTGATAGTCAACTAAATCCATGCTAAAATGCAGTGTTATCTACTAAGTAATAATACATACTATGTTGTACTTTTATATAAAAAACAATATATAGACAAATATTTCATTTTCTTTCTCTAATAACTGGCCACCACTTCAGAAAATGGTGAATCAAGTTTGTTGAGCTATTTTTCTGTGAACTTGAGAGTCTCCAAGAATATCCCCATGATTCCACTGGGATAGGAATCTAAGCTAATATGGTCACTTTAAGTCTCATATCAGAGTTCAGGCCACATTATTGTCTTTCAATCTAAGTACCTTGAGTTAAAGTAACAGAAACATCAAACTTACCTAAGGAAAAAAAGGTGATTTATTACAAGAAAACAGAGAGAGAACCCCAAGGAGGGAAGACAGCCAGTTCTCAGGGGACCAGAACCAGGACCTGCAAAGCTGGCAGGAAGATGGCAACTACTCTCAGTTCTCGACCTCTTTGTAGGTCTGCACATAGTTTCCTGTGTTTGCTTCTCTCTGCTTCATCTTCCTTTGCTGATCAATTTTCTCTGCTTCTCCAAGCACATCCGCATCCACAGTTCCTTACTCAGAGCATTCAAGTTCTGACGCAGGTTGAGATTCTCTCAGTCCCAATTCCAACTCTCAAAGCAACCAAATACAATAGGAATCCCAAGGTTTACACACACACACACACACACCACACAGGTAAACCTAGACAGCTATCATTAGCCTCTAGCAAGTGAACTGCTACTTTGTCACATCTGCACCCATTATTCTATCAGAATACTCAGGAAATCCTGAGTGTCTTTGAAGAGGAGTTCAGTTCTCAAGCATTCACAGTGAAGAGAGAAATGGAGGAAAGAAATTTTGAAATTGGGACACATTTGAGCTCCCAGAAAATTGCCTGTGAGCAACAGCTGAGCAGGGGGCTGAGAGTGAGCCTTTATGTGATGTGTAATCAGATGGTGATGAGGGAGGGGCTCTGCCAGGCTAGCAAGCCAGCCAGCCCACCAGGAGCCCCGGGAATAGGGAGCAATCTGCTGTAGAATTCTCTCACAATGGCCTGGCAGAAATGGATGGTCCACACAGGGAAGGATCAATTGTAAAAAGTGGAATTAGTCATTCTAAATCATGCAGCTGTGGTCGAAGGGAGCTCTTCTAAAAATCATTAAACAATCATGTATTCCTATTGATTTATTCAAAATACCTTGAGGGAAAGCAGATTAAACACAAGGTAAAAGTAAGCTAATGCAGATTAAATGGATGAAGGATGGGCCAAGAGTTCCCTAGGTAGTTTTTGTACTAATGAGAGGAAAATTATATGTACACTATTACCAGGATAAAAGGGTCTATTAGAGGTCTTTTGCTTGACATATTTATGTATTTCAAATACTAAGTAGCATAGTGAATTAGGTTTACTCTGGACATTTGTTATTTTTATTGCATCTCCAAAGTGATAAACAGAGTTCTCTGTTGAGGGCAGCGTACTGCCTCACTCCGAGAAGCCCTGCCTGAATAGACAAATCCCAATGCCAGTGTGATTCCCTGGATGTCATTTATTAACAAGTCCAGTGCAATCTGACTGCAAGGACAAGGCTTTTAAAGTCCAGGAGCAAAATGCATAACCTAGAAGTGGAAATGAGCTGCAATGCTCATAGCGCCTACGCCCTGGACCGTATTTGCAGATATCCTTTCTTCCTCAAGTGGGATTTACTCAAATACCTATCACCTAAGAAAACCAGAAGTGTGATGTATATGTTATACGTTTTTCTCACAGGTAGTTGATACAGCAGGTGTTTTGATCCTCAGAGGAAGAGAATGAAGCAGAAAAATGATAAATGAGGAGTCCAAGGACACACAGCTAGTGAGGATTAGAATCAAGACCAAAAATTTTCTCTCTCCTGGTTCAGGCTCTTTCTGCTACACTGTGCACCAGTGAAATCTGCATTCGTGGTCCACTATTGCACAAAGAGTTGATTATCACTGAATTCCTTGAATGTCTAAAACCAAAGGATTGTTCTCCCCAAACCAGTTCCATCCTTTGTGTTCCTCACTCCCATCATCATCCCTCTTTCAGTCAACTAGGAAATTACATCGTTCTCTAATCAGCCCTCTGGACCAAACCAATGAAGCTAATGCCCTTCTTCCACTCTTTCCTCCTTCAAATCCATTCTGTACCACAGAGCCAGCTTAGTCTTTCTAAAATACTGCTTTCATCATACTATTCCCTATTCATAAAACCCAAGAGGTAGGGTGGCAGGTCTCCATATTTCTCTTCTACACAGTCTGGAAAGGTGTCATGGAAGGCTAAGATTTAGGCTGCTTTTAAAAGAGATCACTTGTAAGGGAAGCCCTTCTGGTTGATGGAGCCTGTGATGGCTTGAATCATTAATGGGTAGGTCAAAAACATGGTTAGAGCAGAAACTGAAGGTTCAGGAGATGGAGGAAAGAAACATTAACCAGGGCGCCTGGGTGGCTCAGTCGTTAAGCATCTGCCTTCGGCTCAGGTCACGGTCCCAGGGTCCTGGGATTAAGTCCCACATCAGGCTCCTTGCTCTGCGGGAAGCCTGCTTCTCCCTCTCCCACTCCCCCGCTTGTGCTCCTGCTCTCGCTATCTCTCTCTCTGTCAAATAAATAAAATATTTTTAAAAAAAAAGAAAGAAAGAAAGATTAACCAGCAGGTGCACATGGGGAAGAGAACATAAGACTGAGGACTAGGTGTTCATGACAATTCGTGCCATGTGGGTGATATCACTGGCAAAATTCAACTAGAACCAATGGACAACACTAACCTCACTGCATTCCAGGATAGTCACCTTATAAATAGAAACATACTGCATTGCTTCTCAACTCTACAAATATTCAGACCCCACTCAGACCTTCTGGATCAAAAAATCTCCAAGACAGGAACCCACAGGTGTGCGGTTTTAGAAAACTCCATATATTTTGAGGCATAACCTGGTTAAAAGCCTCTATGTATTACATTAAACTGCTTCTAGAAGCCATCTGCATAATAAGAATTGCTTTAATTCTTAAATATGACAGAAGTCCATGTTTCAGTTAAGTCATATATTTCCTTAGACAATGTATCTCTAAGTGGTTCTTCTTACCTACAGAACAGATATCATAACCATATGCCTATGCATAGTCTAGACAGAAAACTAGAGAAATAGTCTATTCTTGCTATGAGGATAAACAATGTCACATTCATGTCATGTAATTGTGTTCTTTTCATGTTCTATGTGTGAAAGCTAAAATCTGAAGAAATAATGGTATCTTGTGTTTTCATAGCACTTAAATTCCATAGATATATTGATTTATTTGGATTTTGCTTCAGCCTATGAGAGATTTCAAGGAGACATTATTATTCCTAATTTGCTGATGGAGAAACAGATTCAGTGACACTGAAATACTTGCTCAAAGTCACATGAGTAGGTAATAACAGAATTCAAACTAGAACCCACTCTTCAGAACTTACTCATCTGATGCTCTTTTTCATTAAAGCATTGTCGCTTTGGGGGCACCTGGATGGCTCAGCCGGTTAAGCATCTGACTCTTGATTTTGGCTCAAGTCATGATTTCAGGGTTGTGAGTTCGAGCCCCACGTCAGGCTCTGTGCTAGGCATGGAGTCTGCTTGAGCTTCGCTCTCTGCCCCTCCCCCATCCTCTTTCTCTCTCTCTCTCTCTCTCTCCAAAAAATAAAAAATTTTTAAAAAATAAAATAAAGTGTCAAAGCATTTTCACTTTTTCGGGGAAAGTCATACTTATTTATTGAGTGAATAGTATATGCAAGAATACCAATAAAGGGAAACTAATACTACAGCTACAATTTTGAAAATAAAGCCAATAGAACAGAAACAAAATATGAATAACATGAGAGAAACATGAGTTTTGATTTTGACCCACAATGACTTCCTTATCTTCATGATTAACCTAAATGTCTGTTAAAACAAACCATACACCTTGATCTAACCTTTAGGGTTTTTCTAAAAAAACAACATTCTAAAACACTTTTTCTTTGAGATATGTAAGATTCAAGTACATCTGTTCAAGTACATAGACTCTTTCTTTTTTATTTAAATTCTAATTAGTTAACATATAGTGTAATATTGGTTTCAGGAGTAGAATTTAGCGATTCATCACTTACATATAACACCCAGTGCTCATCACAACAAGTGCCCTCCTTAATATCCATCACCCATTTAACCCATCCCCCCACCTGCCTCCCCTCCATCAACCCTCAGTACAGACTCTAATTCAACAGTAGATCTACATTATCTTGTTATTCTCTTAGTATCTTGAGTAGCATGTACTCCTGAGCAAGTACTATCTGAAATTCTAAAATTGCTGGTCTCTGAAATAAAATATATTTCAGTTATGGATTTTTAATAAATTGAGATGAAAGTAAAATTCACTCCCCACCACTCTCTCCCCAGTAACAAAGAACTCTTTTCAAGTCTATCCTTCTACTCTAAAGAACATTTCTTACTAACATTTCTGGTAAGGCAATAACTACTCCAGAATAATCTCCAACATACACTTGGCAAAGATTACACTGTTTAATATCAATAACAAAAACAAACCAAAAAGAGGGAAAAATTAAAAAAGAAAGAAAGAAAATACACTTCAAAATTTCAAGCTTAAATATGTGTAAGACAGTCACGGCAGTATTTTTTGAAATGATGTACATGTTATATACTTACCAAATAATGTTAAAAGCATTGTCACTTTTTATCAAGCTGGACACAAGTCTAAACAAAATTCCAATCTAAACTCTGATAAATATTTTTAGATATCCATATCTAGATTTCATTAAAAATTTAAATACAGATTAACAGCAATAGGATTTTCCCTTCAATATAATATTTTGATAAAGTATTAAAAAGAGCTAACAAAAAGTTCAGGGTGCATATATGTATTAAGAACTAACGGTGTTATCACTTCACTCATTTCCAGATCTTTTCTGTGCTTTTTAGATGTTGGCCACATACATCTCACACACACACACACACACACAATGCCCATTATACTATCTAAAGTTATATCTTGGACAAATCTAGATAGTAGAAACAAAGATCTACACAATGTTTGTCTGGTTAAAACTGCTTAAATAGCAAAGAAGTCACAGAGAGTAGAAACACCATGCTAATACACATCATCAATGCTGTAAAACACAAAATGTCTATTCTGGTCTAAGATAACATCTTTTTCCCAAAATCACCAAATCATAATCTAGGCTACAATACTAACCAAAAGGATAAGAAATATGCTTTCTCTCCCATTTTGCAATAAAGAATGAGCTTTCAAATAGTCAAATTCAAGAAGAGGCATCAGAAGGACTTCTTAGCTCAGGAGGCCCTACCCAGGTGACAGTACCTTTTGTCCTCTTTTAGGGGGACAGCTTCACTATGGTCATGTAGGTCCAGGACAGGAAAGGGCTTTCTGCTTACTGAAAATAAGTTCTATTCACAACTGTGCTCTTTCAGAGTTTGGCTATCCACAATTTCTTGGATGCTGTTAGAGTTATAAAATAAACACTTCCAAGATTGTTTTCTTAAAAGTCAGTCCAACATAAAATAAAATGAAAAGAACTTTTCTGAATCTTCAGTTCAACATGGGTGCATTTAACTAGGAACATACCTTTTTCTTCCCCTCTTTGAACTTCAGATTGATCTTTGTTTTTCAAAGTCTCAACACTGGCTCATTCCACTGGAGACTTCTGTTTGATGGCTGGCTCCATCCTAAACTCTGGGACAACATTTGGATGTCAGTTATTTATTTAAGATCTGAATTTAGGCAAATAGTGAGACAGGTGTTTAGGAACTTGAGCAGTGGTTGAGTAATTATAAAGCTTAAATCAAGAAGGAACCTCAAGGGACATATGATCTGGCCAGCAGCTTTCAAGCAGATAAAGTATTATCATCCCAGTTTATAGCTGGACACTTGAGGTGTAGAAAAAGTAGGTTCATTTATTGTTGTTGTTTTATTATGTTCAGTTAGCCACTGTATAGTACATCATTAGTTTTTGATGTAGTGTTCAATGATTCATTAGTTGCATATCCTGAGAGCAGCTAGGGGGAAGAGATTTCTTATGTATGGAGGGAGGAACATTAGGTTCATTTGTTAGCAGATGAACCGTCATTTGGATAATAAAGGAAGGGGGAAAGGAGAATGAGGTAGAGGAGACTTGGATCCCAAATTGCCTGCTTTTTAAAAAGTGTACTGCTTCCACTGCATATAGAATAACTGGTCATCCACCTACCACATACACATTCAATCCTAAAATTATAGCAAAAGAGTTGACAACTTGGATTCTAATCTAATCACACAAGCCTAAGTTTGAACCTTGTTTCGTCCACCCACTGGGCACGAGAATGAGCAAGTTATTTTACAGAGGGAGAAAAATAATAGAACAGATACCTCACAGAGATTGTGTGAGAATTAAATAGGAGACTACATATTAAGTGTTTATCCCAGAGTCTGGAACATGTGCCTAAAATTTTTAGCTTTTGTTACAAATCAATAATTATAATCCGCCTGCCAAGGGTAACTTTATAGTGATTATTTGGAAGCTTCTGATAATTCCAACACAGGAAGAACTGACTGCATTCAAACAGGTAAAAAGGAAAAAGAAAGAGAATAAATTATTTTCATACAGTAAGTTAGCATAAGCTCCCAATAAAATGGGCCCAGCTGAGGTCCTGGCTAAGGATCCAAAAAGGCTTTACTTGATTCAATGAGTCATACGACCATGGGTAGATTTAACACAAAGCTAATGAAGTCTATTTGCAGAGTCTCTCAATTGCATAGGCTCCTCCAAAGCCTTGCCAGAGGCCCTAGCAATATGTTCAAGGAGTACTTTGATACTTTCTCTTAAAGAGTTCCCCTGAATTATATAAGCTTGAATTTGTCCCTGCAATGGTGTCCTGTTTGTAACTCCTTGAAAACTAAACAAAGTCAGTGCTGATATAATTGTGGGCAGATGTCTTCTTCATTGGGCTTTCTGCTTTTCAAGTGCCTTGACACCAGCCCTTGATCAAGGAGAAAGGGTCAGGTTACTGTTTGCAGTACCAGAAACTAGATGGCTCCTTCCAGGAATGTTAAAACCCACAGACTGGGCACAGCTCCAGGGAGTTCTGGATCAGGTGACTCAAACAATGACCTGAAGAAGTCAAAAGTTTCAAAGTCCACCCAAAGAATTTGAAGACAGGCCATTGGTTCACTTAGTGACTCCTACTGAGGAGTCACTGAAATGGACCATCATGTGGAACCTGGCTAAGAAAGACACTTCTTCCTGGGTAAAAAGTGGTTTTAGACTCTTCAAGAGAATGCACCCTAGTGGCATTAAATACACAAGGCTTGTTCAGGTGGACCTATACCTAAACTTCTTGTTTCATCCTTGAATTCCTTCTATTGCCCCACTCTCTGACATCATGGCTTGATCATTATTTTCCAAGAGATGCAGTGGGAAAAAGAACTAAACATTGACGGAATTCACACAATTTGAGCAAAGCAAGATGGCAGCACTGTATATATCCTGTCATTTCATCGCCACAACCCTTAGACATAGACGAAGATACAGAGGCTAAGAGAAGGGCAGAAAGACAGTGAGTGATAGAGCTAGGGTTCCAAATCCAAAATAAAAACAAAGACCTAGACATTACAATTTAATTTGTTTTCTTGGGGTTTATTTACTTATGGCACATCCTCTATTACCACAAGCAGCAACATAAAAAGGAAAAAAGGGAAACCATGTGGGGAATGGAATGATTTTTTTCCCTCACTCTCTTTGACAATCTGGACCCTACTCCTCAAAGTAATCTACCACCTTGGGGTAGAGAAAGGCAAGAAGATGAGAAAGAAAGGAAAGAAAGAATAAAGCAAGGAGGAGGAAAGGAGAAATGATGGGATAGAGAATGGTTTGCACCTTACTGGATAGAGGACCCAAAGTCTAGAACTAATTTTAGCAAACTACAATTTAAATTTTTTAAATTTTCTTTAATTTCAGTTTTGATTAATTTTAGTAAATTAAATTGCACTCAAACAGTATAATGGATTATCAAAATTTGCTAGACTTAAATTCAAATTCTGGTTCCAATTGCATGATCTTGGGCAAATTACTTTACCTCTAAGTTTTAATTTCCTCATATGTAAATTGTGATTAAAACAGTGCCTACTATATAAGATTGTTGAAGGATTATATGTGTTTATATACGCAGAGCATTTTTTTTAAGTGTCTGGCGCACAGTAAATAATAAATGTTAGCATTTATAATGCTATGGAGGAATTCACAATATGACCATCATTCCCTTTTTTTTTATTTTTTTTAAGATTTTTTAATTTATTTGAGAGAGAAAATGAGCAGTGGGGAGGGGCAGAGGGAGAGAGAGAAGCAGACTTCCTGTCGAGCAGGAAGCTCACGACTTGGGGCTTGATCCCAGGATCCTGAGATCATGACCTGAGCCAAAGGCAGATGCTTAATCAGCTGAGGCACCCCATGACCATCATTCCTTTTATCACTGAAATTGCACATGAAAACTGATATAATGCAAACATTTGTTCATTAATTCATTCATCCTACAAATTGGAATGTGCACATCCCGGACTGGGAACACAGCATGAAGACAGACTCAGTCCCCGCCTTCTTGGAGGTCATAATCTCAAGCAGTCTTTATTGCATCTAAAATGAAGGGGAAAAAATGAGTAATTCTGTTACATTTTTTCAGTGTCACTCCAAACGGACTTCTTTACTGTAATTCCTTTAGTTAATGATACTAATTGCTTATAAAGCACCCAGCAGATCTCTGCCCATTTCAAAGTGATCTTTGATAAGGGTGTATGAGATAGCTCAGCAGGGTGCAAGCTGCATGCAATTATTTCTTAGTTAATCCCTTTAGAGATAAGTCTACTTGTTAAGTGTCAGGACAGAGTGTCTAACGTGGGGGAGGAAAAGCCTCGATTTGTATTGGTTCATGTGTTTCATATTGCCTGATGAGCCTCAGCTCTTCATTTTCAGGGAAGTGTCATCGAAGAGACATCTTTGTGTCATCTAACATGTGTTTAGTGATTACTTTATCTGTAAGTGGTGAAGATCATACTAAACGATTGCTTCCTCTGTCTAGTTAAAGCTGACAGGGTTGTCACTACTTTGGTGATGGATTCAACACCCCAGCTTCTTTTCACAAATATGTCTTATTCTATATCAGAGAAATAGGAACAGTTTGAGAATGGATTTAGCCAGCATCACATTCTTAGAGCCAATATCAGAAAATGATGGTTTATTTCAAGTTTGTCTTTCCTCTGTTCCATAGCCCAGAACTTGTTCTCTGCTTTTGATGTCAAAGTGGGCAATTTAATCAACTATTTAATGCTAATTTTTTGAAAGTGTGTTTGTAGAAGACGGTTGTACTTCTTCTTCCCTCCAGTTCCTCTATCCTTTCAAGATAACAGATGTGAATTCAAGTAATAGCCGCTAGGGTAAATATTCCTACCTTAATGGGCAGGAATGACTCTAGTGGTGGGAATTTTTAGCCAGGATAGATAGGAAATCTAGTCACGGTGGAAATGATATTGATAAATGGAACCTTAAAGACAACCTTAAATAACAATCAACCTTAAATAGTAACCTTGCTATTTTTATAAAATAGCAAAAAAGATGTTTGAAGAACATTTGAAAGTGGTATTTTTATTATACATATCCCCTTCTTGTTTGCAATTAGTTAGAACCTGAGTATTCCTCCTCAAAGCCATTTTAATTAACTTACCCTCTCTGAAGGTAAGGACAATGCTCAGCTTCTAATACAAACTAGCCTATCACATAGTTCCTTTTTCGTTGATGAATGGGTAATTTCAGACACTAGCTAGCATCCATTGATTTTGATCTTTCTGCTAAGCTTTAATTCCACCATTTAGTTCCTACCTTGGAAGAAAATTCATGGGCCAGAGTAAGACGAACAAGATCTTGGCAAAGAAATATACTGAAAAAGGCCAGGGTCTCAACAGAATTATGTACCTGGTGCTAAGAAGGGAAGGAGACAAGGAAGTTGCTGAAGCAGTTGGAATAGGGAATAGGAATGGTCAGTCAACCAATCAGCAATGAACAATGAAAAGGTCAGGCTACTTTTGAGTATTACCATGTCTTTCACGGGCTAAAGTGAGCATTAACATTCTGAAGTCTTCCTTGCTTCCCAAAGTTTAGCAAGAACAGAAAATGGCACCACACCAGGATTGTGATGATATTTAGAAATGATTTGAACATCTGGGGGTAAATATGAGGTCACCCTTGGAGCACTGCCATCAACCTGGTCACACTCGCCACCTCTCTCCCCTCCCTCACTCCTTCCCTTTTCACTTCATGTATATCCATGGGGCAGCTGCCTGATAAATCAGACAGAATTCTTCAAAAGGCCCCTGAGGGGCTGATAATCACAATAAATATTACAAGTTTGTCCTCACAGAGACCTTTCTTCAGAAGGCCTTCTAGGCTAGCCAGTTTGTTATGACTGCTCTTTATTTTCTCTCTCATATGGGACTGATGAAGCACAGTGGCTTTCCTGAGGTCACCCAGCAGGATGGGGTCCCTACCAGAAGTTTCCATACTGCCTAGAGAATCAATGATGTTGCAGAATATGCTCCATAGGAGCCAACAAAAATATGTCAGTGGGTTTTACAAAGGACTTCTTAATAAAACAATAAAATCCATTTCTGTACCAAGGCATTTTAGTTGCCTATGTTATATTATTTCAGTGGTCTCTACCAACACCAAAATAAACCAAGTGGGAAACTAAATTTTGCAGTGTTTGCAGCATGAATAATCCTAAGTGGTGATTACTTTTTAAAAGCATAGAATTTTAAAAATAAAATCCACTTTACCACTTATATTCTTCTTGAGCCAATAACAATTGATATGTAGGTACTCTCCTAACATAGTGGTTCTCAACCAGGGGCAATTCTGCCCAGCATGAGACCTATGGCAGCATCTAGAGACATTCTTTATTATCATTACTGGAGAAAAGGTACCACTGAATCTAGCGGGTGGGGGCCAGGGCTGCTGCTAAACATCCTACAAGGCACAGGATGGCCCCCCCATAACAAAGACTTATCTTATCAAGAACATCAATAGTGTCAAGATTGAGATAACAATAGCCTGCAAGCAGAGATGAGAACTGGAACTGGAACTGAAAAGAGAGAAACTGGTTTGAAAGTTTGAAAGTCCCCAGGTTTCTTCCCCAGATCTAGGTTAAAATGCTCTGACTTTTAACACATCTCTCTGTATGCCTAAAGCAGAGGTAAAAATATTTTCACTTTTGTTGTTTGTGACTTAATGACAGAAAAGGTATTGCACTGTATATAGTCCTTGGGGACTGATACTTTCTGCTCCAAATTCTATTGCTGAGGTTCAGTTATTTTTGCCGCCAGCTTCAGTATGTTCATTTTGACTACTGTATACTATTCCATGGTATAAATGAACTACAATTTATCTTGATCAATATTCAGGTTGTCTGCAGGTATTTGCTATTATGAACAGCACTCCCATAAACATCTTATATAAAGCTCATAGTGTGCATATATATTTTTCTTTTCTGCAAACATAGATAGAAAAATATGGAATTATGTACACTCAGATATTAACAGTGATTATACTGTGGGATTGTTAATGATTTTAATGATATTTTATAATGATTTTCTTCTTTTTCTTATTTATATTTCCCATTTTTTTCTACAATAAACATGTATTTTTTGTAATAGTAAAAATAGTTTTGGAAAAAAAAGAGAGAGACAAACCAAGAAACAGACTCTTAACTATAGAGAACAAACTGATGGTCATAGGTGATAGAGATTAAGAAGTGTACTTTTCATGATAAGCACTGGGTGATGCGTGGAATTGCTGAATCACTATACAGTACACCTGAAACTACTATAACACTATATGTTACAAAAATATTTTCTAAAATGCTAGGAGATTAGGGTACCTGGCTGGCTCAGTCAGTACAGTGTGTGACTCGTGATCTCAGGAGTTATGAGTTCAAGCCCCATGTTAGGTGTAGAGATTACTAAACAAAATAAACTTTTTTTGAATAAAAAAGAAGTTTTAAAAGCTAGGAGATTGGCATTGCTTTAAATAATGAGAACTGTCAAATATGCTATCTCATTAAGTTTAGCTTAATCTGATGTATAGAACATTCATGAATTTGTTGTTATGCCTAACTTTGACTTTAACCAAAAGTAATGGGCATATATCTAGATTAACCCAATTTCTGAATTTGCCCAAACAATATATAGAGTCAAAAGTCAACAAATGATACATAAACTAAAACCTAATAAATGGCAAAAAAAAAAAAAGGGTGTTAAAGGCCAAAGAAGAGCAACCCTCTGCTTGTCAAGGTCCTTATACATAATTAAAAGGTCAACTATATCTCAATAAAACTAGGGGGGAAAACCCACTTTCCTAGAAAGAAAAAGGCTGCTTGGACTTGTAAAAATACAGATAAATGATAAACAGTGAAAGTACATTTTATATGATCAAAGAGATAATGGAGCGCCTGGGTGGCTCAGCCGTTAAGCGTCTGCCTTCGGCTCAGGTCATGATCCCAGGGTCCTGGAATCCAGCCCTGCATCAGGTTCTGCTTCTCCCTCTCCCACTCCCCCTGCTTGTGTTCCCTCTCTCACTGTGTCTCTCTCTGTCAAATAAATAAATAAAATCTTTAAAAAAAGGAGAAATAAAAAACTGCTACTAACAATAAAAAAGTTAATTTTTAGTCCCCCTCTCCCCCCAAAAACCCCACTGTAAACACTATATCATCCTCAAGTTTGCAGTCTGACCATTCAGGATTAAGCCTGGTGATAAATCATAACCTATTTCCAGCCTATGTGAAGGGGTGACGGCCGAGGGGTGATGCAGTCACCACTATGTAATTATAATGTACAGGGGAGTCACTTGTTCTGCCTTACTGCTTCCTCCCATCCACATAAAAGGCAACAACGGACCTCACGGGAGGAAAGCCGAAATGGGAGCTATACCCTCTAACATTAACCAAGAGAGACAATACAGACATGGCTTCGCTCCTTGCTTCCATAAAAAGAAACAATACCCTCTCTAAATAAGTTTGTCAGAGAAAATACAGGGGACGGCCAGAATTTACTGCATTTTTTTCTTTAATTTTCCTCCTCATTTTTTCTGAGTGGAGAAAATCTCAATGCTTACCTCAACCCCAGAGGGAATTTTTTTTCCTTTTTTATACCACAGAGCCAGCATCCCCTGCTGTGTAGTGTTTGGAATGTGTTGACCTGAGACTCGAACAAGAAATATCGTATAATACAAGAGAAAAAGAGGTGTGAAGGGGTACAGTATGAAAGAGAGGTGTGACTAACGATGGCAACAATTCGTCTCTAAAGCCCAGAAAGTTCCTCCTGCAGAGAAAATGCCAGTCCCACTGGAAGCCAGAAACTATAAAGAATGTCAGCTACTGTCAGGTATGTTTCTTTTTGTCATTGGAGAGAAAAACAGACAGGTGGCAGGCTTCCTGCTCATGCTTCTGCACAAGGTGGTCCAACTGTGCACACAGGCACATGCAAAAGACAAATCTGCGGGCTGAAAAGACACTGGACTCAGAGAAGCTCATGGTGTTTGCCAGAGGTCTTAAGGGATCTTCTATTTCATTCCATAGTAATGCCCTTTTTGTTGACAAAAGTAAATTGATGATAGTCAAGAGGGAAGCATTTGGTGGAAAAATTCTGTTGACCCTTCTCAGATTGAATTTGACCACAGAACAGGATACCAGCAGTTGCAGAAATGATAGATTATTGTAATGACTGCCAGAATGGCCTTTTGGCATGTTTAAATGGCAATAAATTTCACCAGGAAGAAGGCAATTTTACTACTTTAGAGCAGTAAGGAAACACGGTGTTTAAGGTGTAAATAAATTGTGGGTCATTAACAGCAAGCATATTCTGTCCATGGTGCAATTCTCAATCAGTGGCTATTCATATTTAATTCAATTACGTGGATTTACTTAGCCAATTATGCTTTTTCGTTCCAGGTCACAGACTTCTCAGGCTGACTATTTTGCTCTTTTCCTGTCTCCCTCATATCCATAAACACAGCCCTAATTTCTCCCTCATTTTTCCTTCCACAGGTACATAAATACGATCAGGGTAGTTCAATAATGCTAACTCACTGAACAGGCTACTGAGATGATTAAATTAAAGACTGATTTGCCATGTGGTCTTTTCCTTGGCTCCAAAATCCCCTCTGTCCCTTGCTCATTAATCTGGCTTGGTCCTTCACTGAACTCTGCCATTAAAGGAGGAGGCGGGAGGGAGAGGTGTGCAATGAAGTTTGACATTTCTTCAAAAATGATTGTATTAAAACCCACTTACATTTATAGCTCCATCTCATTTGAGAATGTTAATAAGTTGCAATTTCATCAAGAGAAAGGTATTGGGATCTAATCAAGTCAAAGGCTTTCTCACATTGGTATGGATCGTGCTTCTGAAGCATCACTTAAAAAGGTCATTTTTAAATACAGCTTAAGGTGATAATTAACAAAGTTCATTAATAACAATCTGCTTGTGGACCATTTAAAACATTTGGGCTTCATCTACAGTATCCGTTTGAGGCCAAATTCAGCTCACTTCAAGCCTGCATCAGCTCTGACCAGAGGAGCAAAATTCAGGAGACACACTCCAAATCAGTCAGGTTAATACTACACTCCCAGAACCAAATTAGTGTTGAACTTGGGTTGGTCAAACAAGCACAATGCCTCCAAAAGCCTAAATCTCATTTTATACTAAGCACAGTGTGGACTGTCCTTTCTCAACATGACTGAAAGGACTGTCTGGGTGATTAGTCCCAAGCCCCACTATTACATCTAAAATCAGGCACCTAGGCTTCTTTCTGCTGGCTTTGTGTTTCCTGGAATGGTTACTAAGACCACATTGGAAAGCTTTTCTGTTCCCATAATTTAGTACACTGCCAGGAACATACCAGCAGCCCCAACCACCTAATGCCAAAAGCACCGTTTTGTTTATCTCAGATCAACCTTAGCAACTAATGAAACTGCAGTCGGCTTATATGCAGCATGGAGGATACAGGGTGCTCACCATGTTGAATTACTGACCATCCCAGAGTACTCGTAATTGGCTCCCAGATGGAGACAGAAGAGAAAATACAAGAAGATGTTAAATAAGGAAAGCCACCAGCGGGGGAGTTTATAGCAAGAGGAAAGAGTCATTAACATAGAGGTTGGAAAATTTAAAAAATGATTTATTAATGGTCCTCATTTACAGATGAGGAAATAGAGAACCCAAAATCTGAGTGGTTTTCTTAAGGCCAACAGGGTTTGGTGACAAAATAGGACTACAACAAGGACTTCTGACTCCTAATTCTATTACCCCAGTGAACAATATGCAGGAAGAACAAGCTACTGAAAGTGTCGCCAAGCTGCAGCGTGATCAGCAGACCTAAGGAGCAGCTACAATCTGGGGCGCAGGAGCCTGAGAAAACCTGCAGGTGTCCTCACCTCACCCCTTGGCATAAGCTTCTGTGCTCACGATTTCTAAAACAAAGGTCTAGTGTGTTTGGGTTGCAGGGGTGGGAATGCACCATTTTCCAAGTCTACATGTCGTTTCCAAGGCCCAGGCTCATTTTTGTCATGATTGCTAGAGAGATAAAAAGAAAACCAGGGACAGCAGGATATTTTTAGACTACAGGGCAAGGTTATCTGGCTCTGACTGAGATAAATGTGAAGGGTCAGAACCTTGCCAGTTTTCACTGCAGTAAGTCAAGTTGACCACATGTGAGGAAGATGGAATTTTTATAGAAGTTGTCGACATTTAAAAGCACATAGTCACGTGTAGTGATAAGTCAAGTCTCCCATGTTTTTAATGGACTTGTCTCCCAGCCTCACTTCCCCAGCTGGTGATAGCCTTATCTCCCAGTGCTTAGTTAACACTCCAGCTAGATCTATCCCCAGTCAGGCAGATCAAGGGGAAGGGAAGTCAAGTCTGCCTGTGCCTCTTTGTTTACCATCTCTGGCTAAGCTAATTGTAGGTTAGTGAAAATGTTCCTGCATGAGGGTAATCATGACCACAGGGAAGGTAATGATGTTGACGATGATGATGATGATGCTGATGCTAGCATATGAGATGGATGCGGACAGCTTTCTCTACTTACTGACGGGTGCTAAACTATTAAAGCAAATAACCTGAGATAAGATGTCAATGAAGGAACTTGAGTCAATAAATGACTGTTTACTTCATATCGTGAATAAATATGGTAGTCTTACAAACAAAAAAAAATTCATTTTCTCTCTGTTTGATTTCTACTTGGTTGGCTTTATGATTTGCTTATTTTGTCAGGTTGATCAGGTACAATTAGTATGTCTTTCTAACAGTGATTAATAACTCTTCAGGTCAACAAAGGGCAATTAGATGTGGGGTACATTATACCAATACAGTGTGAAGGAGACTTATTATTTGATCCTGTGCTGTTAGTCATATGCATGGTGTCATAGACTCCATCTACACCACAGCAATGAGGGAGAAAAACCAGTTCATTCGAGTGTAGGTAAGAGACCCTTTAGTTTACAGCTAATTGCCCTTATACAATGCTTCCGAAAAGGGGTTGTTTTGAATTGACTTTGTGACGATAACATCTACTGAGCAATTAACACAGTACAGACACTATGTCACATGTTTTATGTGCATTTTTTATTTAATTCTTACATTATACCTATAAGATAGGTTTGAAAAAAACTGCTTCTTCCTTGTCCATATCTATTTTCCCTTTTGTCCTCAGCAATAGAACACTAATTTTATTCATGGTATGGTGACAATATTGCCAGCTAAAAAGATATTTTCAACTTCCTTTATAACTAGGAATGGCCATGGAAATAATTTCTAACCAATGAGATTTATGCAGAAGAGTTGTTTGGGATTCAGAGATAGTTTCTTAAAGACAGTTATTGCTTTTACCCTTTCCTTATTTTTTCCTTCCTTCTGTCTGAAAAACAGATATGATGGCGAGGCTCCAGCAGCCATCTTAGACCATGCATTAGGACATTAGAAGAGGAAAACAGAAGGAGCCTAGGTAGTTCTGAATAGATCTCTTACAAGGAGAGAAATAAAGTTCCATCTTTTTTAAGCTACTGATGAAGAGGACATAGCAATGCTAAATGTTTATGCACCTAATAATACAGCCTCTAAAGACATAAAGCAAAAACTGTTAGATTTTATCTATAAGAAACAGACAAATCCACAATTATAGTTGAAGCTGTCAGATACCCTTACTTCAAAAATTGATAAAACAAGTTGACAGAAAAATCAGTGAGGATCTAGAACCTGAATAATATTATCAACAAACTTGACCTAATTGACAATTACAAAATAATCCCCTCAACAACAAATACTCATTCTTGTCAAGTGCTCACAGAACGTTTACCAAGGTGAAGACAGAAATGGAGGGATTTAAAAGAGCACAGGAAACTTCTGGGCATAATGGATATATTCACTACCTTGATTACGGTGATGGTTCCATGGGTGCATATATTTGTCAAATTATAAATTTAAAATATATGCAGTTTAGTGTGCATTATATTCCAATGAGGTCATTCAAAAAATATATATGTATGTATGGATGGATATGTGTACATACATATACATATATACTGCTATATATATGTATGCATATATATATGTATGCATATATATATATGCATATACATATAGCAGTATTCTTTTCTGAGTTGGTTGATCTTTTCTAGGTTGATTCTGAGGTAACAGGTAAGATTAACCTGTAGACCTCTAAATTGACCAGTGTATGGAATTCTCTATCCTATACTCCATGAGGCATCATTTGAACTATTTCCTCATTAACGTCCCACATAAAATTTTGCTATAGAATTTACTTGACAAACATCCAACAACAGATTAGTTCTATAATCTCTTATCTTCAATCTAGCTTTGTACTCATGCAGCAGAATAAATAGTGAAAATCCCCACCTGTGTGAACAGGTGTCAGATTCCTAGTTTCCAGTCATCAGCTGATTTGCAATCTTTGGTCAGGACAATGCTCTTGTATTTCCATTTTATTCCTCTTTCACCTGGAATGCTTACCTGGTAAACTTTTAAGAAGACATATAAATTACCTCTACCAAGAAGCTTACTCTGATGCCTTCTCAAATCAGAGGAGTCAATCCATCCAGACTCTAAGCTACTTCTGTACCTATTATCAGTCTTATTCTACTGTATTTAAAAGTATGTACGTCTGTATAAAATTTATATCATATATTATTTTATATTATAAAACTATGTATAATTTCATATATCCATATATATATATATATATATATATATATATATATATATATATGGATATACAGTTGACCCTTGGCCAACATGGGTTTGAACAGGACAGGTCCACTTATACAAAGACTTTTCTCGATAAATACAGTTCAGCAATGTAAATATCATTTTCTCTTCCTTATGATTTTCTTAACATTTTCTTTTCTCCAGTTTACTTTATTGTAAGAATACAGTATATATACATATAACACAAAATATGTGTTAATCAACTGTCTGTGTTATCGATAAGTCTTCAGGTCAACAGTAGGCTATTAATAGTTGGGGCAGTCAAAAGTTATAAGCAGATTTTTGATGGCATTAGGGGCTGGCACCCCTAACCCCCACATTGTTCAAGGGTCAACAATATATGTATGTATAAATTTATTTGTTTGTTTTCTTCCCTATCTTCCTTGAAAATTGGGACAAGGTCTTACAACATAGTACTTGGCACATGGTAGGTACTCAATAAATGACTGTTAAATTGAATTAAATTGACTATTTTTGCCACTGCCACACCAAAAAGTTTTGGAGAAATCAGGTACTAGAAAGTAGGACACTAGATATTTATGACATTGACTCTACTTCTCTGTGTGGCTGCACATAATTGGTATAATTTTGAAACCTGAATGAATAATTAATAGGAGTCTTTAGTAAAGAAGACAGTATATCCAACAGAGATAAATTCTTACTCCAACTTAAAAATAAAAAATAAAATTCAGAAATTTGCTTTCTTTCAAAAAATTTAATTAATAAAATTCTTTTAAAAAAATTAAAAATACAGGGGTGCCTGGGTGGCTCAGTCGTTAAGCGTCTGCTTTCGGCTCAGGTCATGGTCCCAGGGTCCTGGGATCAAGCCCCACATCAGGCTCTCCGCTCCACGGGAAGCCTGCTTCTCCCTTCCCTACTCCCCCTGCTTGTGTTTCCTCTCTCACTGTGTCTCTCTCTCTCTGTCAAATAAATAAATAAAATCTTTTAAAAAAAAATTAAAAATACATTAATTACATAAAAATTTCCCCTATCGCCATCATCTCATGTGGTGAGATGTGTCCCTGTGTCCCTGTCCCAATGTGGTGTTTTGGTTTTCAGTCTTTTGGAAAGAAAGAAAATAGCCCTACACAAGTCAGTGATAGCATTCTGTTGGTGACTTGTTGAAGTATCTCAGCTGGAGTGTCTCATTTCTCTTGGCAGCACAGTGGGCCCCTGGAGACAATAGGTTCTTGTTCAAACCCATACTGCTCAGTAGTGCAGGGGTTAAGAGCACTGGCTTTGGAGGTGGGTTGCCTAGGTTTAAATCTCAGGACTACAGTGTAATGGCTGTGTTACCTTATATAAGTTACTTATCCTCTCTATACCTTGACTGCATGGTAAGCAGTCAGTGGATGTTAGCTGTTATAATAAGCACTCAATAAACACATTAATGAGTAGCAGTTCTCACAACAAGAGAAAATATACTATAAGCTATAGTTTAAGGTGCCTAATAGTAAGTACATCTTATATAGTTTAGGTAGGTTTTCCTACCCAAAAAATATTTCACAACTCTTAAAATTCTACCATAAAAAATTTGGTGCGGCGGGGCGGGGGGGGTTAAACTGAACTCTCTTCCTGAGGTCTCTTTTAACTATTAGGGGCCATCACCATCATCATTTTAATCATTATTGCTATGTAATGTCAATTTGTCTTCACAACCATCTTATGATCTCAGGATTCTTCTATTTCCATTTCATAGGTAAGGAAATGGGGCACAAGAAGAAACTTTGCCCAAGGACACAAGGCAAGGGACTGTCGTGGAGCTAGGACCCAGGCAGTCTGACCACTGTGTCCACACCCAGAAGCACCCTGTCTATCAGTCATTTATTCATGAAGTAAATATTTATTGTCTTCTGTGTACCAGAATCCATGCCAGGCTCCAGACATAAGGGTACTGAGCATTAGGCAGAAGGCAGAGAGTATCCCAAAAAGCACAGGAAAGAAGCAGAAGAGAAAGGTGGCTGGGAAGTGTCAGTTAATCAGGGAAATGAAATAGAGTTCTATCTTTGGTTATCTCTCAGGTTTCATGGTGGTCAAACTTGGAATTCCCCATAAGGAATTGGATTCTGCACTCTAGGAACTACAGAACACTCATGAAAGAAATTGAAGAAGACACTAAAAGATGGAAAAACATTCCATGCTCATTGGAAGAATAAACATTGTTAAAATGTCTATGCTACCCAGAGCAATCTATACCTTCAATGCCATCCCGATCAAAATTCCAATGACATTTTTCAAAGTGCTGGAAAAAACAATCCTAAAATTTGTATGGAATCAGAAAAGACCCCGAATCGCCAAGCAAATGTTGAAAAAGAAAAACAAAGCTGGGGGCATCACATTGCCCAATTTCAAGCTGTATTACAAAGCTGTGATCACCAAGTCAGCATGGTACTGGCACAAAAACAGACATATAGACCAATGGAACAGAATAGAGAACCCAAATATGGACCCTCAACTCTATGGTCAAATAATCTTTGACAAAGCAGGAAAAAACATGCAATGG
>NC_138370.1:116697171-116788757 GCF_054177405.1 Leptonychotes weddellii | reverse complement strand
ATATGGTTTCACTTATTTGTGGAACATAAGGAATAGAATGGAGGACATTAGGAGAAGGAAGGGAAAAATGAAGGGAGGGAAATCGGAGGGAGAGATGAACCATGAGAGACTATGGACTCTGAGAAATAAACAGGGTTTTAGAGGGGAGGGGGGCGGGGGGATTGGCTAGCCCAGTGATGGGTATTAAGGAGGGCACATACTGTATGGAGCACTGGGTGTTATACAAAAACAATGGATCGTGGATCACCACATCAAAAACCAATGATGTATTGTATGGTGACTAACATAACATAATAAAATTAAAAAAAAAAAAAGATTTGGATTCTGCTTCAGTCGTGTGTCCAGCTTCTTTCAGTGTAGCATCTGGAGATTGCCCAACTAAAGGCTGGTTCCATCACTTAACAACCTATGGCAAGTATCTGTTAAGCAATCTGGGTCTCACCTCTAAAGCACGGATGTAAACTCTTACAGCCTGTCTCAATGAATCAAACTGTTAGGACAATTAAATAAAGAATCCATGCAGGTAGAGCACTAAAACTTCTTTTTCTCCCGAACAACTTCTTTTAGAAAATTTGGTTCTGATAGCCCATTTGGTTAATGATCTGGAAGTCTTTCTCCCAACCAGGCTAATTTCAACTCTGAAGAAAAGAATTTCCTGCTGCTTTCTCCTTGAGAAAAGGAGATAATGTGCAGTTCCCAAAAGACTTCTAAAAAGACAGGTAAAAATGTTTGAGCAGGGGATGATCCTTTTGAAAAAGGAAATCTCTGGTCCATGTGGTCTAAACCCATCCAAAGGCCAAATACTTTCCCCCAGGCAGCTATTTGGAATTACAGTAATAGTTATCTTTGGTTGACTGACCCAACGAGCTAAGAGCTGTGAGCACACTCATTTAAAATTAAAAGGAAAAAAATCCTGAAATCCTTACTGAAATACTGGTTCTGAAAGACTTCTTAAACTCAAAATCAAGCTCAATTAAATTTCACAGCTAGCCCCATTCCATCTCAGCTCCAAACTTATGCTTTATTCATTTATTATTTATATCAAAAATTATTTTTATATTCACTATTTTTATTTCTATTTATTGTTTATTTATAGTTCACTCATCATGCAATATTAACTGGGCTATAACAGGGGCTCTGATGGAAAGGTGGACTCCTGTTTCATTTACCTTTGTAAATATTTCAAATGGGTAGCCAAAATGCACAATTCCTCCATTTCTATATAAGCTCCTTGATGTGCTAGGTTATGAAGTACTACAAATTCTTTGCTACAGGTACCAAAAGAAGTGCTTGTTATAACTTCCCCAAATGTCTCTGCATTTAAGAAGATGCTCATACATAGAAACCATGTTACTGATCATACTGCAACCAAGAACAGACCTCCCCAAGCAAACTAGGGGGCCCATGGTTAGTGTGTTAGAGAAAACCACTGCGTCACAGACCAAGCAGAGGAAGTATCTGCCATGCCAATTTGGAAAATTTGGTTTGTATTCATCTCTATGTTGACATTAAATCTGGTTTAACAGTATGCTCAATCTAAGCACTATACAGGACAACTATAGAGATGGCGAATTCCAGTCACTTGAAGAACCAATGATTGTTAAACATTGTTTACATTACATTTTATAGTTTTATGAAAATTATGTTTTTGCATTTGTCTCCACTCATAGAATGTGAATTTCTTTCTTTAACACACAGAATATGCAAAGGTGTTGAATGAATGAGTCTGGTAGCTAATCAAAGACCCTGTCACTAACAATAGGATTATTATGTATGAAAACATTTTGTTGGTGAATCAGAACCATGCAAAGGTTTGTTCTACTCAAAACTACCTCAAAAGAACCAACCCATCCTTCAATTACAAGTACCCTAGGACTCTATGCTTGATCGTTCTGTAATAACAAGGTCAGTGGCAGTTAAATGCGAACGTACTATGTGTAAGGCTTGTTGCCAAATGCATTGCATTTTCATAAATATGTTGCCATTTAAACTTCACATGTCCCCATGAAGCAGATACTGCCTATTTTTACATAAAGAAACTGTATTTTGCTTTGCAAGTTTTTCTTTTTTACTAAGATACTTGTTGTTCTCAATAAGCAATACAAATGACACCTCAAGATTTTAAACAATTCATGTAAGTTATGTAACCCCCTTCCCCTTGTTCCCTGGGGAAGTGATAAACTAGTACTCTTAATTCAGGAGTAGAATCTACCTATTCGAGGTAAACACTTCACTCTGCATTATGGTTTTGGTCCATGAACAGGAGGGAATTATTTTATTCTTACTATAAATGCTGTGTCTCTTTAGTAGGTCTCTTAACTCTCTCCTTCTTGACCCTCTTTGACTTTTTCATTAGGGAACAGGCAGGGAAATGGGAAAAAGTCAAACCCCTTTCAGATATTTTTTCCACTGAGTTTCACATTAGTCTCATACATTTGTTGAACTATTTGGAACATACCTGGCTCACTGCACACCACAAAAGTTCATCTTAGCAGGCATATTCAATAGTTACAATTGTACAGTGTGCTATTCCAAAAAGAATTCCATTTATTTAAAACTACCTGTATGGAACTTAACCAGGAGCTTAAGAAAGAAGCTTTAATGACTATAAACCCATGATTATTCTGGATAACCAGTACCTAGTACAGTACCTGACACAGGTAGGCACTCAGCAAATATTTTTAATAAATAAATATTCTATTACCTCTGATTCTAAATATTCCCCGCCAACCCTGTCTTCCCTTATACCACTAATCAGGACAAATTCCAATCACAGTACTATTACATGGCCCTTAAATTAGCAAGTGTGTACAACAACCAGAAAGAATGTCATTGCTTAAAAGGATAAAAGGGGCCTGGCCAGACAGACACATCACATGAATGTTCACAGGATCACAAATATCTTACCCTTTGGGATGAGAAGAGAGAAAAGAGGTTAGGAAATGTATTCCCCATTTCATGGATAGTGATCCAGTACTTTTTCTGGCCACAAATCCCTGAGGACAAGTATTAATTAAAAAGGTCATTGCAGAAGAGCTTTCAGAAGAGGACATTAAAACTAGCTACAGCTATAGAGAACAAACATTTTGAACTCTTTCATATTATTTGACCCAAAGGACTTTTCCTTCTATGTAACAATTATCTATAAACTTATAAAGAAACCAAGGGATGTCTAAAAACAAGATAGTATATATCATTTTATTCTGCATTTATCTTTAACGTGTTGTCTTAGAGTCAGTATTTCAAACTACCGGTATTTAAATAAATTGTGGCATGGTTGTATTTCCCTCAAGTTGTCACTTCTTAATAACTGGCCCTGCCTATTGAAAGCCAAATATGAAGTAGAACAGGAGGCATTATTTTATTTGCAAAGCACCCGCTAACTACAGTATGCCCTGTCTCAAATAAAATACTTCAATGAGTTGATTTTGTTTCCAAGTTTAAAAAAAACACCCATGTATACCTATAAACACTGATTTATTCTCTTCTCTCTGATGACAAAAGCTAAATTAGTCTAAAAATTATGAGTATTACATTTGTAGAGCACTCCTGTGTTATAACTACCCCCACCTCTTTAATCAATTTGCCATTCCAAAGCAAAAAATGATTTAGGAAAAGCTGTCAAACAGAAGAGAAAGAAAATCTAATCGGGGTAAGTTATTAAGAAAACTGTTTCTTTGAGTCTTTCACATTTAAACTGTCCTTGGAGATTAAGAAATGAAGGTGATGGGAGGGCAGGGAGCTTAGGGCAGCAGGCAGAGGTTACAAAGAGGGACTGGGTGCCACCACGGGCACCATGTAGCCCTACAGCAAATGGAAAGGCAGAAGAATGGGGAAGTTACATGTGAGGGATAAAGAGAAAAAGCAACAGAGACAGGTGGCAAAAAGAACAAAGTATGAGGCATGGGCATGAATAAGGGAAAAGACAAAGGGGAACATGAAAAGTAGAGGAAAAGGAAAAAAGAAGGAGAGAAGGGGTCATGGAAAAAGAGAGGGAGAACAGAGGGTGCCTTCAGGGAAGAATGAAAAGGAGAGACACCCAGAGAAACAGAGCAGCTCCTCCATCATCAATGTTGCCTTCTTCATCTTCGTCTCTGTTTTTTTTTCAGATGGCACACTGACAGAAGATTAATTCAAGTCAGCTGCTGAAAATAATTATTGCATTATGGGAGCAGTAATCATTATTTAGAACATGATTAAATATGTCTGCACCTATTGACTCTGCCTATGATTTATGTATTTGTTTAGTCAATAGTCTAATGTAAATGATGTAATTAATTATAGATGGTGGTGTCAGGTCATTGGTGAAAACAATCTGAGGAGAACAAGGGCTCTGTTTTTTTCATGACAGATGCAGAGGGGGGTGGTGGGCTGAGTTGAGGGAATTCCAGGGGAACTTTTTCACGTGTGAATGGCGGCTTGGATCTCAATTTGCATGTTGTCTTTCTCTTGTTCAGCCTTCGTTTAGAAATTGAAATAACTTGTTAAGCAAAGGGGAAGGGAGCACATGATTGCCAAGAGGACGCCTGGGACTTGGGCGGGTGAGGAGGTAAAGAGCCAGCTGCTCCCGAACACAGGGGAGCGTGGCACCATCATTTACCGCTTCATAAAATTAAATGTTTTCCAAATTAAATCAGTAGGCAGTGTGCAGGAGGCCTACTATCTCTAATAACAATTTTTCAATCAATATTAGGGGCCTTGCTGTATGAAATCTGGGCAGAGAAAGTTAGCATGGGTTGCGGAGGGCGCACGGTGGGGAGGGCAAAGGAGAGGAGGTAGAAACAAGGTCTGAGTACCGAGGCTTTCAATCAAACCAAAGGTTTAAAAAATATAGATATATCTGCATGGTGGATTCACCATCACTGTGAGTCTATTCCCCATAGATTTTTCTCTTAACTGATAATTCGGTCAGTCACATTCCTCAGAGGGAGGTCACAGGTCACCCCAGCCCCTGTCAGGCCTCAGAGAAACCATTTCCATTTTAATGCCACAGCTATAATCTATCAAAGATGTGATGTACAAGATACAATGAATTTAAGTGGTCTTCATATATCACTGAGCTTTCATGCCTTCACCTGGGTAATAGTCTGAATTACTCTCCCTACCTCACAATCTGTCACCCCCAGTAAAATAACTGCCATGCTGGTGTTAATGGCAGATTTGTCCAAATTGGGGCCACAGTAGCCAAAGTCATTCTACATCATAAACTTTAGCATTCAGTGCTTAGCCTGGAAAGGGCCCATAGCTTAAAATTCTTCTGTAAATAATTCTGCAGACAGGCTCTGCTCATGTTTTTATTTATAAGCGCTAAAATAAATCTAGCTGGGGCTGCACACAGCCTGACTTCTCCATTTCCCTCTATGTAGTCCTCCAGTCCTCTCTCTCTCAAGCCCATCTAATCTGACCTGTCACTTTTCCCCGAAAGGTGTCTAATAGACACAGGTCTCTTCCTCAGACAATAAACACAGCAGAGTTCAGAAGACTCAGCTCATAGTTAGTGACCTTCTCTACAACTCAACCGTTAACCCTTCTTATTTTACCACTGAGTAGTAAAAGTCCTCTAATTTTACCACTAAGGAGTAAAAGTAGTAAAAGTTGTTGACACATCTATCTCCCCCCTAAACTATCCCTGACTGTGAGACTAGTGCATTGCAAACCTCCAGAGGTGGAGGGCTCATGTGTCACAGTATTCAAATAGGTTCATGCATCCCTCTCCGTTTCTATTCTTTCCACCAGTTCCCTGGTCTGTCATCACTAATATCTAAGCCACGATTTTACTTATGACTTTTAGATCAAAGGGATCAAGAGCTGGGTTTGGACCCAGTGTCTGAGTTTCAGAGGATATCTGTCCTAACCTGGGAAATACTTGCCATCCCACCAATGGATCCAAATGACAGAAAAGACTGTACAATGGTTGATCATTTAGGTTCTAAAACCCCATGGATCAGACCAAGAAAGGTTGGGTTAGTTAGCTATAAGCACTCATCTCACCAGCTCCTGTATACACATATTATGATGGTATAATGCCAATGTTTGAGAAAGTCAAAGTACTTATGTGATATTGAGAGCAGACCTTGGTTTCTGTGCATCAGTCTAACATGATAAGAATATAGACTCTAAATGAAATCTCATAATATATTACAGATTTTCCAGGAAAGGGGCAGTTTTATTTTATCCATAGGTTACCTAGTACTAGAGCTACCCAATGCTTATGATTAACAACCACAGGTAAATGTATGAAGACTGTTAGTTTTTCAGAAGACTCTCTGCTTCTATGTCATTTAATGGCCTTTCTGTACCTTGTTCTTCATATGTGAAAACGGGACCCTTAGGACTCACAGATGTTTTACCTCTCAAAGCTATGAAAAGGATTAATGAAGTAAGGTTTATAAAATGTCTTGGGCCACTCACTCTTTCCATAGGCTATAGATTTCTAGAAATGGAGGCAAAGCTGTCTAGAAAGCTGATGGCTTGGTTAAAAGGCCAAAAAAAGTCAATAGAATTGAAATTATTTAGGAAAGGTTCAGACAGAACATGGAGCAGCAATTATTCCTTCAGGTTTCAGACCGCTTGTGT
This sequence comes from Leptonychotes weddellii, assembly GCF_054177405.1. Taxonomy (NCBI): domain Eukaryota; kingdom Metazoa; phylum Chordata; class Mammalia; order Carnivora; family Phocidae; genus Leptonychotes; species Leptonychotes weddellii. The sequence continues at coordinate 116,782,181 of NC_138370.1, read as the reverse complement.
TTAGCAACAACAAAAGAGTCAGTCCTCCTGTTTCTGATAGCACTTTCATTAAGGTAAACAGTATATTATTCATGCTGAGGGTTTCTCCAGCAGGCTCTGTTTGCTTCCACTTTATCTGAGCTTCTTTGCAGTGAATTGTAAACTCAGGAGATGTAAATTAGAAATATGCTCCCAGCCAGTCAAAATCAATGAAAACCCTTCCCTTCAACTAAGAAAGAAACTGTAATAAAATGAGGTCAAAAGAAGGAATGTTCTATCAATGTTCTTGAGCCCACCATAGGGCAGACTTTATTGGACTCTCCCCCGGTCCATTCATGAAGTATGCTTTTAAGCACGTATCACACAAACACATGCAGCAAAAAAATGGCCTCACTCCTACAGAGTCACATCACGGCAGGCCCCTGAAGAAAGAGCACATCCATGAGCATAGGTATCCCAGGGAAATCACTTTCTCATAACTCTGCACACTTTTTGTCCTGAAAGATTCTTTAAATTGTTACAGATGTAAAAAAAAAAAATCATTTAACCTGATTCTCCTCTAAAAGAAACTAGAATTGGCACAAAGAATTCCAAAATTGCAAATTCCAAAGTTGCTTTCATTTTGTCCTGTTAATTTTCCTTAAAAAGATATACCCAAATTTTACCAAGTAATTAACTTCACCTCCCTAACATGGAAAGAACTGAACAAAGAGTTAGCAAATTGTATCGCCCAATAATTAGAAAATCATCCTAGATTCTCAAAGAAGGTAGTGAAAATGTCCACCTAGGAAGCACCTGTCCATCCCCCCACTACCCCCACCCATCGCTAAAAGGAAAAGGTTTAAAAGGATAATGGGGTATGTGCTGATAACACTCAGATTTTCTAAAGTTGTTGCTTTTCCTGTGGGAAAATACTTACCTTGTAAAACAGTATAGAAGCAAGGCTTCACTGACCCCACGTGTGCACACTTTAGGAGTTTACAAAGCTCCGACCGAGGCAGTCAGGATCAGATCAGCAAAAACCCTGCCACTCTTCACCTCTCAAAAAGTTTTCAGCTAGAAACAGAGGTCGGCACTAGTTCAGAACATGTGGATACCCCATAAATCAGTGTTTCTCAAACCTCGATGTGTCTAAAATAAGACTGCCAGATAAAAGACAGGATGCTCACCTCTCTTTGAATTTCATATCAACAATAGTTTTTTGGTACAAATATGTTCGAAAAATTACATGGGATATACTTCTCCTTTAAAACGTTGTTTGTCTGAAATTCAAATTTAACTGAGTATCCTGGGTGGTTTTTTTTTAAGATTTTATTTATTTATTTGAGAGAGAGCACATGCGCGCACGAGTGAGCACAAGCAGGAGGGAGGGGCAGAGGGAAAGGAGAAGCAGGCTCCCCACTGAGCAGGGAGCCCAATGTGGGGCTTGATCCCAGAACCCCAAGATCATGACCTGAGCCAAAGGCAGCTGCTTAACCGACTGAGCCACCCAAGCACTCCAATATCTTGGGGGTTTTTGTTTGCTTGTTTTTTTGTGTTTTGTTTTGTTTGCTAAATGTAGCAATCCTAGAAATAAGAATTACTTGGATGTTTACAATGTAGATTCTCAGTCCCCAAACCAAATAGTTCTATCATGGGGTCAGAAAAATCTCACTTTTTAAGTAAACACTATGGAGGATTCCATGCAGGCAGACTTGAAACCACTCTTTGAGAAACATATCTTAAATGGTGGAATGTTCCCTGATACACCTTAGTATATCAGCTGCAAAATGTTTTGAATTTAAAGGTGCTAGTTATTACAACTTTGCCACGGGAAGTCTAATATGTTTGCCCCCCTTCTAAAATCTCAAAGATAGATAGAGTCCTTGATCTCCCAGAGGGGATAAGCACAAACAATATGAATTTCTGTCAAGGGATAAATGGAGCCTATTACCTCTTACTGGTAATTTTCCTTTTTCACATATAGAATAAACTGATTTCTGTTGCTGTATTTCTTTTGCAACTTGGGTATTATTTACAATAAATTGAATCCTTTCCATGCTTGACATATTACACTGATCTATGACTTTGCTTTCATTTTGTCCTGTTAACTAGAAACCCACTTCATCATGAAATATGTTCCTCACACTTTCCTCCATAGTGAGTAAAAACATTGATAAAGCATCATAAATTGTAGGTCATTTCTCAAATGCTTTCTGTTACAGTGAGGATTGGGAGAAGGAAAAGTAAGTACTGATCAATGGCCACTTGATAAAATTTATGCTGAATGTATGGACAGAAAAGCAATGGATGTATTAGAAGCCGCATTATAAGATGCTTGCTTCACATCCAGACTTCATTCTTTACTCCATAATGCCAAAGGCAATTCAGCCTTCCTCTCTCTAGCAAACCACCCCCCTAAAATAAATTAATTCATGGAAACTTCTAGCAGTGATTTTTGCCTAAATCACCTAGATAACTGAAAAGGAAGCAATATACTAAGCTATCAGGATAGTTACCCTGTCTTCCCCCTTATTTCTGTGTAAATCTTGGGTACATATTGCTGCTTAGAGCCTACTTTGGATCAGAGATTTGAAAATAACACTGATCCCAGAACACACAATGTCACCAATATAATGAGATACGCCAATTGACTGTGTGCTGATAAATCTACCAGGCATTTCACCAGGGTTACCTCAGGCAGGACTTTACAGCAACATTTTAGAAATGAGGAATTAATGATTGAGTTCAGACCACAAGGTAAGGAATGGAAAGAGTGAGAGAGAAATAGGGAAAGAAGAAAAGAGGTGAAAAAAGGGAGGGATAAAAGGATGATGTCCTTTATAACCTATTTCAGCTACATTGTTTCCCAGTACTCTTTAAGCCTTAAGTATACATTAAATATCTGAGATCCTTGAATACTCCAAGAAAATGATGCCTTACTTTGCCATAGTACAATATCCAATTTATCAATCTTTCCTTCCCTGGAAGCTGTGCCTTAGTAAAATTAAAATGTTCTTTATGAGTAAATTCGGCTATGAAAATAAGCACTTGCCAATATGCCCTAATAATACAATGGCTTAGAGTACTTAGTCCTAAACCCTGCAGTGTTTAGGGTGGCATATGCCTTAACACAAGTGGCTAATTATTCCTCTGCCAAGTCCCCTCAGCCACATATTGAGGAAAATGAACCTGCCTCTCAGGATTGGTATGAAGAATAGCTTATAAAAATGAGTGCGAAACCCTTTGCAAATACCAAATGCTGTATGAATGCTAAGTAATAATAAAGATCTGTATGAATGCAGCGAAACAGCCCAACTTCCAGGTGCTTTTTCAAACTGGACACCACCCATTTAAGATTCATCCATCATTCACCTTCAGGCATCCCTTTCTTTATGAAAAAATAAAATGGGCTGTCTGCATTGCAAGGAAATGGAAAAATTGAATTTCAAAGCATATAAGTCCCCATACCTTTGACCATTTGAAGCAATGGGTTATGTTATTTAGTTAATGAAGATAATGCTCATGAAGTAATAAAGGGGAAAAAATACCAAGTCCCAGCATGACTTTGTTTTCTGCTCAGAGGGCACAAGATTCTAACTGCAAGATTTTGGAGACATCATAAAGATACACGGCACACAGCCAGTATCATAGAGTAGGTACAGTCATTATGCCTGTTCCTAACTCCCCCAAGAACCCACTTGTCTGTAGTCCCCAGGCATTGTCTATGTGTTGGAAAACAGGGGAGGGGGAGAAATACGACGTTCATAAACAACATGACAATGATGACTGTTATTCTGCAGTCCCTTAAAACAAGAAGGATAGAAAAAGGAAGGGGGGGGAGGGAAGAAGGAGGGAAGAAGGACAGAAGGGAAGAAAGAAAGAAAGCTCTTCTCTAGCAAATCATTTCCTCCAAAGATATGATTCACTAACATTTGATTTGACAAGTTGTAGGCACTCCTAACATTATTTTTTCCCCTTTGTGTTCATTTGGGGAGCAAAGATTTATTGCTTCTCCTGAAAAGGACAAGGGATGCACTAGAACTAAGAATTAATAAAAGGACAAGGGATGCACTAGAAATAAGAATTGGCCCATTGCCCAACTTTATAGAAAAGCATTACTTGACTAGATTCTTAATTCTTTTTGGTCCCAAAATACAGTGAGTCTTTTTCTACAAAATTAAATAAAATTTGGAGACAGAAGCAAACAGCAGTCATGTTGTAGGGCAATGGTAGGTGATACATTTAAAAGTCAAATCCTCTTCCCTATCTGAAGTTTCCTTTTCACACTGTCAATAGTCCCTGTCACTAGACTGCCCTCCTCTTTAAATGTAGTGTGCATAAATCTGCCACACATATGAGACATGTTGTATATGAGTTTGCACTGAATGTACACTAAGAAAAAATTATGTAAGATTTCATTCATAAAATACCAAGCAATTATTGTTTAATAAAACAAAGAAAAAAAGAGGCTGGGTCCTAGTCTGCATCGATATTGTTAGGTATCTAATAAAGTGCTCTATGAAACAAAAATAAGCCAGAAGAGCCACGGACTCTGCCCATAGAGTTTTATTCCTGGGTGCAAAAGAAAACAGTGTTTGTTTCCTCCCTGTTAGTAGATAAGTCAGTCTAAAGAGAAACGAGTAAAGTTTATTCCACGTGCACTATATGAAACTAATTTCTATGACTGCTATTATGTTTTATTGCTGGCAGAATAGGTACAACCTCCTGATATATGCATATTATATGCATATACATTCTTTTAAAGCAGCCCCAGCTCTGGCTGTTAAAATGGCAGAGAGCCTCTCAGCATTTCCATTATAAAACCTGATTTTCAGGGATTTATAACTAAACTGAAGATTTCCTTCAGGTGAAACAAGAATCACCAGGTCTCAGCTCAAAGCACAATTTTGCTTTCGGTTTTCTAGGAAGTTTGGTTTGGTCATTATCAAGTTATGGAAATGCAAAAATAAATAAGTCAAAGCTTACAGGGATCTGGCTTTTTCCCCTTTTTTAAAAACCCTCGTGGAGTTTTCAAATAGCTTGGTTATCTGAAATGACATTTAGTCCAAAATATGGATTTCTTTCTTAAAATGGCTGCAACTTTGACATTTAAAGATTGGTTATTACACATGCATAGAAGCTGCTTCTCCAAAAGATACTTGGCAGTACTGTGCAATATTGTATGTATCACGCATACTTAATGCCCACTTTCCAAATGACCCTCTCCTATTGCTGGGAGGAGGAAATAGCTTTTAACAGGAATGACAAATATATTACCAATTAAATTATTGTTTTATTATATTGCACTCATTAAAGATTGCTTGAAGAGTAGCATAGATTAGGCAAAAATTACTGAATTTCATGCACCATTTTAAAAGTAAATTATTGACTTCCAAATTAATATTAGATAAAAGACCTTAAATACCCTGCCACTGAAGACTTTTGGAAAACCACAATGGTGACTCTTTACAGAGTCCAGAGGCATAAAAGAAAATAATTAAAATCAGGATAATGTTTAATAAGCACTCACGGAATGTATTTAAAATGTATTTAATTAATACATTAATACATTAAATACATTTCTACAATGTATTTAAAAACATACAGATTTCAATGAAGTCTAAATAGGCTCATTTTTAAAAATAAAATGTAATTCATTCTGACTCTCACCTGCATGGTATTTCTTTCCCTTAACGAAAATGCTGGTAAAAATACACACTGGTAAAAACACACATTTAACAAGATGTGTTTAGAATGTGTGATCAAAAAGCTTTTGCAAAGTCATCTGAATATCACCTCTATGACAAACCCAAATCCTTTCAGGAAGAGACAAAATATTTTTTTATTTTTTTATTTGAATATAGTTGACACACAAAGTTATATTAGTTTCAGGTGTATAATGTAGTAATTCAACTCTATACATTATGCTATGCTATGCTCACCACAAGTGTAGGGACCATTTTAGACAAACTCTTTTGAAACAAAGACATTACTAGTCAAGACTTGTGAATAAGGCTAGCATAAGAGCTTGGGTTTGGCCATAAACTAATAAAACTGGTTTGGTTTTGGGGTTTATTCTTCTTTCCTGTGGCCCTTAAGCCCAAGCTGAAAACAATATTTAAAAAGAGTATGGAAAAATGTTTTTTGGAATGGAAGCATGATGGGAATGTGTTACTTTTTTTCAACTCATGAAATAAATATTACATGCCTACAGCAGGCCAAATACCATGCTGGGTGTTGGGGTCACAAAGATACCAGTCATGTTCTCAAAGATTCTATGGTCTACAATCAATAAATTTTTATTCTTTTAAGTTAATATTCAAACTTAATCATATGCCTATGACATGAACTCATGAAACTATAAAATTTAGACAAAAGACATTTCAGTTCTTGTTTCTGCTCAACAAACAACTGAATGAGTGAGTCTTTGGGAGGGTTCTAACAAAGGGAGAAAGGTGGATGTAACGTCAGTCAATAACCTGTCAAGAGACTCTATGTTTTCTCAGCTATCTGAACTCCTTAGGAAAAAAAAAGTAAATCTTGTGAGAATCCATTCAACTGCTTGACTATGACATAATTGCTAAAAATGATATATAATCCTGAAGAATTTTCTAGTTACAATGCATTTTCACATACTTTTCCCCATTCGATCTTCAAATTATGTCTGAGATAGGGAGGGTATGTATTATCCTTATTTTCTAGATAAAGAAACTGAGGTTTGGAGAGGTTAACCACACAGTTAGGAAGTGACAATTCTGGGACTAGTCAGGAGTATAGAAACAATAAAAAATAGTAATAATGGGGCCTAAATGCAAATCTTTCCGAAGTTTGGATTGCCAACAAATTTTTTTGCCATTCCAATAAATTTATATTTTTGTTTCTTCCATTCAGTAGCTGAGACTGTCATTCACCTGCCACAATTAAATCAGCCAAAACATACTGCAGTCAGTATTTCTGATGATCTTAGACACTGGTTGAGTAGTAATCAGTTTAACTTCACAGTAAGACTGCTTGGGCATTCCAACAACAAAAAGTACACATCAACTTTACTGCCATCTGACTTTTCCTGCCATCAAAGTAAATTAAGACCATGATATTTGCTGTTGAGGTAAAGAGGGTATTTGAGTGCCCGAATTACCCAGAGAAGCTATTTATAGGAGTAAAACTGCTGTTTAAAACATGTCTAATCTCCATGTTACTCTGCCTGTGTACATCATTACTAAATTGTGCAGTAGAATAGAACTGAAGAAATAAATAATTGCAGCAAATTAAAATAAAGAAAATGGTCCATTTACTTCTGCCTTTTCTTCATTCTGTTCTTTAATCTGTAAGAACAGAGGCAGATCACTTATCTATCTGCATTATATATTTAACATACAGAAATAGAGTGAACATAGATATACAAAGAGTGTGGCTTATAGTAAAGTACATAGAACATTGAAAAGAACATGAGACTTACAGTCAAATCCTGGACTCTAGACCTCCATCCAACGCTTGCTGTGTGACCTTGATTGAATCACCTCTCAGCCTTAGTTTCCCTATAGGAGGAAATAAAATGTGAATAATGATAGCATCCTGCTAGATCACAGGCAAAATAAGTGAAAGCACTTTGTAAACTACGCAAAGGACCGTACACATGTGAGGTATCAATTTTAAAGTATTTTTATTATTATTTTCATGATCACAGGGGATTTTTTTTTTTAAATGTAGGTTTTTAAATGCCTGAGAAAATGGGGCAGTCACAGAACCATGACTTTAAACAAACTTTATTTGGGCGCATGACTGACTGGCAATTGTGTGCAATCATTTTAGCTGTCACAGGCCCAGAGAAATGTGGGAGAGCTCTTCCATGAAATGTTTATATTTCATAAACAAAATGATGTGCTTAACAGTCAGAGCGATGGGAGGGTTCCGGCTAATGCATTTTCCAATGTGTGAGGCAGATTATTAATGCGCTCCAGTAGCTGTTAATTTCAGTTTGCCGGAATGATTTATGGGGAGGTAAAGGAGAGAGACATAATCTAATTGAGATCAGAATCACTGTTCTAGTAGCAAAGCACCAGCATGGGCCCTAGGCACAGCAGAATGATTAATATCTAATAAGCAAATAATCCGTTAAATTATTATAAACATTACTTTTGACAACTCTTTTGTTGGCAAATGAAAGAGGGAAAGAAAGAAACAAAGAAACAAAAGATCTAAAAAATCACCACTTTCTCTAATAACAGTGTAAAGGCAGATTTTGTCAGAGCGAGGATGATAGATATCATGATGGGTTTGAGTGTTATGATCAATTTTAAGCACTCTGGGGAGAGATTTTTACCAATAACATGGATGACAATTGAACGCCCAGAGCAAGATCCCCCCTCTTCAGAAACAAAAATGAATAACACCAGTTCTGGAAGTGTGGCTCCTCTTACGGACTTATCGTTACCCCTCTAGTAAGTACACCAGTCCCTTGCTACCATGAAGGTAATCAGATGCGGAGCCTAAAAAGGAGAGGTAAACAGCCCCTCTCACACCAGCTCCTTTTAATTTTTTCTTTTTTCAAATTTTTTTTTTTAATTTGGTAAAATGCACATAACATAAAATGTACCATTTCAACCATTTTAAGTGTACAGTTCTATGGCATTAAGTCATATTGTCATGCAATATGACACCGTTCATTTCTAGAACTTTTCATCCCTCAAAACTGAAAGCCTACACCCATAGAACAACGCCTCATTCCCCTTCTACCCTCATCCCTGGGAAACCATTTTACTTTTATCTCTATGAATTTGACCTCTAGGGAACTCACATTAGTATAATCATTCAATATTTTTCCTTTTTACTTAGCACAACGGTTCATCCATGTTGTTGCATGTGTCAGAATTTCCTTCCTATTTAAGGCTGAACAATAATACTCCATTGTATGTATGTATATACCACATTTTGTTTATCCATTCATCATTGATGGACAGGTTACTTTCACCTTTTGACTACTGTGCATAATGCTGCTCTGAAGATGGGTATATACAAATATCTACTTAAATCCCTGCTTTCAGTTCTTTTTTCAGCTTGATTAGAGTATAACTGACAAAGCTGAAAGATATTTAAAGTGTACAATGTGATTATTTAATATACATATACATTGTAAAAGGATTCCCCTCATCAAGTTAATTAACACATCAATCACCTCACGTAGTTACCCTTTTTTGGCAGCAGGGGTTGGGTGGGAGTAGAGAACGTTTACAGCTACTCTCTTTTACAAATTTCAGTTATCCAATAAAGCATTATCAACTCTAGTCACCATGTTATACATTAGAACCTCAGACCTTACTCATATTATAACTGAAAGTTTATACCCTTTTACTAACCTCTATTTCTCCTACCCTCCTGCTCCCAGCAACCCCTTTTCTACTCTCTGTTTCTGAGTTCAACTTTTTTTTTTTTTTTTTTAAAGATTCCACGTATAAGTGATACATGAGGTATTTGCCTTTCTCTGTCTGGGTTATTTCACTTAGCATAATGCCCTCCGGGTTCACCCATGTTGTCACAAATAACAGGAATTTCTTTTTTTCAAGGCTTAATAATATTTCATTATATATATGTATACACATACATATTTATAATCATATTTTCTTTTTCTATTCATCCATCAACAGACACTTAGGCTGTTTCCGTATCTTGCCTATTGTGAATAATGCTGCAACGAACATTGGAATACAGATCTCTCTTAAAGATGATTTTGTTTCTTTTGGATATATACCCAGAAGTGGGATTTCTGGATCACATAGTAGTTCTATTTTTAATTTCTTGAAGAACCCCCATACTGTTTTCCATAGTGGCTATATCAATTTACCTTCCCATCAACAATGCACAAGAGTTTCCTTTTCTCCACATCCTTGCCAACATTTGTTATTTCTTGTCTTTTTGAAAACAGACATCCTAACAGGTGTGAGGTGATATCTCATTGTTTTTTATTTGCATTTCACTCATAATTAGTGATGTTGAGTACCTTTTCATATACTTGTTGGCCATTTGCATGTTTTCTTTGGAAAAAAGTCTATTCAGGTCCTTTGGGGTTTTTCGCTACTGATTTGTATGACTTCCTTGTATACTTTTGGGTATTAACCCTTTATTAGATATGTGGTTTGCAAACATTTTCTCCCGTTCCATAGGTTGCCTTTTAATTTTGTTGATGGTTTCTTTCACTGTGCAGAAATTTTTGATGTAGTCTCACTTGTTTATTTTTGCTTTTGTTGCCTTTACTTTTGCTGTGAAATCCAAAAAATTATTGCCAAGACAGATACCAAGGAATTTAACCTCTATGTTTTCTTCTACAAGTTTCATGTGTTTTCAGGTATTACATTCATTTTTTATCCATTCTCAATTAATTTTTGGTGTAAGATAGTGGTCTAGTTTCATTCTTTTGCTGTCCAGTTTTCCTGACATGATTTACTGAAGAGACTATCTTTTCCCCATTGTATATTGTGGGCTCCTCTGTCTTAAATTAATTGACCATCTACACATATTTCTGGGCTCTCTATTCTGTTCTATTGATCTATGTGTCTGTTTTTATGCATATCATACTGGTTTTGATTACTGTAGTTTCATGATATAGTTTGAAATCAGGAAATGTGATGCATCTAAATTTGTTCTTTCTCCAGATTGATCTGGCTACTCATGGTATTTTGTGGTTCCATACAAATTTTAGGAATTTTTTTCTATTTCTATTTTTTGAAATGTCATTGCATTGACTCTGTGGATCAGTTTGGGTAGTATTTTAACAGTATTTTAACAATATTAATTCTTCCAATCCATGAACACAATATCTATTTATTTATGTCTTCAATATCTCTAATCAATGTCTTACAGTTTTCAGTATACAGATTTTTTATCTCCTTGATTAAATTCCCTGTTTTCAATTCTTTGAGTCATATACCCAGAAGTGGAATTGTTAGGTCATAAGGCAATGCCATTTTTAATTTTTTGAGGAACCACCATACCATTTTCCATAGCCTCTGCACCATTTTACATTCCCACAGCAGTGCATAAGGATTCCAATTTCTCCACAACCTCACCAACACTTGTTATTTTCTGTTTTGTTTTGTTTTTTTATTAATAGCCATGGTAATGGTGTGAGGTAGGTTTTCCTTAAACAGATCAAATTATTTAAGCTGGCTGTGTGTTCTCTAAAGGACTCAGGAAAAAGTACTATAGTCTTGGGCCCATTGAGGGACTTTTATCCTTTCTGTAGTACACCACGTATTTGACATCTACATTATGACTAGCATAGACCCCCCCTCTCTCCCGCCGGGTACACATCAACTAGCTAAGGAGGCAAAAACATACTGAAATGAGTAAAGAACAGGAAAAGAAACGCTTGAAGGGTTCAGAAGGGAGTATGTGCATTTGAGCGGGTGCAAGCACGTACAGCCTTTTACACTACAGCCCAGAAATCCCAAAGCTGTTATTAAGAAGGACTCTCATGCACCCCTGAAGCCTTATTTCATCTTCCTCTACTTCTTCTTTAACAATTCCCTCTGGACTCTTATGTCTCCAAGATTAATCATGGCTGTTTGAAGCAGCACACCATTGCCCACGCCTTCTCCTACTCCATCTCCTGGTCCTGACCACAAATCTAAATCAATAGTCTTCCCTTGTAAAACAATTAATTCCTCACTGTATGAGTATAAAATATCTGAAGTCTGCTAAGAGCAACTCAGTCACCTAAGGGCCTGGTGGCTCTAACTTCTTGTCTCCCACTATATAACTGAAGGACATGACAAAGTCATATTCCTTCTCTTTGCCTCAATTTCTTCTTTCATAGAGTGGGAGCAACAGAATTAAGTCACTGATTATGTTGAGATCTAATCTGGAGACTAAAGCTTGCTTTGAGACTCTAAGATGCTTCTAATTAACATTATAATTAGCATTATAGCTAATGTTAGTAATCTAAGAATTTATCAGCCCAGGGGAAACATTAATAGATATGAGATAATGAAAGATCTAGCAAAGAATGGGCAACTAATATTTGGGACTTGGTTTTACATATAATGTACCAATCCTTTCCCAATCATCATAAAGTCATCATAAAGTGATGTGTGAAGATAAACAAACATACAACAAGCTGGAAAAGAGTGTTGCAGGCTGAGGGAATAGCATGCAGGAAAGTGTAATGGCACAAAAGAGCCAGGTGGATCAGAAGACCAGAAGAGAGGCCAGTGTGGCTTGGGATGCAGTGAGAAAGGCAAAAAGAGGTGTAAAATAAGGTTACAGAGGGAGACTGGAGCCAGAGCATTTACGATCTTGCAGGCCATTTTATAAGGTTTTCATCTGAAGAGTAATGGGAAATCACTGAAGGCTTTAAGCAGGATGATGTGATCTGTTTTATGTTTTTGAAAGATCAGTCACAAACGAGTAGAGGATGGATATAAGGGAATGAGTGTGGAATCAGGAAGACAAGACAAGGCTACAGCAATGCCCAGGTGGGAAATGAGGCTATTTTGATTAGGGTGATGGCAGTGCAGTAAAAAGAAGTAGATGGACTCCAGGTTTTGGAAGTAGAGCTGATAAGAGTTGGAGATGTATAATTTGAGTGCATGAAATAGAGAAGACTAAGCGTGGCTCTTAAGTACATGAGATAGTGGTGGTGCAATCTAGCAAAGTGACGAATTTTGCTGCCACTTTGCTTTTGTGTTTCTTGTTTATTTTTTGTTTATTTATAAAAGTAATATGTTTTGGCTATAGGGAATTTGAAAGTAGAGAAATACATAATGGGAGAAATAAAAATCAACCACTGAAAAATAAGTACTCTTAATTTTGGTTGAAGAGGCAGTCTTAAACCTCTGCCTCTTAAACCAGAGGCAGAATTGTTCACTTCGCTTAGTCACCTGATGGTGAAAACTTCAGGGATGTGTTGCTATGTAAAGACAGGGGCAGGGCGCCTGGGTGGCTCAGTTGGTTAAGCGACTGCCTTCGGCTCAGGTCATGATCCTGGAGTCCCTGGATAGAGTCCCGCATCGGGCTCCCTGCTCGGCAGGGAGTCTGCTTCGTCCTCTGACCCTATTCCCTCTCATGTGTTCTCTCTCTCTCATTCTCTCTCTCTCAAATAAATAAATAAAATCTTTAAAAAAAAAAAAATAAAGACAGGGGCATAACCAGAAATTAGAAATATCTATGACACCACCAAGAGACATCACCTAAAGAGGTTCATCCATCTCTCCAATTACTAAGCATGATCCCCCATCAATACCAAAAAGAATGGAGGAACATGTCCCTGCATTAATTACAGAGCATTGATTACAATCGCCTCATTTTGGCAATTCCACACCCCTTTATTCCAGAGCTTTCAAAATGCCTGCCAAATAGATAGTGATTCACTCATTAAGACCTTCAGGGAAGCCTACAATCTGGTACAGATGCACTAAAAAGAGGAAGTGGGAGAAAGAATTCTGGACAAGGTGTGCACTTTAGAACATCATCACATAACACACTATCAACATTTTGACATTTGAATAAAATACCCATACTTTCCTATTTCACAGTTACATACCTAAATGAAAATATACTCTTTTTCTCCACATAATCCAAATATGCCTAGCCTCCAAAAAAGTGTTTTATGGTACTTCTGAGAGCAACACCTATATACATTACAATAAAAAAACATACTTGGCATTTGCACAGCACCATATGTTTTACAAAGCACTTTTACATACATTAGTTTAAACCATCTGGCAACATCAGTTAAGTCAACAGGACAGTTATTGTTATTCTTTATTTTCAGCTGAAGACATTATGGAGAAAAACTTTTGACTGAATTTAAAATGTTTATTCCCTTTGCCCTAGTAATTCCACAATTTATCCTAAGGAAATAATTGGAAATGGCTAAGAGATTTATGTACAGGCTATACATTGAAGTATTATTGAAAAAGTAAAATATTGAAAATTTAAATCCCCCCAAATAGGGGACTGCCTAAATAAATTATGGTATGTTTGTGTGGTGAAATATTATGTAGGCATTAAAACTGATTTTGTTCAAAGAAAACTTAACCACATCAAGAAGTGGTAATGACATAATACTCCTAGAAGCAATAAAGTTAAAAATCTATATATGTACTTGTTGGTTCTTAAATTGGCCCCCAACCATGGAAGGCAGGGAGACAAAAGAAAGAGGCAGACCACTCCAGATTGGTAGGTAGCAAGGGAACTTACTTACAAGGCTTCCCTTAGGCAGCTGCAAGACAAGTAGATTTCTGCACCCGTCTGCCAGAATCTTAGAAGTTTATATAGGGGCCTTAATAGTGTTTAGTCACATATATTGTCCAGATGGTCTCAACAACACATTGCTCTCTCAAGACTGTGTCCCTGGGGCAGCTTCTGGCATGGGGAAGACATGTTGAACACACATTCCAAGAAAAGGGGAGGGAGTGAGGAACCTCTGCCTGGGTCCAGCTCACAGGTCAACTGGCGGTCATGTCCTCTTGATTACCTCCTCCAACAGAAGTAAAAAAATTTCAAGTGTGTTAAAAAGTAAGTGTGTGTGTGTGTGTATATATATATATATACACACACACATACACATATATATATATAATATATCCAGAGAAATAGCTAAAAAGAAATAAACCAAAATTAAGAGTACTTATTTTTCAGTGGTTGATTTTTATTTTTTCCTTTATGTATATCTATACTTCCAAATTCCTTAAAGCCAAAACATATTACTTTTATAAATAAACAAGAAATAAATAAGAAACACAATTTTTTGAAGAAAAAAAGGAAGAGGAACAGCTGTGGGCTCAGAGAAGTGAAATGATGACCCAAGTTCTCCCAAGTGATATATAATCACAGCATTTATTGAAATTCCTAAGAATTTCAATAAATGAGTTAGAATAACTAACTCATTTAGTCCTCACAATCCCATTAGAAAGAAATTATTTTTTTCACATTTTACAAATGAAGAAACTGAGGCATGAGGAGTTTAATTTGCCCAAAGTTACAAAGCTGCTACAGAGCAAAATTGGAATTAGGAGATCAATCTTCTGATTCCACTTCAAGGGTTTTTTCCCAGCCATTAAGCTGCTTTTCATCTATTACTCAGACTGAGGTATTACCAGAGGGCATCTATGGTGATGCACAGGAAACTACCCATAATCCCTCCCAGAGAAAATTATTTCTTCCAATTGTCAGCTAGCTCAAGAGCCTTTCTTTCATGCACTTTCCCATTTGCAGGTTATCCACCAAGACATTATGGACCTACTCATGTAAGGCTTTTTCCAGTCAATTCAAAAGAAACTTCTTTGGTTTAACTGTTTAATCATTCCCAGATAACTCCAGGGGCTTCCTCAGCATGAAGGACTCCAAAATTTGTATCATCCGTTCTCACCTTTCCACCAGTCTATGACCAACA
Source organism: Leptonychotes weddellii (assembly GCF_054177405.1). Classification (NCBI taxonomy): domain Eukaryota; kingdom Metazoa; phylum Chordata; class Mammalia; order Carnivora; family Phocidae; genus Leptonychotes; species Leptonychotes weddellii. The sequence continues at coordinate 116,766,829 of NC_138370.1, read as the reverse complement.
GGATAGAATAATTATACTGAATACAAAAAGCTGTGGTCCATTAAGCCTACTTTTAAAAATAATTAGTAACCCAAAGCAATCTACACATTTAATGAAATCCCTATCAAAATACCAATGGTATTTTTCACAGAGCTAGAATAAACAATCCTAAAATGTGTATGGAACCACAAAAGATCCTGAACAGCTAATGCAATCTTGAAAAAAAAAAAAAAAAAGCAAAACTGGAGGCACTATGATTCTGGACTTCGAGTTATACTACAAAGCTGTAGTAATCAAAACAGTATGGTACTGGTAGAAAAATAGACACATAGTTCAATGGAACAGAACAGAAACCCTAGAAATAAAACCACAACTATATTGTCAATTTGTCTTTGACAAAGCAGGAAAGAATATACGAATGGAAAAAGATAGTCTCTTCAACAAATGGTGTTGGGAAAACTGGACAGCAGCATGCAAAAGAATGAAACTGGACCACTTTCTTATACCATACACAAGAACAAATTCAAAATGGATTAAAGACCTAAATGTGAGACCTGAAACCATAAAAATCCTAGAGGAGAACACAGGCAGTAACCTCTTTGACATCGACCATAGCAACTTCCTTCTAGATATGTCTCCTGAGGCAAGGGAAACAAAAGCAAAAATAAACTATTGGGACTACATTAAAATAAAAAGCTTCTGCACAGCAAAGGGAACAATCAACAAAACTAAAAGGTGACCTGATGAATGGGAGAAGATATTTGCAAATGACATATCCAATAAAGAGTTAGTATCCAAAATATATAAAGAACTTTTTGGGGCACCTGGGTGGCTCATTTGTTAAGTGTCTGCCTTTGGCTCAGGTCATGATCCCAGGATCCTAGGATCAAGCCCCACATCGGGCTCCCTGCTCAGTGGAGAGCCTGCTTCTCCCTCTCCCATTCCCCTGCTTGTGTTCCCTCTCTCGCTGTGTCTCTCTCTCTGTCAAATAAATAAATAAAATCTTTAAAAAAAAAAAAAAAGAACTTTTCAAGCTCAACACCCCAAAACCAAATAATTCAATTAAAAATGGGCAAAAAAACAAAAAAGGGCAGAAGACATGAACAGACATTTCTCCAAAGAAGACATACAGATAGCCAACAGACACATGAAAAGATATTCATCATCACTTACCATCAGGGAAATGCGCATAAACCTACAATGAGATATCACTTCACACCTGTCAGAATGGCTAAAATCAACAACACAAGTAACAACAGGTGTTGGAGAGGATATGGAGAAAGGGGAACTCTCTTGCACTGTTGGTGGGAATTTAAACTGGTACAGCCACTCTGGAAAGGAGTATGGAAGTTACTCAAAAATTAAAAACAGAACTACTCTACAATCTAGCAATTGCACTATTTACTCAAAGAACACAAAAACACTAATTTAAAGAGATATATGCACCTCGATGTTTATAGCACCATTATTTACAATAGCCACAATATGGAAGCAGCCCAAGTGTCCATCAATTGATGAGTGTATAAAGAAGATATAGTATATATATATATATACAATAGAATATTAGTCCTAAAAAAGAATGAAATCTTGCTATTTGTAATGACATGGATGGAGCTAGAGAGTATAATGCTAAGGAAAGTAAATCAGTCAAAGACAAATAGCATATGATTTCACTCATATATGGAATTTAAGAAACAAAACAAATGAGCAAAGGTAAAAGAGAGAGAGAAAAACCAAGAAACAGACTCTTAATTATAGAGAACTGATGGTTACCAGAGGGAAGGTGGGTGGGAGGTTAGGTTAAATAGGTAATGGGGATTAAGAAGTGCACTTGTTGTGATGAGCACTGGGTGTGGTATGGAACTGTTGAATCATTATATTATACACCTGAAACTTATGTAACACTGTAAAAAATGAAATAAATAATAATTAGTGTACTCTACCTTCCAGATAACATGTAGTACAGTTTATCACAGATTAGACAACTTCCTTTATAAGAAAACAAACAGGATTGCATTTTATTCACTCCCTCATTCACTCATTCACACATGCAACAAACATTCATCTAATGTCTATTCTGAGTAGGCACAATTGTACATGTTGTGGCAACAGCAGTGAACAAAACAAAGTTGCTACCTTCATGTATCTTATATTTAGTAGGTCATTGAATAATTTAGCAAATCAATTAATTGATTTCTGGTAGTGAGCAGCGATAATTAGAAAAATAAAGCAAGGTAAGAGGATTTAGAATGTGGGAGATGAGGAGAGCTGTTTTAAATAAATGGTCAGGGAGGTCTCCCAGCTGAAACTCAAATGGTGTGAACGAATGAGTCATAGGAAGATTTGAGAGAGAAGACAGGCATCACTACTTTTGAAACTCTGATCTCCTGGACCCTAAGACCTACAACTTTGGAACGGCCTTTCCAACTTAGTTGATTTCCCCCAGTTGAATCTCTTACTGTCTATACAGTAGAGCTATAGCTCTATCAAGTATACTGTCCAGGTCTTGGGTCCTTCTAATTTCAGGATGGATGGAATGGATAATAAAATTAACAACTACACCTTGACTTTTGTTACTAACTGATATCCCAAGTTCTAAAATCCATTTGTATGACAGAATACCAATATCCAGCTCTCACTAGGAAACTAGGGGATGTGGCCCACATTATCCCCTGGAGGCATACAAATATGCCTCAATTACTCAAAGTAAGCATTATCCACAGAGGGAAACAGGCTAATTCCCACAGAAGTGACTTAATCTCCCATATGAAAGACTAAAGCAGGGCGCCTGGGTGGCTCAGTTGGTTAAGCGACTGCCTTCAGCTCAGGTCATGATCCTGGAGTCCCTGGATCGAGTCCCTCATCGGGCTCCCTGCTCAGCAGGGAGTCTGCTTCTCCCTCTGACCCTAACCCCTCTCATGTATTCTCTCTCATTCTCTCTCTCAAATAAATAAATAAAATCTTAAAAAAAGAAAAAAGAAAGAAAGAAAGACTAAAGCATGAGTAGTCAAACTTCAGCTTTTGGTTCATATTTCTCTACACAAATACTTTACACTAATGTACCTCCAAAGAATGAGCCATAAACTTAGGAAAAAAGAATAGCAGCCCTATTTTCAAACCAGTGGTGGTATCCTCACCATTTACATAGCCATCAAAGAATACCTCAGGAAGAGTCTTGAGTCCTGTGATTAAGAAATCATAAGATTTCAGAACCTATACACAGTCCCTCAGTGGAGAAGTGCAATGTCTGTGTTGATGTCCCTCCTTCTCAAGCTACCAATAATTTATCCTCTTTTCTGTACTCCTTAAAGACTACATTTTTTGATCACATAAAAAAATATTTTTCAGAAATATAAAAGTAGAACTTTTCTAAACCTTCCGTATTTCCATAAAGTTCATTTTCCAAAAGCCAGTCTAATTTGTTTTTCCACTAAACTCATTCATGTGTCACTTGACAACTAGGCACTAGAGATACAGAGGCAAACAAAAGAAACAAGAGTCCTGCCCTCCTGGAACTTGCTATCTGGACTGAATCAAAGAATGAAATGCAAAAAATGAAATCATAAAAATAATAGGATAGAATATGAGTAAGCTCTTTTATAATCTTAGGGTGATAAGGAAAGCCTTTTTATACACATTTCATGAAAGTTAAAAATAATAAAAGACTGACATATTTATCATAAAATGATAAGACTGACAGACTTAAGAACAGAGTAAAATTCTTAAATTGATAACAAAATAACAACAATGACAATAACAAAATAAACAAAGCCCAAAAGATAAATGACAATTTGGAGAAAAATATTTAATACATACATCAAAGAGTAAACTTCTTAATACAAAGCAACAAAAGTAAGATAAAACAAAATGGATAAATAGGCAAAGGACATAACCAGGAAAGTCACAGAGAAAGACCTACAGTCAATTAAATGGCTCAACCTTACTTAAAATGTAAATTAAAACAAATACTTGAGTTTTTATTTAAAATTATTTTTAAATTTTTAAAGCTTTAAAATGTCTAAAGGTATGAGAAAATGTTCATTTGCTCTCAGAAAAAAATACACATTTCTGGTTTTATTTTTGTTTAAGTTTTTATTTCAATTCCAGTTAGTTAACATCCAGCGTAGTATTAGTTTCAGGTATATAATATAATGATTGAACACTTCCATACAACACCCGATGCTCATCACAGTAAGTGCCCTCCTAATCCCCATCACTTATCCAACCCAACCTCCCACCCATCTCCCCTCTGGTAACCATCAGTTTGTTTTCTATAGTTAAGAGTCTGTTTCTTGGTTTGCCTCTCTCTTTTTTTTCCCTTTGTTCATGTGTTTTGTTTCTTAAAATTCCATATATGAGTGAAATCACATGGTATTGTCTTTCTCTGACTTATTTCACTTAGCATAATATTCTCTAGCTTCATCCATGTCATTGCAAAGAGCAAGATTTCACTCTTTTTTATGGATGAGTAATATTCCATTGTATATATACCACATCTTCTTTACCCATTCATCAATTGATGGACACTTGAGCTGTTTCCATAATTTGGTTATTGTAGATAATATTGCTATAAAGATCAGGGTGCATGTATCCTGTTGAGTTAGTATTTTTGTATTCTTTGGGTAAACACCTAGTAGTGCAAGTGCTGGATTGTAAGGTAGTTCTATTTTTAACTTTTTGAAGAACTTCCACACTCTTTTCCAGAGTGGCTGCATCAGTTTAAATTCCCACCATCTTTTCATGTGTCTGTTGGCCATCTGAATATGTCTGTTCGTGTCTCCTGCCCTTTTTTGGTTTTTTTGCCCATTTTTAATTGGATTATTTGGTTTTGGGGTGTTAAGTTTGAAAAGTTCTTCATATATTTTGGATACTAACTCTTTATTGGATATGTCATTTGCAAATATCTTCTCCATTAGGTCACCTTTTAGTTTTGCTGATTGTTCCCTTTGCTGTGCATAAGCTTTTTATTTTAATGTAGTCCCAATAGTTTATTTTTGCTTTTGTTTCCCTTGCCTCAGGAGACATATCTAGAAGGAAGCTGCTATGGTCGATGTCAAAGAGGTTACTGCCTGTGTTCTCCTCTAGGATTTTTATGGTTTCAGGTCTCACATTTAGGTCTTTAATCCATTTTGAATTTGTTCTTGTGTATGGTATAAGAAAGTGGTCCAGTTTCATTCTTTTGCATGCTGCTGTCCAGTTTTCCCAACACCATTTGTTGAAGAAACTATCTTTTTCCCATTGTATATTCTTTCCTGCTTTGTCAAAAATAAATTGACCATGTAGTTGTGGGTTAGAAAAATTAAACATCTTTACATTTCCTTTTGGAAAGAAATTTAGTTAAATCTATCAAAATTTTAAATATGCTAACCCTTTGACCTCCCAGTGATTTTACTTCTAGTAGTTAATCATATAAATATACTTAAATATTTGTGCATAAATATATATGTAATGATATTCAATACAGCAAAGTTTGCAATAAAAATGTTTTTAAAATAATGAACAGAAAATTAATTACATATCATGGAATACTCTGCATTTATTAGAAAGAATGATGTAGGTCCATGTGTACTGATATGAAAAGATGTTCAAGATATATTAACATTATTATTTATTTCATATATGTATTTAATATATATGTATACATATATCAAATTGTGAATAATGTTTATCTTTGTGAAAATTAAAGTTATGTAGGTCATTTACTTTTTTATAACATTTCTAAATTGTCTAAATTATTTACAGCAGCATTTTTACCTTCGCAAGTAGAATAAATTATAAAGGGGTAAGCCCCAGGGTTTAATCATTATGTGCTTATCAGGCATTTATTATTATTTATTATATACTTTTTATCCTCTTTATATCCTGATGTCATATTGCTAACATAAAGTAGACTAGCTATCCATATACACCTGTATGATTGAACATCATTGCTCAGTTGAATGCACAAAGGTCTGTTATTTGGGTGTCCTAACAAAAGGAGATGCTAGGATAGAACACTCCAGAATTGAACAGTTGTCTTCCACTATAGTAGGCTGAGGAGAGATGTAAAGCACAAAAGGTCATCTAAGTATGTGCATGATATTTATTACTAGCTAGAACCTTGGACCAAAGCCTTTGGAGCTCCTATTATGATGAACTGGGCTGAACCATGTAGGAGCCTGCAGATTTATTCAGTTACTTTAGCTTAAGACCTAGACCAGAAACAGAACAAAGAACCATCTTCTTGCCCAATTTCACTCATACCCACATAGCTTATCTTGGCCACCCACATGTAACATTATAAGAAGGTAGGTGAACAAAACAGCACCATCCCTTTTTCCAAAGGTCTAGTGTGGAAAAATGCCAAAGCTTCTTCTCAATGTGTCCTTCTCTCTGAGCCCCAGACTGGCCTAGCTTAGCCTTCTAAGAGTGGAGGCATTCCCCAAGTAAAAGATGCCTGGAAGCTCTACCTTAACCCACAAGTTTTATTGGGCTAAGAGAAAAGAGAATTTCACAGAGAGGTCCAAGGAGAGGGCACAGCCTGCTTTCAATTTTATTTATAATACTTTTATTCCAACTAACTGCCTAACTGCATTTCTTCTGCCCCGGGTGTGTGTGTGTGTGTGTGTGTGTGTGTGTGTGTGTGTGTGTGTGTGTGTGTGTGTGTGTGTGTGTGTGTGTGTGTGCGCAAAATGTTGGGAATATGGAGCTCCTCCTAGTGGTTGGAGTACATGGCCATCAGCTTCAAAACTAAAGTCCTAATTTTTCTGTTTGCACTTGTTAATTGAGAAATATTTGAAGGGCAATGAAATTGAGAGGCTGAAAACATGATATCAAAAAGGAAATGAGAGAATGACTGAAGAAGGCAATGGCTGTTCTCTTTTTGCAGGAACAACTGGAGAGAATTTCAGTCAGGCCAATGGAAACTTTGGGTAACAAGTGGATAATTTTGGAAAATCAGCATGTAAGGTTGAAAAATTCTTCTTCCCAAATTATAAAATAGGATAATCCTAGCAATGAATCAAGGTGATATCCATGCTCTGTCCCAGGAATTGATAAAAATACTAATATTTATAAGCACTCAATAAATATGTTTAATTTGTTGAATAAAAGGCCTAAAGAGCCTAACCTCCTTAAGAATTAGATTTGATTCATAAGATCTTTATTTTCTATTGTATTTGGAGTTCTTTTGACCTAATGACAGTCAGGCGTTATCCGTGGGCAAAATTCCCATGGAGAAAACAACTGAATTTTGAGCTACTTTTAAAAAACAATAGTCTTGGGGGCAACTGGGTAGCTCAGTCGGTTAAGTATCCAACTCTTGATTTTGTTTTTGTTTTGTTTTTAATTTTTTTAAATTTATTTGACAGCGAGAGAGGGAGAAGCAGGCTCTCCACTGAGCAGGGAGCCCGACGTGGGGCTCGATCCCAGCACCCTGTGATCATGACCTGAGCCGAAGGCAGACGCTTAACAACTGAGCCACCCAGGCACCACCAGACTCTTGATTTTGGCTCAGGTCATGATCTCAGGGCATGGGATCAATCCCCATGTTGAGCTCCATGCTCAGTGGGGAGTCTGCTTGAGATTCTCTCTCTCCCTCTCCCCCTGAACCTCCCCACTAAGATAAATAAATAAATCTTCTAAAAAAAACAATAGTTTTAAACACAAAAATATATATTGTCTCTTGCCTGAAGGCCCCAAAGAACAGAAAAACCCATACAGCCCATGACAACTTAATATGATTTGAAGAATATTAAAAAGACATATCTAGGGGCGCCTGGGTGGCTCAGTTGGTTAAGCGACTGCCTTCGGCTCAGGTCATGATCCTGGAGTCCCGGGATCGAGTCCCGCCTCGGGCTCCCAGCTCGGCAGGGAGTCTGCTTCCCCCTCTGACCCTCCTCCCTCTCATGTTCTCTGTCTCTCATTCTCTCTCTCTCAAATAAATAAAATCTTTAAAAAAAATAAAAAAAGACATATCTAAACATTTCCTTCCATGGGCACCTGGGTGGCTCAGTTGGTTGAGCATCCAACTCTTGATTTCAGCTCAGGTCATGATCTCAGGGTCTTGAGATTGAGCCCCACATCGGGCTCCATGTGGTGTCTCCTTGAAATTCTCTCTCCCTCTCCCTCTGCCCCCTCCGCACCGCTCACACTCTCTAAATAAATAAATAAATAAATAAATAAATAAATAAATAAAATCTTAAAAAAAAAATTCCTTCCAGGACTGTTCTAACATTTCACTGGATTCATTGCTAACAACCTTTCAAAATCATCTGCATTTTCCTTACAATTTTTGACCAACTGGCTATTCATATTAAGATAAAATATAGGATTGTTTGAGGAGTTTAATTAAGGCAAATCTCTGTTTTCTAAACACTGCAAATTACACTGTAATAAATGGTACACTACACTGTCTTTTTGAAAGAATTTTAAATTAAGATTAAATGTTTCCTGTGTTTTTATAATATAAGGTTAATAAAAAGTAGACTCACCAAATAAATTCACTTTAACATTAGTGACTTTGATAGTTGTGGTTTTGACTATTTTTATAGAACTGTCACCAGTCTAAAATCAGTAATGATTTAAAGTTTTGCTAAAGCAAGCACTTGAATCAAACTTTGTTGAGGGAGTAAGGTGCAGCAACCCACTTAGCTTGTGTAGACCATGAGACTCAGTGCAGCTTTATTCTCAGCTTGTTTTCCCATGTGTAGATTTTTGTTAAGTAATTAAACAAGGAAGCCATTGGACTGAGGTGGCTCTGATGCTTTGGTAGTCTACATAAGCAAACCAAAACTTAAGCCAGAATCAACGCACTCCAATTCAAGAAAATGAAACCTAAGAACAACCAGTCACAAACAGCCAACCAGGCTTTCCCAAATAAAATGATCACTTAAGCTATAGCCAAGCGAAGTAATTTTCTTGCTTTGCTTCCCCTAGCTCCTCTTAGTGGAGTGCCCTAACCACCTTTGGTTTGGTACTACCCAATTTGAATCAATGTATATTCAAATAAACTCAAAAAAAAAAAAAAGTTAATATGCCTCGATTTACCTTTTAGTGTCCTCGATACAGAACTGAAGTCCCTTAAGAAGTCACTTAAAAAAGTTTTCTAATAAAAATGAGGTGTGCAAAAGACATGGACTTATTACTCAAGAAAAATCAAATTCCATAGCATAACTTCTGTTTTAATTTCGATACTACCACAATTTGTCTACAGATTTTTCCTTTTGATTCACAATCAACCAATAATTAAACAATAAATATTGATTGAGTGAATATTGTATATAGGAGAACATTCAAGAGATTAAGCTCTGTAGTCATGAATTCAACCAAAGCCCCAAAGTTAAAAAGAATAGGCAGTAAGTACCCTCATAGTCCAAAAAGAGGTAACAATCATATCAAGGCCAGCATTATTAAAAAGCTGCTATCAACCAGTACTGTGAACCCCTATCACTAGACAACCTACCTCACTCAGAGAGATGTTTACCAAGGACAAAATTGTTGGCCTTCAGCAGTGACACAGGAGTAAAAGAAAGCCCACTGAGAAAGTCCTAAGGAGAAATCAGCATGTTCAAGGAATTGCAAATTTAGACTGGTATCTGTTACTTTCTCCCTTAAAGTAATCAACACACGCCAACTACAGCAGGGAAAGGAAGGGAAGCAGCCATTGGACAAACTACACTCCTAGGGATTTACATGACAAAAGTGTTCTATTTCCTATAAGCCAGGTATGCCATCAAAGGAAGTTGGGTTTATGCATGGCCTCTTTGGGTGAGCAGATTCCAGAAGAGGCTCCTGCAGGTGTTGAACTGGGGAGCAGTAATTGAAGGGAAGGCCACATGAAATATACCTGGAAGTACTTAGTTCCCAGCAGAGAAATGGGTAGATACCCCACAGAAGGCTTCCAAAGAGCCCATGATGCAGCCCTGGAGAGATCCAGCATGTGGGTGCCAGGCACTCCAGGACACCATGACAAAATTATACCACCAAACCCTTACCCATGCCTCTGCTCCTTTTATCTTTCTTCCCTTCTCCCCATCCAACCCCAGAAGCAGCAGTAGCAGCACCAGGATGAGAGATGGAGTGACAGGGCCAGGACGCACAGTGAAAGAATACACCAGTCTCCCTTCCTCACTCAGGTTCCTGTGCCACAAACCAGGCCTGAGCAAGAAGAAATGGGCAAGTTTTGGATTGAATGTGAAATGAAAGTTCTAGGGTGTACCAGACTAGGTTTTCTAAAAATCAGTGTTCTTATAATTGAACAATATTAAAAAATAATAATAATTAATTAATTAAAATTAAAAATGGAAAACATTTTTTAAAAAGCTATGCAATCTAACCAAGATGGCAAGGGACAAGGAAGGAAAAACATGGTGAATGGCAGTAGTTGGAAGAAAACAAAGTCCATTCAATAAACGCATTATTTGTGAAAAATGTTTTGCAGGACATAGCAGGAAATAGGAGATAAACATGATATGGCTCGAGTCTTTGAACATCTCACAGTGTGGTGAGAAAAGGAAGACATGTTCATGAAAAACTCCAATACAACAAAGAAAAAATATGCGCTATGAGATAAAAGCACAGTGCCACTGCACTGCTGATTCTGTCTCTCCCCATATGAATTTGATCCCAACTCTCTATCACTTCTGTCCAAAACTCTAAAGAAAAAAACCCTATCTTAGGCTGAGAAAAAAAAAAAAATGAGGTTAAAGGCAAAATAATCAATTGCTTTTTGTTTGTTATAAAAGATTCTGGTAGAAAACTTTAAAAATTAGGCCAAAATTAGTTTTAAATTTTAATTATCTTTCATTTAGCCAAGTAAGTCTATCCCTTGTCACCACCAATAATTGAGTTGTGTGTGAAAGAGAACTAAATACTATAACTATTTGAAAGTCAGGGGTGGAAAGCAAAATTACTACTATTTATAAATTTAACAACAGTGTGAATACTTACAAAACCTAAGAAAATCAATCGAAAAGAATGATACATCAGTATGAGAGTTTGTTAAAGTAGCTAGATATTTAAAAAAAATTAGTATTGCCTATGTACTAACAATAAATAGCTGGTAATTACAGTAGTCCCCCTTATCCACAGGGGATGCATTCCAAGATCCCCAGTGGATGCCTGAAACCACAGAGTGCCGAACATACAGATATACTGTTTTCTCCTGCACAGGCATACCTATGCTAAAGTTTAATTGATAAATTAGGCACAGGAAGAGATTAACAACAACTAATAATAAAATAGAATAATTATAACAATATACTATAATAGGGGCGCCTGGGTGGCTCAGTCATTAAGCGTCTGCCTTCGGCTCAGGTCTTGGTCCCGGGGTCCTGGGATCGAGCCCCCCATTGGGCTCCCTGCTCGGCGGGAAGCCTGCTTCTCCCTCCCCCACTCCCCCTGCTTGTGTTCTCTCTCTCACTGTGTCTCTCTCTGTCAAATAAATAAATAAAATCTTTTTTAAAAAAACAAGATACTGTAATAAAAGTTATATGAATGTGTTCTCTCAAAATACGTTGTGGTACTCACCCTTCTTAGGCTGACCTGAGTGGAAAAAACACCTACGTGAGGGGAGTGACGTAGCATCCTGACGCAGAGTTAGGCTAGTATTGGCTTTCAGCCGATTCGTCAGAATCATCTGCTTCCTGCCACGGTTGACAGCGGATCACCGAAAGTGCGGAAGGCAAAGCTGAAACCATGCCTAAGGGGAGACTACTGTCTAATGGAAAAAAAGACATGATGGTACTGATTGAGGAGGTCATGGAGAAGACGTAACCGCTGGTGGACCCTCAAGCTGGACCTGGGCAGTCAGAGTCTCCTCACCGCATCCCCTGTCCTTGGAATGTCTGTTCTGCCCACCATTCCCACAGTGGAGGTTGTTTCCAAGGATGCAGCCTTGAGAGAGTAATGTGTTGCTCAGACCATCTGTACAGTATACGTGACTGAACCACTGGTTCAGGCCTCTGGATAAATATTTACGATTCTGGCAGGCGGGTGCAGAGATCTGTTTGTCTTGCTGCCACCCAAAACAAGCCTGGTAAGTAAGTTCCCTTGCACATTAAACCTGCCACCTACCAAACTGGAGTGGTCTGCCTCTTCCCTCCGTCCCTCCTTGCTTTCTGTATAGGGGGCCCAGTTTACAAACCCACACATACACAGGAACCCGGAGTATAAAACATCTAGGAATCACACTAATAAAAACTGCTGGACCTCTTTTTTTGAAAACTGTATATTTTTATTGAGACAATATTTTAAAAGCATCAAGCTATTTTACTGGTAGCTATTTTGTGTGCCATTTAATCTGGAACCAACAGACTTTGTCAGAACAAGATGCGTGACATATGCTAAGACATGATCCCATCAATGGCAGGTGCATAAAACATGCTACTTCACACACATAGCTACCTGCTGCTTGCAGTTCTGCTGCAGTTTCTATCTGCATAACACAAGAATTCTGTGAAAAACTATTTTTCACAATTCCCATCACAAAGAAAAAATATGTATCAAGATGTGTTTATAATTGTAAGCACTGTATTACTGAATACAGTTCTGACAAGGAAGAACTTCCACTTTGATTGGACATTGATGAGCACCAGATTCCCACTTAGACTTTTACATAACTGATGATTGGAAGAATTTCCATAAACTGGCTTCTGGTTCTACACGTTTTAACTCTTCTCTCTCCCTCACTACCCACATATTTCTTGAGGCAGGATCTGTACGATGTGTTCATCCTGACATAGGATCTCTGGCCTTGCACCTTCCCATCACCAAGTAGATGTCCATGTAATAGGCTGCAGGAGTATCCCTGGAATCCTCTCCTATCCCAGGACTTATAGGAGTAACTTAACTATGCATGGAAGTTACTCTGAATCTCAATGTGTATCCCATTGAATTCAAACTAAATGATTTCCCAATTCAACTTCCCTTCCGCCAGGTATCAAAAATGCCTGAGGGGCAATGTAATGGAAAGGCAATCTCAATCGAACAATGAAGGGATTTGGAATTCTAAACTGATGGAGTTTTAAATATCTTACTGTTGCCTGGGATAAGTAAAAACAGAGTTTTCCTTTCCGTACATATTCACCTTCTTTTCCTGAGTCCTCCTACACTTGGAAGAGAAAGCAAGGGGATGGTGGTATTTGTCTTGGCCCCCTTCTGTTCTTGCTGAGCCAGACTGTTGTTAGGCTCTTGGTTACAGCGATTTTTACACCACAGTGTGGATCATTCTGTTTTCTCGTGTGATTCTTCCACCTGCTCAGTAAAAATAGCTTGTCTCTCCTCAATGTAGTAAAGTTTTAAAAGCTCTGATCTTTTCTTGCCTGATCGTGGCACCTCCCAATCTGAAAACAAGAAACAGAATACCATTCTGGTTGTCTTCATAGTAACTACTACTGTTTCTAAAACCAAAATCAGAGCAGACACACAACTCCAGTTTGGGAGGCTGGACTTCCTCCAGTCCGACAACCGGTTTCTCCTGTTAAATAATCCTCAGAGCCTAAAATGGAGAAAAGGAAGTATAGAAGCACAAAATGTATCTAGTTAGCAAAACTTTGGGGCAATGAAATTCCCAATTTTACTTTCTTTACCCACTATTCTTGCTACCCAGGAAATCTCATCCATTTCTATGGTTTCAAACCACCTATATCCCAATGATTCCAAAGTCTATGTTGGAACTTCCTCCTAAGTTCAAGATCTATTTATCCAATTCCCATGGAACATTGTAACTTAAACACGGGTCTTAAATGTAACTTATTGTCCCTTCCAAATAATCACTTTGGTGTGTATTTCCTAAGAACCAAGACATTCTCTAGCATAACCAATTATCAAAACCCGGAAAATAATATTGATTCAATGCTACTATGAAGTCTGCAGAAGTTATTTATATTTTACCAATTATCCCAATAGTGCTCTTTCTAGGGAAAAAAAAAAACTCTGATCAAGTATCACACATTACATTTAGCTGCCATGTCTCCTTAGTCTCATTAATCTGAAATAGTTCCTCAGTCTATTTTTTTCTTTACCTTGACCATTTTTAATGAAGCTGGCAAGTTAATTTGAAGAGGCCTCTCAATTCGGTTTTATCTGAGAATTCCTCATGATTAGATTAAAGCTGTATTATGTGGCAGAATTAACATCAAAGTAGTGTTGTGTTCACTTCAAGTGCATCATATTAAGCAGCGTATGATGTTTGTCTGCACCATTACTGTGACATTAACTTTCATCACTTGGTTTCTCTACTGTAAATTTGCTATTTTTCCTTCGAGGTTAGTAAGTGCTTTGTAGAAAGATACTATGAGACTACATAAATATCCTGTTCTTCATCAAACTTTTACCAACTAGTTGAAACATTTATTGATGATTCTTGCAGGAATCAATATTACCATGACATTTGCCAAATGATGATTTTCTAACCATCATTCCTTTTATACGTGTCATTTGGCATTCTACTGTAATGAAGTTTTTCCTTTTTCCCATTTGTTTGTATCAGTGTGGTCTCATGAATACCTGTTTCATTCAAGGGGTAAAAAGTCATTATGATCATTGAAATGCTCAGATTCTCCCAGCAGGAGCCATATAATACTTTTATACAATAATAAATCCCCCAAAATGGTATAGTGAGTGAGCCCTCATGAAATGCCCTGTCCAATCCCAGCTTTGAAAGAACTTATTGTGTGGACTGTATATCTAGCGTTCTTTCTTATATATGTCATTGGTGTGCATTCACAAAAATTAATAATAAATCATAGGCTAAATTTATTAAGAATCTACTGTGTTCTAGGCATATTGCTAAGCACTGTCCATGTGCTACCTCATTTAATCTTTAAAAAATAAACCCATAGAACGGATATTATTTTTATAATGCCTATTTTACAACTGGGGAAACTCAGCTTTACAGGGGTTAAACAGCCAAGAAATGGGAAAACTGGGGTTTGAACCCAGGTAATCTGCCTCCAGAGATTTTATCCTCTGAGCCATGCTTAGGTCTTAGATTCTTAAAGAGTAGACAAAAACCATACTTGATAAACACCCAAATGCCTACTTCCGCAAACTTCCTTCTGCATGCAGAAGATCAGCCTAGTATATAGTACTTGAGAGCACAGATACTACTAGAGTGAGGCTGCCTAGATTCTAATTCATGTTCTTCCATTCATGAGCAGTATGATTTTGCCCTCCATGAGCTTCAGTTTCTTTCCATCTAAAACAGTAGTAATAATAACACTTCACAGAACTGTTTTTAAGAATTGTAAGGGTTCATGCAAGTGGAGCACTTGGCTTGGCAACTTGGCACATAGTGTAGGCACACAATAAATATGTTTAAAAAAAATACTAAGATGGTCACAGAAAATCTCTGCTTGTGATTTTTAACTTGAGCCACACTTGTGCTATGATGGTCTCTTTGATGTAGCTTTAAGTGTTTCTTAAAAGAAACAATATTTATTGTTGCCAAATGACTGCTATGTTCTGACTTCAGAATTTCTGAGACCCTGAAACCTTCTACATGAGTATCTTCAGATATTTTGCACCTAGTCCAAATCTGGCTTTCATTAGCCATTAAAATCAAAGGCAACTTTAAATCAAAGAATAAAACAGACTTTTCCTAAGCTTAGTCTCACATTAGCATGTGAGAGAACCTGCATCAGCAAAAATCTTTTTTTTTTAATCAACCTAAACCTCTGACTAAATTAATAAGAGTTGAGTTTGACCTTTAAAATGCTAAAAAATACAGTTCCCAGTATAATTCTTGTTCATCCCCGGACCGAACCATTCTCATAGTAAATTATGGCACTAACAGCTGGCTGCCAATGAAGTCAACTATTAATTGTATGTTCACTGCACTGCCTGATATAAATCAATATGAGTAATGAGCAATTGTCCTCAGTCTATAGATACACAGATCCTACATTGCAAAATAATTTAAGGTTGGCTGTCAGCCTCCTCAGACTAGATGTCATTTGGTCTTCGCTAAAGATACAGCGAAAACGAACACACATTGAAAACCGCCTAATCTGTCTCTGCTGCAAACTTCTAGTCATCCCTATAAAAATGACAACAGAAATGATTTTTGATAGCGTATTAAAATAAACAACTTCTATGCTTTTAAAGATCCCGATGGACTCTAAAGAATGGGATTCAGGGTGTCACTACTTTCTGATCTCAAACTCTCAAAATTCCCTCTCTGTTCATGTCCTTCTACCTTTCCCACTCCCTCCTTTCTACCAAACCTGCTCTCCATCTTCATAAAGGCCACCAGCCTCCCTGTTTTCCTGCTTCCCATTACTACCTAGCTTCTTTTGTCTCTCTACCCTGATTCGATCCCATGGACCCTAAGGGATAGTGACACTTTCATTTTACAGTTGACCATTCCTACTTTGGGAATTGCTTACCCTAGACCACCTCAGTGTTCCTCATCACTGACTCCTGGATGGCAGAGTATTACCAAGGAATATAAGAAAATGATGCTGACAGAGTCTATCCTACACCCACCTACAGAGTCTATCCTACACCCACCTACAGAGTCTATATCCTACACCCACCTACAGAGTCTATCCTACACCCACCTTGTTTAACTTTGATAGGCCCTTTATACAGTTCAATAATAAATTTAAGTGCAGATTTTGCAAAGTGGCTTCTATAAAGCACTCTCAGAATATGATGACAAGTCTTTGGTGTGGGTGGTGGATTCCATGGTTCTTTAAGCTCGAAAACCACTGGTTTGAATGAAGTTAAGCTCTTTTCTGCAGAACTTAGTAGAGCCAGGCACAGTGGGGATTTCCAGGTAGGGATTACATATGAACCATTTCTCAAAATTTTTGCCTAAGGAACCACTTTTTCACAGTACAACCATATCTCTATATACTGTGAAACAAGTTGGGGATAGAATATATTAATTCATCTCTTATTAACTCCTAACGCAGCTGTTCTGAACCAGGTTAAATCAGTTCTGGTACCAATTTCATTACTGGGTGGGGGGCCTAGATGCCACACCAACAAGCAATTCTCAGATACCAGCTGGGTGTCCTACAATTTAACTCAATTCTGATACTATCTACCTAGAGATAGCATCAAATTCCACAGGTTAAGAGTTCAGTCCTAACAAGACTGCCCACCTCCCCCACAACTTTAGATGCCAGTTACAAGCCCAGGTTGTTACCTGTGCTTCTGACCAACTGGCTATAAATCAAAGGTTCCCATGACCTCATCCCTGTGTTCAACTAATTTGCTAAAGCATCTCACAGAACTCAGAGAAACAATTTACTTGCTAGATCACTGATCTGTTACAAAAGGATGTAACTCAGGAACAGCAGATGGAAGAGGTGCATAGGGCAAAGTGTGGGTGAGGGCACAGAGCCTCTAAGCCCTTTGCAAGCACACAGGTCTCCCAGCACCTCCATGTGTTCACCAACCTGAAGCTCTTCGAAGCTCTTCAGGCTCCCCTCTTTTGAGTGTTAATAGAAGCTTCCTTACATAGGCGTGACTGGTTAACTGATTGGCCATTGGTTATTCAACCTGCAGCCCCTCTCCTCTTCCAGAAGGTTGGGGGTGTGAGAGTGAAACCCTCTATCACAGGGTTGTCCCCACTGGCAGCCAAGCCCCATTCTTAGGTGCTTTCCAATTGTCGCTTCATTAACATAACAAAAGGCACCTTATCGCTCTCCACACTTCAGGAAATTCCAAAGGTGTTAGGAGTTCTGTGCCTGAAAAGATAGACCAAATACATTTTATTATTTTAAATCACAGTATCACACATGTCCACTCTAAAATTTCTCTTTTTTTAAGATTTTTTTTTTAATTTGAGAGAGAGACAGAGATCGTGACAGAGAGCATGAGCAAGGAGCCCAAGGACAGGGCTTATCCCAGGGCCCTGGGCTCATGACCTGAGCCTAAGGCAAATGCTTAACCAACTGAGCCACCCAGGCCCTCCCACCTCTAAATTTCTTGACTCCTTCTTGCCTCCTGGGTTGTAATAAACGGTTTAATTTACATGGAAGCTGAAGACCTCTTCACATGAATTCTTCAGTTTAGCTGCTTTTTCCAGTCTGCTCCTCTCTTCTCTGAAGCTGAAGAAGTGCTAGAGGTAGGTTCATGCCGACCAGTCTCCTTCTCATATCTTAAGACGCTGTCCCCTCACCCCATCTATAGAAACCCCCTTCATTAGCCACCTCACTTCCTTACACTTGAAACCTGTATCTACAAACATGTCAACATTCATCTGGCATAAAAACACTGTCAACCAGCTATCTAACTACCTGTAACCTCTCAATGTGCCCTTTCATATACTTTGGCCACCACCAAACTATTCCCTGAATGTACCCTGTACTTTCTTGACTCCCGGTCTTTGCTCATACTGTTAAGCCCAGATATGATTATTATCATCTTCCCCATCTTGAATACAATTCATCCCAGAACATTCCACAAACCAATCAAGCGAGTAAGATCTTTTTCACCTCTATTACTCTAATACCTACCATGTTCTATTTTGTTTGATATCTTTAGAGGTTGTTCAGAAGTTTTTAAATCATATCTATGGAGCTATAATTTACAAAAAGTACCTATTTCAAGTATACAACTTGATGAATTTTGAAAATATATACACTCGTTTTACCATCACCATAATCTAGGAATGTAACATTTTTCCATGACTCCCAAGTTCCCTCATGACCCTTAGCAATTAGTCCACCAGTTAGTTCAGTCTTAGGCATCATGTAATAATGATAAAATGATTAGCTCATTGGGATGACATAAAAAATCATAATTGTGTATAGATTTCATAATAAAGCTGTAAAATACATGAAAAATGAAAGAATAAAGGGAAAAATACATATTTCTAGTCACAGTGGAGATTTTTGAAGTTAATTATGTTTTAAATAATTTTTTAAAGATTTAAAACAAGAAAAAAGTTGTTAATATTTACCTACACATTTACCATTTGTTTCATTACTTTCTGTAGATTCAAGTTTCTGTCTGGTATCATTTTCCTTGAACCTGAAGAACTTTTTTCAATATATCTTATAATGAAGATCTGCTGGAAACAAATTCTCTCACATTTTGTTTGTCTGAAAAAAGAAATCTGTATTTTGCTTTTACAGTTGATAGCTTTTCTAGATATCTAATTCTAAGTTAACAGCAGAACTTTAAAGATATTTTTCCTCTGGCTTGCGCTGTTATTAACCAGAAGTCTGTTGTCCTTTTCGTTTTTTTAAATTTTTTATTTATTTATTTGACAGAGAGAGAGCATGCATGAGCTGGGGGAGAGGCAGATGGAGAGGGAGAAGCATACTCATTCACCACTAAGCAGTGAGCCCGATGCGGGACTCGATCCCAGGACCCCAATCATGACCTGAGCTGAAGGCAGAGGCTTAACCTACGGAGCTACCCAGGCATCCCTTATGACTTTTTTTTTTAAGTAGTTTTAGGTTCATAGCAAAATTGAGAGGGAGGTACAGAGATTTCCCATATGTCCTCTGCCCTCACACATGCATAGCCTCCTTTGTTATCAAAAGTAGTATATTTGTTATGAATGATGAACCTACACATTCTAATTAACCAACGTCCATAGTTTATATTACAGCTCACTCCTGGTGTTGTACATTCTATGCATTTAGACAACAGCATAATGACATGTATCCATTATTATGTAGTATTATACAGAATGTTTTCAATGCCCTAAAAATCCCCCGTGCTCTGTCTATTCATCCCTCCCTCCATCCTCACTTCTAGAAACCATTCATCCTTCTACGGTCTCCACAGTTTTGTTTTTTCCACAATGACATAACTGCAACCATACAGTGTGCAGCCTTTTCAGATTGACTTCTTTCACTTAGTAATATGTACTTAAGTTCCCTCCATGTCTTTTCATTGCTTGATAGCTCATTTTGGGGGGGGGGCACTGAACAATATTCCATTACCTGGATATACCATAATTCATTTATACTTTCACCTACTAAAAGACATCTTGGTTGCTTCCATGTTTAGGCAATAATGAATAAAGCAGCTATAAACATCATGTGCAGGTTTTTGTGTGAACGTAAGTTTTTAACTCCTTTGGACAAATACCAAAAAGTGCAATTGCTGGATCTTATGGTAAGAGTACATATAATTTTGTAAGAAACTGTCCAACTGTCTTCCAAAGTGGCTGTGCCATTTTGCATTCCCACCAACAATGAATGAAGAGTTCCTATTGCTACACATCTTTGTTAGCATTTGGTGTTGTCAGTGTTCTGGATTTTGGCCATTCTGATAGATGTGTAATAGTATGTCATTGTTGTTTTAATTTGCATTTCACTGATGATGTATGATGTGAGCATCTTTTCATATGCTTATTTACTATCTGTATATCTTTAGTGAATGTGTGTTAAGGTTTTTGCCCCATTTTTTAATCAAGTTGTTTGTTTTCTTATTACTGAGTTTTAAGAATTCTTCATATATATTTTTTTAAGATTTTATTTATTTATTTGACAGAGAAATACACAGCGAAAGAAGGAACACAAGGAGGTGGAGTTGGAGAGGGAGAAGCAGGCTTCCAGCAGAGCAGGGAGCCCGATGCGGGACTGGATCCCAGGACCCTGGGATCATGACCTGGGCCGAAGGCAGACGCTTAACGACTGAGCCACCCAGGCATCCCTCTTCGTATATTTTTGATAATGGTCTTTTGTTAGATGGATTCTTTGCAAGTATTTCCTCCTAGTCTATGACTTATCTTCTCGTTCTCTCGACATTGTCTTTCACAGAGCAGAAATTTTTAATTTTAATGGAGTCCAGCTTATCAATTATTTCTTTCATGGATCATGCCTTTGGTGTTGCATCTAAAAAGTCATCATCACACCCAAAGTCATCTAGGTTTTTTCTAATGCTATCCTCTGGAAGTTTTATAGTTTTGCATTTTACATTTAGGCCTATGATCCATTCTGAGCTAATTTTTGTGAAGGGTGTAAGGTCTGTGTCTGGATTCATTTTTTTTTTTTCTTGTGGGTATCCAGCTGTTCTAGCCCCATTTGTTGAAAAGACTGTCTTTGCTCCATTGTATAGCTTTTGCTCCTTAGTCAAAGATGTTGACTATGTTTATGTGGGTCTATTTCTAAGCTCTGTATTTTGTTCTATTGATCTATTTGTCTATTCTTTTATCAATATCATACTGTCTTGATTACTGTAGCTTTCTGGTAAGTTGATTTTGTTGTTGTAGTTTATTTTGTTGTTTTTGTTTAGTAGCAGAAAGACAGACTTTATTGAGCCCCTCAACCCTAGTTTTCTTTGTCCTGCACAGGCTTGGTTTCCCAGAGACCCCTGTTCTGGTGGGCAGCAGTAAGACCCACTTTGTAGCTAGCAGGGGCATCTCTGTGGATAGTAGAGGGTTTACCCATGTGCTGGTGGTTGCCCCCTCTGAAAGGATACTCCACAGGATTCATAGCCCCAGCCCACATTCATGGCCAGCAGTTCCTCTCAACCAGCCTTCAGAATGAGCTTGTCAGTACACCCACTTCCAGCGACCACACCGACCATACCTCTGTTGGCTGAAGAAAAGACCTTCTTTGAACCAAAAGGACAGCTTCCCTTGGGTCTTCTTGGCCTTGGGGTTGTGGGAGATGAGAGTGGTATAGTTTCCAGAGGCTCAGGCCAACTTGCCCCAGTCACCAGTCTTCTCCTCCAGCAACATACAATGATGCCCTCCAGCATACTGCCCACCGGGAGCACATTGCCTATGTTGAGCTGGTTCTTCTTGCCACAGTACACAAACTAGCTAGTGTGGATGCCCTTGGCAGCGATGAATAGCTCCCTCCACTTCTTAAACCAGTATGGATCCCAGAAGACTACCTCAGTGAGCAGTACACCCCAGCCTGGGTCATGGATGATGTTCTTCATGATGCCCTTGATGTAGCTTGACCACTCTGTGAAGTCCACAGTGCGCAGACAGGCAGTGCTTCATGTGGGTGTAGAACACTGAGCTGGCACCCTTTCCCTACCCCAGAGTTATCTGGCTCATGGTGGTAGCCTGCTGACAAGCAGAGTTGGAAGAGCTCTAGTAAGTTTTGAAGTTAGGTAGTGTCAGCACTTTGACTTTCTTCTTCTCCTTCATTAATTGCTTTGGCTATCTGGGTTTTTTACTTCTCCATATAAAT
This sequence comes from Leptonychotes weddellii, assembly GCF_054177405.1. Taxonomy (NCBI): domain Eukaryota; kingdom Metazoa; phylum Chordata; class Mammalia; order Carnivora; family Phocidae; genus Leptonychotes; species Leptonychotes weddellii. The sequence continues at coordinate 116,744,753 of NC_138370.1, read as the reverse complement.
GTTAGAATCAGTCTGCCAATATCCACAAATAACTTGCTGGGAATCTGACTGGAGTTGCATCGAATCTATAGATCAAGTTGGGTTAAACTGATACCATCACAATATTGAGTCTTACTATCCATGAACATGAAAATGTATCTTCATTTTTTTAGTTCCCTGATTTTGTTCATCAGAGTTTTGTAATTTTCCACATGTGAATCTTGTACATATTTTGTTAAATTTATGTTGAAGTATTTCATTCTTTGGGTACTAAAGTGAATGGCATTATGCTTTTAATTTCAAATTCCATTTGTTCATTGCTAGTATAGGGGAAGCAATTGACTTTTGCATATTAACCTTGTATTCTGCAACCTTGCTATAACCACTTATTCCAGTTTTTTTGTCAATTCTTTCAAATTTTCTAAACAGATGATCATGTCATCTATGAAGACAGCATTATTTCTTCCTTCCCAATCTGTGTATCTTCTATTTCCTTTGTTTGTCTTACTGCATTAGCTAGAATTTCCAGTGGTAGTGGGGGGTGCCTGGCTAGCTCAGTGGGTTAAGCATCTGCCTTCGGTTCAGGTCACGATCTCATTGTCCTGGGATCAATCCCCGAGTCTCCAGTCGGGCGCCCTGCTCAGCAGGGAGTCTAACTTATCCCTCTGCCCCTCCCCCCTGCTTGTGCTCTCTCTCTCTTTCTTAAATAAATAAATAAAATCTTTTTTTTTAAGATTTTATTTATTTGACAGAGACAGAGAGAGCACAAACAGTGGGAGCAGCAGGCAGAGGGAGAAGGAGAAGTAGGCTCCCCGCGGAGCAGGGAGCCCGATGCGGGACTTGATCCCAGCACCCTGGGATCATGACCTAAGCCGAAGGCAGATGCTTAACCGACTGAGCCACTCAGGTGCCCCAATAAATAAAATCTTTAAAAAAAATAAAAAAGAAAAGGAGTGGTGGGAGGAAACATCCTTTCTTTGGACCTGATCTTAGTGGGAAAACTTCTAGTTTCTCATTTCTAAGTAAGATGTGAGCTGTAGGTTTTTCTGTAGATATTTTTATCAAGTTGAGGAAGTTTCTCTCTCTTCCTAGATTGCTGAGAATTTTTATCATGAATGAGTATTGTATTTTGTCAAATGCTTTTTCTGTATCCATTGATGTGATCATGTAGTTTTTCTTTTTTAGTATCTTGATGTGATAGATTACATTAATTGGTTTTGAATGTTGAATCAGCCTTGTATACCTGGACTTGATCCCACTTGGTTATGGTGTGTATCTGTGGTCTTTTTTATCTTTGTTTTGCTCTATATAATGTGATCTCTCGTTGCTCTTAAAGTTTGCTTTTTGACACTGGTTTTCAACATTTTATTTTATTTTATTTTTTTAAGATTTTATTTATTTGTCATAGAGAGAGAGAGAATGAGCACATGCAGGGGGAGCGACAGGCAGAGAGAGAAGCAAGCTCCCTGCTGAGCAAGGAGCCTGATGCAGGACTCGGTCCCAGGACCCTAGGATCATGACCTAATGCAAAGGCAGACGCTTAACCAACTGAGCCACCCAGGCATCCCATATTTTATTTTAGAGAGAGAGAGAGCACAAGCAGGATGGGCAGAGAGAGAAGGAGAGAGAATCTCAAGCAGACTGTGCTGAGCATGGAGCCTGACACGGGGCTCCATCTCACAGCCCTGAGATCATGACCTGAGCCGAGACCAAGAGTCAGACGATCAACCAACTGTGCCACCCAGGTGCCCCAGTTTTAATTATAATATGCCTTGACATTGTTTTCTTAATGTTTATTTTACTTAACACTCATTGACTATGTTATATCTGTGGGTCTGTACATTTTCTCAAATTTGGAAAATTATCATTATTTCTCCAAATTTTTCTTCTGCTCCATTCTCTTCTTGGACTCCAATTACATGCATGTTAGATTTCTTAATATTGTTCCATAGCTCACTGAAACTCTAATCAGTATTTTTTTTTTCATATTTTCTTCTCTCTGTTTTTCAACTTGAATATTTTATATTTCTAGGTTCTCAAGGTCACTAATTTTTCATATGCAGCACCTAAGCTCCTATTAAACCTATCCTGCAGAGTTTTTACTTTAAATCTGCAGTTGGCCATTGAACAATGCATAGGTTGAGGAGTACCAATCTCCTACACAGTTAAAAACCCACATGTAACTTTTAGCTCCCAAAAAACTTAATTGTAATAGCCTACTATTGACCAGAAGCCTTAGCAATAACACAGTCGAGTAACACATGTTTTGTATGTCATATGTATTATACACTGTATTCTTACAATAAAATGGCTAGAGAAAAAAAAATGTTATTAAGAAAATCATAAGGAAGAGAAAGTACATTTTCAGTACTCTACTGAATTTATTGAAAAAATCCACATATACATGGATCCATGAGTTCAAAACCTTGTTTTTCAAGGGTCGACATATTTTTAATGTACAAAAGTTCCATTTTGTTTTTTATATCTTCCATTTCTGTCCTCATCATGTTCATGTGTTTTATTAAATTCTTAAAAATATTTATACTAGCTATGTTAAAGTCCTTGTCTGCTAGTTCCATTATCTCTGTCATTTCTGGCTCTGCTTCTGGTGACTGATCTTCTAATCATGATTGTGGTCACACATGTTTTTTCACATATCTAGTAATTTTGATGCTGGACATTGTGGATATTATACTGTTAAGTGCTGGATGATTTTGTTTTGTTTTTTTAAAGATTTTATTTATTCATTTGAGAGAGAGAGAGAACACAAGAGTGGGGAGGGTCAGAGGGAGAAGCAGACTCCCTGCTGAGCAGGGAGCCTGATGCGGGACTCGATCCTGGGACTCCAGGATCATGACCCAAGCCAAAGGCAGTTGCTCAACCACCCGAGCCACCCAGGCACCCTGGATGATTTTGTTTTCGAAATTTGTCTTAATAATCAGATAAATCCTAGCTTACTCCTTTTAAGATTTTTTGTTTAAACTTTGTTAGGGCAGGTTTAGGAACTTTACTCTCAGACTAATTTAGCCTGGTTATTGAGGCATGACCCTTCTGAGGTTTCTACTAATTGCCCCAAGGGTTCAATGAGATCTCTCTAATCTGGCTAGATGGAATTTGGTCATCTCTCTGCCCTGTGTGAGCTATTGAATTTTTTTTATTTTATAGCCCTCTTATGACACATGTTCTTTTCCTAGCTTCATAAACAAATGCACTGATGGGTATTCATTCAAAGACTTTAGGGGCCCCCTATGCAGGTACATGAAGCTCTCTTGCTCTGCAAAGTTTTTTCTTCTCTGGTACTCTGTTTTCAAATTCAAGCTGCTTCAGTCCCCCAATCTCTACCTCCTCAAATCAGTAAGTGTCATGTGCTATGCTTGAGTTCCTTCTCCCTCTGCCACTGTTTGAAAACTGCCTCTAGAGACAGAGCATTCATAGGGCTCATATTTTTTCTAAGGGATCACTGTCCTGGATTGCCTGTTGTCTCAATTCTGCAATTTTTTAGTTGTCTATGGTGGGAGGGCAAGTTCCATACCATGGCAAGTCCTATCATGGCCAGAGCACATAAAAGTTTTTGCTCTATTAAATTTGAATAAATAGGTCCTATCATGGGCTGGCATATCTTTTCCAAAATTTTAATATTCTTAATACATCTTTAGATAAATATGTGCATAAAAGAAAGAAGTATTTAAAAACAAAAATCTGTATAACCTCCTTACAATGGATCTAATATGGTTTTCCTATCACAATCATGAGTGCAAAAAAGCAAGTCAAGGCAATTTTTGTAACAGTATCCTCTCAATTGCAAAGGAAAGTTATTGGCTCTTCTTACCTGGAGATTCAAAAACTCTGAACTCTAATCGCCTTTCTTAGTTACTGATTAGCTTTCTGTGTCCATTTTATTGAATAACAGGGACTGAGGAAACTAAAATTGATGCTTAAAGGCATATACATATAAGGAGATGGGAATTTCAGAATTACTTCATATGGATTTAAGCCTCTAATATTTGCTTTCACCTAGGTCAGGCAGGTAACCTAGAAGGCTGAAGGGACAAGGTGGGAAATGAGGCAAACTGTGTAACACATGGCCCATCTGAAGAGTTCCAACAGACTACTGACATGTGGGATGCAAAGCAAATGCTTTCAGCTCTTCTAATTGTTCAAGAGAAGATAAAAATTTCAGAAATGTAAATATTTTGTGTGAAATCCCCCAACATATGAATTGTGGAAATTAATTCAAAATTTTAAAATATTCTAAAGAATAGTGGGATTTAACCTACTGGCCACCACTACACTCTACTGCTCCCTTCCACTCCTGAAATCAAACATTCCAGACAACATCAACAATTAGGAGCAAAACTAATGCATTATAGAGAAGGTTCAATAGAGGTTGAGACCACCATGTAAATGATCAGAAAATATCTATAACAAGAAGCTAATACATTTTGGGGTGCCTGGGTGGCTCAGTTGGTTAAGCGACTGCCTTCGCCTCAGGTCATGATCCCGGAGTCCTGGGATCGAGTCCCACATCGGGCTCCCGGCTCGGCGGGGAGCCTGCTTCTCCTTCTGACCCTATCCCCTCTCATGCTGTTTCTCTCTCTCTCTCTCTCAAAAAAAAAAAAAAAAAAAGAAGCTAATACATTTTGTGGGGAAGGAATGTTCATAAGAGTTATCTTGACATTAAATTCCCAAAAGTCTTTTATAATAGTCCCATGAAAATTGTTATTAAAATTGAGTCACTATGAGATTAATGGAGAAGGATAAAAAACTTAGAAGAAAAAGGAAAAGTTGGGTGGGGTTAAGTGAATATGCCTTTAGTGGAATAGTTAGAAAAATGTTAATGGAGGAAAGCTCCTACAAGATGAAATATCCAAGTTGTTGAGACACTATGCATTATAAAACAGTAAATAAATAACTGTAGAAAGTGTAGAAACTTTAGAAAGATATCATCAGTGCATGAATCAAAAGTGTGAGAGTGGAAGATAAGCTTCTCTATGGTGAGACATTCCCTATCATCACTTCACACGTTTAGGTATAGCAACTGAACATGCAACAGGCTGCTTATTTTCCTTAAATACTCTGTTTGCAGTTAGAGTAAACCTGATCTAGAAGAGTAACAGCAATTTTATGCATGGAAGTCAAGCTTTCATTTACCAGGTAACCAGAACATCATCATCACATTTTTTGTCTCCTTTAAATAGAAAAGTAACTATTTACCAAAATGTTAATATAACGATATTAAAGAATATTTTGAAAGTTATATATAATACCTAAAAATTAGATAAATTAAATATCTAAATACAATTTGGCACTTACACATTAATTCTTAACTGTGGTCAACTACCTGGCTTTATGCATGAATTAAGAAGACTCTTCCTTCCTAATTTCAGGTCATTATCTGGGAATCAAGGCCTTTCCAGGCCTTTCCAGGCCCTTTCCAGGGCCAAGTCCATGAGCTCTAAAACCTCAACGTACTTTGATAAAAATGTTTGTGACTTTTTCTTTGATTCTCATTGTTTTTCCTTTTCAAAAATAAAAATAAAAAACAGTTATTTACACTTGACTTTTTTAAAAGATTTATTTATTTATTTGAGAGAAAGAGAGAGAGCGTGCGAGTCATGGGAGGAACAGAGGGGCAAAGGGAGAGGGAGGGGGAGAATCTCAGGCCGACTCCTGGCTGGCATGGAGCCCAATGTGGGGCTCAATCCTACGACCCCGAGATCATGACCTGAGCTGAAATCAAGAGTCAGATTCTTAACTGACTGAGCCACCCAGGCGCCCCATACGCTCGGACTTTTAAAGGTAATTAAAATAGTTGTCCTTTGACTCTTAGTTCTCCTACTTTATAAGGAAAAGAAACAAAAATCTAAAAAATCATAGCAGTGTAATATAAGTTCTTATATTTAACCCAATTGTCTCTTCTTTCATTTAGTGGATTCAAGTTTCCTTATCCAAATTTCACTGCTCAAGAAACTGGCCCACCTGTATCCTGTCACTTGCCTTTTCTAGGACTGTTTCGTCTATTAAAGGAGGAATTTGAATTGAATTATCTCTGAGATTCTATCATCCAGTCAAATTCTATAAAATTGCAACCTAAGGCAAAATCTGACTTGGACTTCCAAAAATATCAGTTTACACTGGAAATTGTTCACTAAAAGGGGTGTACCTCTTCTAGAAAAAAAGCACTTTCAAATAGCATTTATACATAAAATTTAATGTAGTTTTTAAGCGAATATAAAATAATAGGATGACAATAGTATGTTAAGAAAATTTCCATATATATATAAAAGATACTGGGCAGAGTGTCACTACCCAGTTAATGGACCTACAAGTCATTGTGAGCCTTTCCAGGATTCTGCTGCAGTCAAGAGAACAAAAATATTAAACATCAACCCAAGAGGCAGGGTAAATAAAATTAAGAAGCAGTATCTCACTTTCATACAAAATTATAAGTTATGCACAAAATTCTGGTCCCCACAGCACGAAAAAGCAAACCTGAGGCCATAGTCTTTGAGGTTAAACTCTTTTAAAGTAAGACTGCTTAGTTTTAGTGACAAAGGGCAAAGGGGATACAATCAAAGTTATTATCATTTTAAATGGAACGGACAGCTTAAACATGAACTCATTAATCAAACCCTAGAACACCAGAGTACCAATTGAAATTGGAAAGAGGTTTTTATAGAGCAAAGGAAGGAAGATAGCTAACATGGAAATTCTTACTTTCAAGAAATGAGACAGGCTGGGGGAAATGTGTATGTGTGTGTGTGTAATTTCAATGCAATTTGAGATAAGTTGAGATTTAATTTAGTGAAGATGTACCTGTTATTGTGTCCAGAACAATACTAGATATGACAGAAATGTTTAAAACATGGACCTTCTCTTCAAGATTTATAATCTGTCTGAAAGAAGTGTACATTCATGGATTAACAATTCAGAGTAGGCTGCGAAGTGAACAGAGTTATGTTGGGGTATAAATCTAACCTCCTAAACTTTTTTGATGGCACTGTTAGAGATGAAAATCTGAGAAGCAAATGATGCTTGACCCTATGATAGTGTTCCTTATGTCACACATTCTTAATGAAAACTATAAAGATTATAAACTGTAATTTCATGTTCACCTATGACTGCATTTCGTGAGTTGAAAAATTAACCTACAAGAAAATAGGAAACATTAGCAAAAACACAAAAAGTCATAAAAACTGAGGACATACCTAGGCCCTAAAGTGATATGCAGCCAAGCATAAGTGTGCATGGACAGCCAGTCTCCCTGGAAGGCCAACACAGTAACGTTCTCTTGGGAAGGCAGTTAGCTTAGTGATGAAGAATACGGATCATGGAGTCAGCCTGCCAGCATTCGAATCTTAGCTTCAGCATGGAAAAGTTGTTAAACCTTCATGACTCTCAATCTCCTCATCTGTAAAGTGAGGATAGATATTGGGTTAACCTTACAGAGTGGCTGTAAAGATGAAATCAGGTAATCCATGTAAAGAACTCAACACCATACCAGCACATGGCAAACACTCCTTAAATACTAGCTATTACTAAAAATAGATCCATGTGATATAAAGAGCAAAGGGTCCCAGCTATTCCTTTAATAGCTAGTTGAGTTTGGGGAGTCCCTTCATCTCTAAGACAAGAGCATTGGTTTGCATACCTGTAAAAAGACAATAATATTTGCCTCATCCAGGGAAAACTCCAGTGGGAAGCAGAATAAGAGCATGTATGAAAAAATGCTTTGTAATAAAGAAAGTGGTAAAGGCATGTGGGTTCTTGCTACAGTAATGATTCCTGTGCGCCCTTCTAAAGAGGTCAGCGGCCTATATTTTTGCCTACTTTTGCTCACAGATGTACCCCAGCACTTAGGACAGTGATGGGCACATAGCAGTGGTCATTAAAAATAATAGAATGAATAAACAAAGATCACATTTCTATAACCCTGAAGTTCATTTTGTTTGGCCTGTTATCTCTCTGGAATCAGTACAGATGAGGAATCTGAAGGCCTGAGAGCAGTCACATAGACCGCGTTCGTTTTCTGTTGCTGTGTAACAAATTATCACAAACAACACCCATTTGTGCGCCCATGGTTCTGTAAGGCAGAAGTCTGGCCCCACATAGCTGGGTCCTCTGCTCAGAGGCTCATGGTGTTGACATCAAGCTCTCAGCCAGGCTGTATTTTCCTCTGGAGGCTCCACTAGGGAAGTCTCCCAAGCCCATTAGGGTTGTGACAGATTTCAGTTCTTTATGATTGCAGAACTAAGGTTCCCATGTCCTTCCTGGTTGTCATCTGGCTGCTCTCAACTCCTGGAGGCTGACTATATTCCTTCCCATGTGGCCCCTCCATAAGCAGTTCACAATATCTCCTCAGCAGAACCCTTCATGGCGAGCAGTAGGATCCTCCTCGCTGTGAATCCCCCACATGCTTTGAATCTCTCTGACTTCTGCTCATTGGCTAGAGAAAAACTCTACTTTTAAAGGAAAACCCAGATAATCTCCTTTTTGCTACAGAATGTAACCTACCCAGGGGACTGATATCTGATCATAATCAGAGATTCCACCCACACTTAAAGGGAAGGGGTTTATGAAAAGGCCAGGACCACTGCAGGTTATTCTTAGAATTCTGCCTACCACATATACTATATTGTACGAACAAAGATAGTTTGTCATAAATATATTGGCGAGTGTTTTAAAAGCAGGTGAGAGAACATATGTCTAGGATGATCCTTTATGTTTTAATGAATGTGTTTAAATATCCAAGAAGAAGGTCTGACAGGTTACACACTAAACAGTTCACAGTGGTTATCCCCGAGGAGTGAGAATAAGTTTCTCACAATAAACATACAGTATCCTTACAATTAAAAATAATAAAAAGAGGAGATACAAACTGACCCTTTCCCTTTACATTTCTTATCTTTTTTCTAGGTCACAAATCAGGTCTCAATGCAAATTCTAAACACTTGTTTCTCCTCTACTTTAACTCAGCTCACGAATAATGCTGCAGATTAAGTAAAATAACTTATCCTTTTATAGCATCTTTCTCCAGAGTGTTACAGATATTTCCTTAGGACTCATCTCTTACTCCACACTTCCCTAGATTCTCCACTTAAGGTTCAGAAGGTCTGTCTTCATGGTCCCAAAGGCAACAAGAGCTTCTCAGCTCTGCAAACCCCACTCTCCTACAGTATGGACTCAATGCCATCATTTTTATCAAGTAAGCTAGGTCTCATTTATGTTTTTTTGCCCAAGGAAGGAAAATAAAATCTCAGAAAACCCGCCAGCTTAAAGAAAACAGTCATGCTGTAGCCAAGCATAACTTCACAAACCATGTTTGCAGCAGTAGATTGGATTAGCTGTATATTGTACAATAAATGAGTTAGAAATCCAAACAGTAGGTGTGCTGATATTTTGTCGTAAAATTCATGTGTCAAGAAGTATTTGACAAGCAGTATTTCCATACTTAAATTGAACAATGGATTGAAGCCTGAAAAAAAGCAAAGGGAATGTATTCTGCAGTTGTCTCTTAAATCGTGTTACCCACTGATAGTTTTTTCCCATGGAAAAAGCAATCCCTCCAATATAGAGAGACGGCAGGCCAAGAAAACAGGCTTTAATTAAATCAGTTATGTTGCATTATATCATGTGAACAATGTGCATCCACAGCAATCTTTCCATGGAAAAATTAAATAAAGCATATTTATAATTCAGATGTATATAAACATGGTTGGGCTATCTCATACATTGCCTGTTGTCTATTCAAAAAAAACCTCTAAATTCTAAATATAATGGATTCTTGGCTGGGGTGAGAGATACCAAAGAGATCTTATAACATATTTAAACTTCATCAGATTTCTACACAGCCTTCTCAAATAAGCTAGAAAAAGTCCAGAAACAGTGATCTTTTGTCAGTACCAACCCCTACCCTGATTATCTACGCTTGTAGTTTCAATAATACATTTCTCATTGTGCCTTGGTATCTCCCATCTTTACCCACACAAAGCCTAGGATGGCTTTGCATTTTTTGAAAGTACCACAACAACATAACATATAAATCAAAAGCAGTGTAAGTGTTAGCAAAGAAGAGCTGGTCACGTTGAGTAACTTTCCCTAGCCGCCTAATAAGGTTAGGAGTAAGACCCATTTTTCAATGTGTTAGCAGTGTGTGATTGTTGTTACTATGAGAGAGATTTTTCATTTAAAAATGCATGATTCATCTTTAGAAAAAAATCTTCTTATCCATATCTTTCAAAGAACTGAGCAAACATACATTATTCTATACATTATTATGTGGAAGAGCTTTGAAAAGCCAAAAGTGCTACATAGATTTTTCAAGTTATCAATATTCCAAGTGTTTAACTTCTGAAATATGTTGGATGCTGAACTAAATTGGCTTTTTGAGTTTTCTACTTAACTAATAGGTGGGCTCCTGTGTTCTATCTAGTACTTGAACATGTTCACAAATATTTCCCTTGATGCTTAATTTACCATGAGAGATTGAGGAACTGGGTTTACTTAATTGTATAATGTCCCTTTAGGGCATGTAATTAGTAAAAATGGGTTACAAAGAAGCCAAAAGACATAACCATAGCAAGAAAATACAGCAAACAGCAGAAATGAACCGTATGTTTTAATCCTCAAAGTTCCATTCTCATGTCAAATAAATATTTAAATAACAGCAACTGAGTTTTTTAAACAGCACAAAATCTGGATAATAAAGATACCATTCAATCAGTCAAGATAATGCTAACTGATTTAACATTTAGTATCTGAAATCTCAATGGCTTATCATAAAGGATATTTCTTTCTCATTTAAGGTTCAGGGAGGAAGGGAGAGCAGAAACTCCATGGAGTCATTCAGGGACCCAGGCTGATGAAGGCTGTCATCTTCAACTATTAGCTGTCAGTGCTGCCCTAAGGACAAACATCTAGCCAGTAGTCGGAGCAAGAGGGAGAGTGGAACATCACAGAGAAAGTGTTTCTGGGTCAATCCTAGAAGTGATATACATCACTTCCGCCCACATTCCATTGGCCTGAACTCAGTACTCTGGTCACATCCAAATGCAAGGGAGGCTGGAAAACGTGATCTATCTGTGTGCTGAAGAGGGAAGAAAACTGACTTGGTAGACTGCAAGCCAGTTTCAGCCAAACTACAAATGCTTTCTTTTAACCCCCATTCACAAGAAAAAAGAAAGAAAACAAACACCAAGAACAATAAAGAGAGAGAAAGAAATGTTTTCTTCTAGGAGGGCAATTGAGTGTCTAGCTTTTCCAGAACTTCCATTTTTCCAAGCCATTTGAGCCCCAATGTTTGTTCTTCTATTGGGCGGTATGTCCATTCATATGACATTCAATAACACAAGAACCATAAAATATAGAAATAGAGGGCAGAGCAGAAAACTGATGCAATTTAGTGCTCAGAAGTTTGTGGGCCAACTTGATTTGCTAATCCACAGTCTGTGCTTCTGGAGAGGAGAAGAAAGGGGAGTTCACAATCCACAAACCAATTTGTGTTGTTTCTGCAACACTGCAAAAGTGCGACTCATGAATATGCTAATGAAATTGCAATGAGAGTTTTGGCACTATTTCATCACCTCAACTAGATTAGAGAGTAATAACACTATGGGTTTACATGTCTTCAGAAACTGCTGTGGTAGTAGAAAAAAAAAATGGATCTGTGATATTTATAATGCAACAAAAATTATAACCATGCTACAATAAAATAATGATAATTATTTTATATGTAAGTAATAGTTTGCAGCACACACAAACAATAGTTCACTTTTAAAGTCATTCACTGCTTTTCATGTTTCTGCTTCCTAGTGTTGATGTGAGTCTATATTTGTGAATGGGTTCACATTTCTGTGCCTTCTTCCAAAGATAGAAAAGAGATTTTTTTAAAAAATGGAAATACTGGTGGAAAAAATGTTATTGGCAAGGCAGGAATCTCCTCTTTATAAGCATTTAGCACCCTTTTTTATCATTAATTAGGGTTCTAAGATTAGAAGAACTAACAAAAAGCTATTCTTACCTTTATATTCCAATTTCTCACATAATAGTCAAACTATATCCTGGGACTCTAGAACTGTCCCACAATTCAAGCCTACTTAACAGTTTATGAATGCACTGTTTTAAGGTAGTGACCTCTTCAACAGGTAGGGAACTATGTAGAGACAAAAAGATTAAAGATTAAATGAAAAGTCTCCAACAGCTTCATTAGGCAACCCAAACCACAAGGAGGCATCTGAGCATTTTCTCCACATGGCATTCAGAATGCTTTATAATAGGATCGTTCATCAGAGCTGACCCCCTGCAATATCAGAAATTATGCTCAGCCTTCAACTTCCCAGTAGATGTGCTCATTAGGAGCTATAAGAAGTAAGAGAAAATATGCGGAATAAAAACCCATAGGCTCCAGGATTTGGAATCCCCTTTGATCCCTAAGAGATGAGGATGTTGCTGGCTCCATAAACTGAGGGGAAGCTGCTGATTTTCTCACCATGCTTCACGGGCACTTTATAAAAGAAAAGATACTAGGCTTTCTTTTACACTTGTTTAATCAAGAGAGAAAAAATTTTTTTCAGATTAGTGAGTAAATGACCTATGTTTAAGAGACATGCAGCCGCTAAATACTTTCATACACGTTATCTCAAATAATGCCATCCATCCATCAGTATGAGGCCAGGCATCCACTGTTTATGTTGTTAAATATCCCAAAGTGATGAAATTGCAAGGCTATTTATATAGACCCTCTGTCCTTCTGCTGCGGCCACTCAGTTTATTTTTAAAACAATAAAAAAGTTGTGACTAACTTCAGTGACACTTTCAGAATATCCCCAACCCAGAATGCCTTCATTCTGAGGGCAATTAGGTGCTATTAAATAAAGAAGATGATTTTGCTTATAGAGAAGTTTGTTGGGATACAAGAAATGGAAATAATTCACTCTAACTGTACATAAATAGCACTGTACACTTTTGGGTTTTTATGTACTTATATTTGTATATATATATGTATGGATATGTGTACACACACACATATACACACACACACACACAATCGTAGGGGGAAAAGAAACAGCCAGATTGGAAATTATCTTTAAGTTGGTATGCATTGTGAGTTCTGTGCTTACTTCAATTCCAAACACACGCCTAATCGCCTTTGGTGATACAGTTTCATAAATAAGCTCTAGGTTGGGTTTAGCAGAATCGAGTTGTAGCTCAAAGTCTTCTAATTTGGTAAAGAATGATTCAGTAATATCAAAGATCTGTTCCAACTCTGAAATTGTCACTCTCTGCTTTTGCTATACCTATGGAGACCTGGCCCCTATGGTCCTAAACACATCTTTACATTTCCTTGGATCTCATTTGGCACAACTGTAAAACTATTTTATATGTACTTTATCTCACAGGGATAATCCAGGGACATAAGTGTTTCTGCTACATTTGTCAATGTGAAATATTTGGGTAATTATTAGATTAATTTGGGACGCTTATAATGTGGACAAAACATTAGGAAGAGAAAAACACAGAGCGCCAGAAAGGGTCATTTATATAGAGATCCATTTTTCTTTGTTACTGTTTAGTCTCTTTTCAGACCCATTTCATTTGATCAAAACCTGGGGTGGCTTGGTATCAAAAATGACTTCAAGAAATAAAGATTGAGGGCGCCTGGGTGGCTCAGTCGTTAAGCGTCTGCCTCCGGCTCAGGTCATGATCCCAGGGTCCTGGGATGGAGCCCTCCTGCTCGGCCAGGAGGCTGCTTCTCCCTCTCCCACTCCCCCTGCTTGTGTTCCCTCTCTAGCTGTCTCTCTCTCTCTCTGTGTCAAATAAATAAATTTAAAAAATTCTTTGAAAAATAAAAAAAGAAATAGAGATTGAAAATTAAAACTATGAAACTACTTAAGGTGAAAGAGTCACATGGGGTAGAAAGCAATGTAGAAAAATGCAGGTATATAAATCAGTAGGATTTCTTAAATTCATATGCTTACAAAGAAAACTAAAGGATTTCTTTAAAAAGTCAAGAACTTTTAGTTCTAGCTGGATCGTAAATAAGTATTTATTTACGATATTTATTCTAATTAAGTAACACTTACTGAAAAGCAGAGAATGTGAATGTGATATCAACTAGAATATTTATACTACATTATGGTTCTTAGACTCTTTGGGTGCTGAACCCCTTTGAGAATATAATGAAAGCTGTGGACCCTCTCTCTAGAAAAACACACAGGCATGCAATTTTGCATATAAATTCAGGACCCTACTGGGCCATGGACCACAGGTTAATAACTCCTGATTTACAATGTTACAGCCCTGTTTATAAAGTACCAGGGCTCTTGGATCAGAAGAGTCTGAATTTGTAGGGTTATTTACATAAATTTGCATACTCTATTCAATCTGCTCTACCTCTATGTTTATAAGATAAATTATTTAGTCTAACCTACTACAATAGTATTCAAATTCAATATCAGTGACATGATATACATAAAATCCTTTAGCAGATTTTTAAACCAATCCATTTAATCACCTCTCACAACCAAGGCATAGCTAGAAACACCCTGGCTGAAATGAAGATTGCTCCATGGGCTCTCATACAATGAAGCCAGGCATAGCCTGGCTTGGTCTTACCACAAAAACGCCACAGCCCCTTCCTGATGTTGCCTGTATCCTGTGCAGCCCTAGAATGTGATGAAACTGCCTTTGGTAGTTTATTTACTAGCCATCAAAGCTATTCTTTCATTACCTTCAGAATGTAATGGTTATTTTATGAAGACTCATTAAATTTAATGAGATACAGCCATGTTTATTGCTATCCTATAAAATGGGGGTGCGGGGAGACCCATCTTCAAACTGACTTTTGCTCCTGTGGAGTAACAAAAATAAAATGTCAGCCCTAGCACTGTACTCAGAGGAAGGTGCTTCAGAATTCAGAAGTCACTCCCAGGAGTCAAAGTTGATTAGGATCATAATAATCATTGTTGTTCTTATTATAACCTGGCCTTATTAACAATAACAGCAAACTCATACAAGTCAATAGTAAAAATATAAATAATCAATTAGAAAATGGACAGTGGATCTGAATAGACATTTGTCCAAATAAGACGTACAGAGGGCCAACAGGCATATGAAAAGGTGCTCAACATCACTAGTCATCAGGGAAATGCAAATCAAAATCACGAGATATCACTTCATACCTATTAGAATGGCTGTTATCAAAAAGGCAAGAGAGAACAAGTGCCGGTGAAGATGTAAAAGGGGACACTTGCGCGCTGTTGGTCAGGATGTAAATTGGTGCAGCCATTCTGGAAAACAGTTTGGAGGTACCTCAAAAAATTAAAAATAGAGCTACCATATGATCCTGCAATTTCACTCCTAGGTATATATCCAAAGGAAATTAAGATAAGATCTCAAACAATACCTGTACTCCCGTGTTCACTGCAGTGTTATTCACAATAGCTAAAACATGGAAACAACTTAAGTGTCCATCAGTGGATGAATGAATAAAGAAAAGTTATATATGTGTCATAAATTGTATCTATAAATACATATTCATAGAAATATGAATGTGAAATATTCCTACTTTATAATGGAATATGATTCAGCCATAAAAAGAAGGAAATCCTGCCATTTGCAATAACATAGAGGGACCTGGAAGACATTATGCTAAGTAAAGTAAGTTAGACAGAGAAAGACAAATATAAGTGGAATCTAAAAAAGCCAAACTCATAGAAACAAAGAGTAGATTGGTGGTTGCCAAGGGCTGGGTGGTGCGGAAATGGGGAGATATTGGTTGAATGGTACAAACTTTCAGTTGTAGGATGAATAAAGTCTAATCTAATGTGCAGCATAGTGACTATAGTTAACAATACTGCATTATATACTTGAAAGTTGCTAAGACAGTAAATCTTAAATGTTCTCACCATAACAACAACAAAAAATGGTAATTATGTGAGGTGAAAGATGTGCTAATTAATCTTATTGTTATATGTGTATGAAATCATCACACCATATACCTTAAACTTACATAATGTTATGTGTCAATTATATCTCAATAAAGGTGGGGAAAAAATAGTAACAGTGATAGTCATAGTAATAGTATCAATAATAATAACAGCTACCAGGGCACCTGGGTGGCTCAGTCGGTTAAGCATCTGCCTTCAGCTCAGGTTATGATCCCAGGGTCCTGGGATCGAGCCCCATATCGGGCTCCCTGCTCAGCGGGGAGTCCGCTTCTCCCTCTCCCTCTGTCTGCTGCTTCCCCTGCTTGTGCTCTCTCTCTCTCTGGCAAATAAATAAATAAAATCTTCAATAATAATAATAACAGCTACCAATTTTTGCATCCTTACTTTGTACCAAGCATTACTGTAGGCACATTACAGATTATAGCACTTAATTTAGTTATGCCATTAGTCATAAGGCAAGAAGATGCTACATTTTCCTATGCAATCTGGAGCCTCAGTCCAGTCTAAAAATTGTAAGTTGGGACATGATGGCTCATAAGAGGCCCAAAGGAAAGGCAAAAGAGTAGACCCAGATCTCAAAGTAGAACCAGGAAAAAAACCTAAGAAGAGAATCCAGAGTCACTCTTCGGTACAAGTTCTGCCTTATAATTTTATGGCCAGATCTCACAGATGGAGCATCTTGTCTTAGAACTCACCTAAACCAAAGGCAACCAGTCTGCCAAAAGTGACCAAGAGCTGAAAAGTACTAACAAAGAGCCACTTAAATGGAGTCTGAACACATGGAATTTGGAAATAGGATTTGCTGCCTCTGTGGTCCATCATGTAGGAGATGAAATATTTAACTGTCAATAGTGATTGGGAGACCATTAATTTTATATGGCAGCCCTTAGAGCAGGTTTTAGATTTCATCATATTTAATATATGAGCCTTAAGTTCTATGTTAGAAATCAGGATAATTCGGGTGCCTGGGTGGCTCAGTTGGTTAAGCGACTGCCTTCGGCTCAGGTCGTGATCCTGGAGTCCCGGGATCGAGTCCCGCATCGGGCTCCCTGCTCAGCAGGGAGTCTGCTTCTCCCTCTGACCCTCCTCCCTCTCATGTTCTCTGTCTCTCATTCTCTCTCTCGCAAATAAATAAAATCTTAAAAAAAAAAAAATGAAATCAGGATAATTCCAGAATCTGAGCGATGGGTATATTCATTGCATTACCTTAATTTTGTCATTCATAAAGGGAACAAGAAAACTCTATGCTGGGCCCTGAAATTAAGTAGGTGTCTAACTGACGGTGCTTGTCTCCTCTTAAGTTGTCTTTACTTTTAACCCTGTCCCAGAGAGTGCCCAACTTCAGAGGCATTAAAAGAAAGTCCAAGGCTGTTTGGAAGGCAGAACAGGAATTTTCCATTGCTCTGAGCCCAAATTCATCCCACTGAAAAATCTTCCACAGTGTATAATGAACATTGAGCATCTGGTAATAGAAATATTTCTATTTTTGAACGATTTCCAAATATATTTCTAATTAATTCTAAATATAAGCTTATGAGCAGATTGTCCCTGCAATCTGTGACCTACAAGTGTCCCAGAAAGTTGCATTTCAGAGGCCAGGTAGAAAAATAGTCTGGATGAAGAAAGACTAGAACAAAATGGGTATTTCTCCCTTCAAAAGATTGGGTCCGGCCTACACGGGGAAAGCAGGTTAATAAGCAGATGAGACAAACAGAAAACAATACAGTGCTGAGGTATGAAGTCTGAAGAACAAACCCTCCCAATCATCAGGAAAAATAACTCTGAAGTAGGATGCTTATCTGAAATGTTCTAAATTACATTGAAAGTTACCTTAACTTTTTTTGTTTTGGGGGCACCCATGTGAGCTAATTTGATATAATTAACAGTCTGCCAGTCAATTTACAACAAAAGAAGTTTCTAGGAGTGACAGTCCCATGAGAAACTGTGCCTTGGAAAGTACCCATCTTTTTTCTTCAGGAGCCACAAGGAATCATTTAACAAATTACTTTACCCTGGCAGTAAGGGGCTTCGTGCGATCTACTCTTACATCTCAGTTGCCTCAAAGAACTTCCTAACTGCAGAGATCAGGCAGGCCATTTACATTTGGTGGTGTTGATTGTCATACTCACTATGGAACAGTTTTGTGGGTTTTTTTTAAGATTTATTTATTTATTTGAGAGACAGGGCACGTGGGTGCAAATTGGGGGAGGGGAAGAAGGAGAGAATCTTCAAGCAGACTTCCCACTGAGCGCAGAGCCCCATGCGGGGCTCTATCTCACCACCCATGAGATCCTGACCTGAGCTGAAACAAGGAGTCCGAGGCTCAACCAACTGAACCACTCAGGCGCCCCAACACTACGGGACAATTTTAATTAAACAACACTGATTTATCATCCTACTCAATACTTTTTTATTAAAGTGTTGTCTGAGTTAAGTACAAAAACTTATTTTTCTTAGAACCAAAGTACATTTCTTAGGCCTTCTCCTTCTATCAAGTTAAACTATATGTAAGCCAACAGCTGCAAATTAAGATAAGAAAGAGTCTATAATGATGAGAAAGAGTTTGCAAATGAAAGCATTTTAAGTGAGGTGGAATGTGCTTCATGAAGGCAGCGTAAGGCATTTTAACTACTTTAGAGTCTGAATTTGATTCCAGAGTAATACCTCTGTTAATCTCGGTCAAGTAAGTAACCTCTCTGAGGCTTGGTATCCTCATCTGTAAAATGGGGATCATAATAATAATAATAATACCTACTTCATCAGGTTATTGACAGGATTACATGAAATGATGTAAAGAATGTGAAGATGTATACAGTATGTTACTTAGTGCCTGGTATGTAGTGAGCACCCAATAAATGACAAATATTGCTAAAATTTGGGAAAAGAAAACTTAAAAATTATATTTACAAAAAAGTTACTTTTACCATACTAAGAAATGAGTTAAAATCTCTAAGGAAACCTTAAAAGGTAAGGCAAGCTTGTCTATGCTTATTTAGATGAAGTTGAGTAAAAGTCCATTCCTGTTTTAATGCAGTGATCTAATTAACCTTTTGCCAGTATTAAAATGACCTTGAGTTGGTCTTGTGACCTCGAATGCTTCATGTTGTTGACTTTAAAACAGGCTTTTTGGGATGGTCAGAAATAGCATCTGGTGAAATGGGCAAAAGGTCATATTCATTTACTTTGTAATAAATAGCAAATATATTTTGCATTAGCTGCTCACAAATAGGAAGAAATGCATAAAAGTCATTTGTCAAAGCAAGTAAGATATTACATAAGGATTTAGAATAAATCAAAAAATTCCAAGAAGGATCCAACATTGATTTTTGGTCTCATGCCACTTATTTTATACCAGGAAGTGATTAAATTATTCATTTTTATAAACTAAAGAAATACATTTCCAGCTAACATTAAAATGAAGTAAAGATGCATCTAATTAAACAACACTGATTTATCATCATAAACATTCCTGTCTCAGGCAGAGAAATCACTGAGCTATGATGAAAGGGAAAAGATAAATGTAGCTTGTGAAAATGTCAGAACTGTAGAACTATATGATTTCTAAAACTCTTTCTTGTTTTACAAATGTTTATGCTTCAAAAACCAAAACTCTAGTGGCATCCTCCATGTTATCCACAAGCTTCAGGGTGAACGACTCAAAAATAGCCTCTTTGATCAACAGAACTACGTTGGGAAAATTAGTTTCAAAAGAGAATCCCAACCATGAATAATATTACATACATTGTTTAACCAAAGCCAGTAAATACAACCACATCTGATTTTTGTACCTCTTATTGAAATCTTGGTGGGGGTTTTTTCCCACACCATTCGCAGAGCAGGTTTCTTTCTACTCATAAAACTCTGAGTTGAGTTTCATTGTATGTAATAATCATAATTACTCTTGATACAGCACAAGTAGCCATATCTTTTTATTTACAAATTCCATTCATCACCTTAATGTCCATTTACATTTCAAAAGGACACCAAAAGGAGGACATGAAAGCATTCGAATATACTGTTAATATGTGTGCAGTCTAGAGTCTTTTTCAAAATGAAATCAAGTTAAAACGCCTGCCTGTCCAGCATTGTTAAGGAAGATTTGTAAAGAAAGCATCACCTTATTGGAAATATACCCAGCTTCTCCCTCTTCCCTGTAATAATTGTTAAGCTATTTAGTCAATATCTGGCATCTGTGCATAGTTACTCACATTATGCAGAAGCTCTTTATGCCTCCAGTGATCATGTAGGGCTATCACTCCCCTTGTATTTCTCTAAGCTCAAGTGTTTACCTCTGCAGCAGGCTCATTCAGTTATCATTTATATCAGTTATTGGTTACAAACCGATCATTCCAATCCCTCCATTATTAATTTTTTTATTGCCCCTCAGATCATGCCCCATTTTTCAAGTGGTGTTTCAGAGCCTAAATCGTTTCTTCCTACAAAAAATCTAGACATAAATGCCAACTATTTGTAGTGCATTATCATTTGTAATGTTCTAATTATTTTACATAATCAATAACATCAAGTCCCTTTTCTTGGGGACTTTCTGTTTATTTACATTTTATTCTACACACGTCAGTTTCCATCAAGAGCAAAACCAATTTTCTTGTCCTGCATCTGCTCTCAAGACAACCTTAATTCACCATAAATCTGTTTGTGTTCACTACATAGTTAGACCCAGTTGGCTATGTTGATACAATCGTGGGGCCAAACATGTCTTGCTCTGCAAAACAAGACTTAAGTATAACTCAAAATGTTACTCTAATGATGACCACGGAGACCAGAGGTGGTGTTTTATTTCATTGTTGTTATTTTGCAGAGGTCTCTGTTTATGATGTGATGCATTTGGGCCTAAGCACATTAGCTGCATTATTCATTGGGTACATTTGTCAGAACATGCATGTGTATAAAGAACTAATGATCCATATTAAATTAATGGTGCTATAAAAAAGAAAAATACTCCATACAAGCAGCTATGTCAGAAACTACAGACTTTGATAAACCATAGAAAGGACCTAATCAGATGAAGCATTGGACTGTTCTGTCTCCAAAATTACATTTCTAGAAATGTACTTGTACACAATGTTGGTTTTATTAAAACAAATTAATTCAGTCATTAAGGAATCATAAGGCAAGTGTCTCATAAGTCAGGACCTCCAGTGTAACAAATTGATTAAATGACTGTGTAATAGTCTCTTTAAACAAATCTAGTGTAACAAGTTAATAGATCTGCTCAATTACCATGCTGGGGTGATGAGGATGTGGGCGACTCTCTCATTAAATCTGGGAGATAGTTCTTAGTTTTTTCCCCTTTTCTCTCTATTTTTCTGTGAGGGCTGTGTTGTGTTTTGGATTTGAGGTTTATTTTTAGGCCTCTGGAAATTGATTGTTCCAATGGCAATTAAAAATTAAAAGAAAAAAACTGAATTTGATGCTGCTGACTTCTCCAGTGGATTTGTCAGCTGCTGTTTCAGATCCATGTCCGCCCACCTTGCGCTTTCTCCACCTCAAACCTGGGCGTTGGCTGAAGGGATGCGGGGCACCACTGCCGCCCCCACTCTGTCCTCGGTACATAAAATAGCCAAGTCCCTCCGGGATCAGCCTAGCGCTTTCCCTGGTTTAGCAAAATTTATAGCAAAGCGCTCTAACCAGGAAACGCGCGGCCGGGGGAGGGGTGGGGGGACGGAGGGCGGGGGGAGAGAAAGGGGTGGAGCCGGCGGAGGGGCACCTTCGTTTCTTCTGAGTCGAAACTGAAAGGAGACGTTCTTATAATTTAGCCAGGAATTATTTTCAATAGAAAATTTTTCCCCAGGCTTCTACACACGAGGGGGAAATTTGCCAGCAAGTCCCCGGGCCTTCTTGGGCCTCCTTTGCTCCTTCTCAGTCCTGTGACTGGGAGGAAAGAGCATCTCAGAAAGTACTCGAGGTGGGGTGGGGCTCCCGGTGCGGTTAGTTTGGACCAAGAAGTAGCCTCGTTGGGGGCAATGAAGAGAGCGAGAGAGGGAGAGAGAGCGAGAAGGCGAGAGAGATTTGGGGAAGGAGAGAATGGTTTCAGCCATAAACCCTACACTGACATTTCTTTCTGGTGAATGTTGAAATCCTTGTGCCGAAAGATGGAGGCCAGGTACGGAGGAGCTCTGGAAGCTTTTCCTCTCCTAACTCTGAGGATATCTCTCCGGGGCTGGTTCTGGGGTTGGGACAGGGCAAAGTAACCTCGAGCCTTTTGCCTTTTCCGAGGTATGGGTGCCCATGACACCCTTTCGCCAAAAGCCCTGGGAGAAAAAAATCTATTACCCCACTGCCATTTTGTTAAGTGTTTGCCTCTGCGATGTGACCCTGCCACTTTATCTGTTGGTTTTTATTTTCTGAGTGCATGTTGCCCATATGTTACTCTAATAGTTGCTATAATTCTTGAGCAATGGGGCTCGTATTTTACGGGGCTGAATTAAAAAGAATGCACTTTAATAAAAACCTGAGCAATACACTAATGGCCTGACATTGATGTATTTGCATAGAAATGAATTATACGGGCCTGCTTGACACGACTTTTAATAAATGATTGAGGAGGTTATTATAGGGATGCACTTTGGTGTGTGTTAACAGGTTATTTTAGTGCATCCGTAGCCAAAACTGAGAGCAATACAGTCCCGCATACAGTTGCAGGGTACTTTTTTGTCTTCTATCTTATGACATTTATTGGGACCAATCCGTCCCCATATTACGGTCGCAAACTACATTTTATTAACAGTTCGTAATGTTCAATGTGAATGGAATCGGGGGAAATGAAAAAAGGAAAGTGAAGCCGCCCCTTTCCCCATATACCCCTCACCCACATTAGCCAATAATGAGCGTTTGATACCAGGAGCCCCCACTTCGGAAGTTACAGAGGGCTGGCTACGCTCACCTAGAACACCGCAGGAAAAGCGGCGGCTCTCCCCGGAACCGCAAGGAGAACTGCTGCTGAGCAGAGGCGATGAGAAACCACCAAGCGAGAAACTGTCGGTGGTTGTGGATGATTCAGGAAATGATCCTCCCAGCTTTGTGGGCACATGGACCGACCCATGACAGTCTTTCTGAGCCCAGAGATCCAAGAGCTCAGACACTCTTTAGATAAGGCACCCAAGAGAATATATTCAAATACCTGCTTGCATGTGCGTCCCTTTGTCCTGTTTAAATTTGTTCCCATCGTGTGCGTACTATCTAGTAAAATATAAGCAAACAGTGTAAAACTTATTTGTAACCGAAGGCGGCCCTGCCTTTCCTCCCTGTCTTTGAAGAGACTGCTCGAACGCGCTCGCTCGCGGGGTTTCCGAGCGGGGCACGGGGGGTTAGTGCCCCAGCTCTGCGCCCACAGTGCCCCGCCACCGCGCCGCGCCCTTCCACCCGCACCGGGTCCGCACGCTCGCGACCAGGGGCGCGGGTGCAAACCTTCACCTCGAGCGGACGAGGACGGTGGAGGAGAAGAGGTCCCCACCCGCAGCCTAGCGGGTGGTGGAATAAGAACAAAGGGCCAAGGTGGGTAGCATGGGACCTGAGAAACGGCGGAACACCCCCACCTCGCGCATTTCGGGCGGTGTCGCCACGCCCTGCGGCTTGGGGTACCTGCGGTCTCGAAAATCATTTGCGACCGGCAGGGGCCCTCTCCCCTGGCGCCGCGCTGGGGTGGGGTGCGTCCCGCAGCGCCGCACCCGCCGCCACGGCTTCCAGCCTCTGCCCGAACAGATGTTTTCGTCCCTCGCGGAGATTTGTACCGGATGTTCGGGACAGCTGGTAGACGGCGCAGGCAACCTGTAACCTGTGTCTGTTCTAGAACATACCTGGTGGGAGCTGTGAGGGGAGGGAGGTGGAGGCAGGAATGATGAGAAGAAATCGGTGTGTGTGTGTGTGTGTATGTATGTGTGAAGATAGATGTACACACGTGTGCACACACTTTAAATATATCGTTTAATAGCGTTTCTAAAATGGTGAGGTCCAGCATAGCTGTGGTGGCCTTTATGGTTTTGTCGTAAAGCCAAGCAAGGGAGAGAGAAGACCGAGAACTACTCCGCGGAAGCGAGAACAGGGCGTCTCGGTGCCGAGGAGCTCGGGGAAGAGGGCCCACACTTGTCTACAAATTGCAGGACCCGCCCCGGGCTGGAGCTCAGTGG
Organism: Leptonychotes weddellii; assembly: GCF_054177405.1. NCBI lineage: Eukaryota > Metazoa > Chordata > Mammalia > Carnivora > Phocidae > Leptonychotes > Leptonychotes weddellii. The sequence continues at coordinate 116,720,680 of NC_138370.1, read as the reverse complement.
CCCCAGGAGGCCCAAAAAAGCCGACCATTTCCCAGGGTGGGGGGCAGGAAAGGTGCAGACGGCGCTGGGGGTTCAAACCTGGGACGCTCGGCCTCTGTGCGGACAGCCTGGGCCCGGATCCGAAGCGCCGGAACAAACAGCCCAGCCGGCAGGGGGCGCGCCCTGGGCTCGGTGGGCCGACGTGCGGGCTTCCAAGGTCAGGCTTCCGAGGCTCAGCGCCCTCCTCCACGCTGGGGCTAAAAACCCGAGGTGGGAACAAACGCGGGAGCTGCCTATGATCCGCTCTGCCCTGGACACCCCAGTTTGGTTTCTCTATGAAGCCGCGCCGTCAAGTGCCTGGCAGGAATGGGGCCCGTCCTGGGGAAGGCAGTATCAAGGGCTGATAGTACCAGAGGACTTTTAGGGAGTCCCCAGGGGGGCTGCTCAAACCCTCTCTTTTCAGCGGGAAGGCCGTCCTGGGGGAGGGTCCCCAACTGATTGAGCACACCTGGCGAGAACAAGTGGAGCCCACAGGCCCCCGCAGGCGTGTGCCCAGCGACCAGGGTTGAGGGGTCCGGGCTCAATAAGGAATTTGCCGAAGGCAGAACCAGGACCAGAAAGGGAAATACGGTGTCTGTCACTTCCGAATTCTCTCGAATTTCCCGCGCCTTGTGATCCCCAAAAGAGAGAATGTGGTAGGAAGTGTCTGGAGCTGTATGGAAATGAGTTCCCTGAGACCCGCTGTCCAGTGACTGGATTTTAGCTCAATCCAAACCGCAGAGAAGAGAACACGAGAAGAGGGGGTGTATAAAATAAGGGGCAGTTCGATGGCGGAAGGCAGCGGCCACGGGTGCCCTTTCTGGCTCAAGGGGGGGGATCTTCTGGAAGGATCCAGAATCTGCAGCGCCTGTTCCTCTGCGTGTAGGCATGCACTTCCTGGGCAAGTGGGATGTGCAAAGCAAGTGTCTTCAGAGGCACCACCCTCTGAGCTTAAAGGTGTCAATAAACAAACTAGAGAGGCAAACCCATTCAGGGGACCCTAACTGCCAATGTCCCGGCATGATCCACGTAGTGAGTACCACCATTAAACCCCACCTGCAGACACGCTCTTGCCCTCTTGCCTCCCTTTCCAGTCGTGGACTCAGGAACCCAGAGTGTGCAAATCAGAAAGACAGGAGAGGACCCAGCTTGAGCCTGTGCATAGGATTCCCCTGTGGGGAGCCGCTTTCCGAGCAAATGGCGTGACACAGGCAAACAGCGTTTTTTAAGCTGTCTTCCCATTTACTCAAGACGAATTCTGATTCAAAGGGAGCCTCAGCCCCTTAAACTCCGCATCTTTTCTTTCCAGGCCCTTTTTGAACCGGATGGACCCCGGGAGGTCCGGGCCTTTAGGCCCTGGGGGGGGGGGGGGCCCTCCCCCTCCCCTCACCTGGAAGGAAAGTGTAGGGAGGCCTGGGCCAGACATTCGGGGAGATTACTGCAGCCCCAGCCCATAGATGGGACCGCTGAGCACATTCCAGACTTTACCCTTCGGAACAGATGTCCCAGTCTGGGAAGTCTTTCCTCGCCTGATATGGCCCTTTCCGCCCTAGTGAAGCCAGTCCTCATCCTCTGCTAGTATACAGACCAGCTCTTTAAAGAGAGCCTTATTTGTGCCAGTGTCAGGTGAAAGGTGGGATGCAGGAAACAGCTCCTTGCAAGGGAAGCAGGTCTTCCGCCCAGCTGAATAGAATGAGGTGAAGTAAGAGAGCCCAGACTTCAGCTGTAGAACTGAAACCTGAGAACCGTGCTGCCACTCCCCAGGTAAAGGACGTCCAGATTTGAAGGGAGCGAAGGCACCACACAGGGCTTTTCTAGGCTGCCCAGGCCTCTAGGGGACAGTGAGGGGGCTGTTGCTCTCATCAGCTACACAGAAAATGTACTGAAAAAAAGGAGTTGAACGATGAAGCCCTTAAAAGTGAAGAATGCGAACCCCTTTTCGGAGGGGGTGGGGATAGGGAACTGTTGAGTGGCAGGTATTGCTCGTTGTATAGTCTTATTTAAAAGACCTGCGGTCTGGACTTATTTCTCCTCCTCCTTGGACCCTAAATTTGTTCATGACCTGGGGGGGGGGGGAGTTTTTTTTAAACCTTCCCCTTGGAAACAGAAGTGGTCATTGGAAGCTGGCTTTCAATACAGAGGCTAATTGGGAAGAGTAAACAAAAAACCAGGAGCTCCTAATTTCCCTTTCTAGGGGAAAGGAAAGGGAGTGAGCTAAAGAAAACAGCCTTAATTGTAACCTTGGCCAATAGGGTAAGAGAAAGTTGACTCCAGCCGCACCACCACCTAACTGCCCCAAGTTCTGCTTCAGGCTTCTTAGCTCTCACACAGCCTCTAAGAATCAGTTCACCACAAAAGGGGCTCTAAAGATGCCAAGGTCTCCACAGTGCATCCAGAATTTTCAGGTACTGAGATGGGCATGAGACAGACAGACAGATGGAGAAGGTGGTCAAAAGAAATGCTTCCAACTCTTAGAGAGAGGGAAGCCTAGTTAAAATATGTAGGAGTTAGTTGTATTAATTTATATCATCCTAAATTTTTGTCTCAGGGAAAATATTGCTGAAAATCTAAGTTTGGTATTACTCTCTGATGGGATCAGTGAAAGAGACATGAATCTCAACTGCAAAGTGTATTTTAAATGGCCAATCAGTCCTCCTCTTATTTATTGCTCTATGCATTATTTTAACCCATGTGCCTTGGAAAGTGACATACATTTCTACAAATGTTGATTGTCCTGAAGATTTTATTTTTAAGTAACTGTTGTGAGCTGAATAATGAATGTATTAGAATACCCTTACTTGATCTTCCATTTTTCCCAAGGGAAAATCTTCGCATTGAACTCACCCATTTGGTACTTAAGCTGTGCGTGCTTATTTTTACAGAAATTTGTCAGATATTTACATATGTACTCACAGCTAAAAGAGACTCCTGATAGTTTGGAGATCATTTCTCTGCTTCCAGGCTGGGAGAACAGAAAGGGTTACCTTACAGGTCTATCATTTTCTTTAAAATCTTCAAGAGAAAAACAAAACAAAACAAAACCCTGCACGAGAATGCAAAGTTCCCTGTGGCTTCACTGTGTGGGTGTTTATGTGTGTGTGCTCAAGCAGGAGTGCAGACACTCAAGAAATGTTCCTTGAACACCCTCTTTGTGCCAGGCAATGTCCTGGGGATACAACAGTAGGCAAGGACTGTATAGTCCTGTGCCCTTACAGTCCGACTATTCTGGGTTTCAGTTTTCCGAGAGGTAGTACAGTTACAGCTCTTCCAAACTGTCACCCACTCTGGTCTTTCACGTCTCTCGGAGACACATTCTTCCCCTGGGTGAAATGGCACTGCACTATATTGTACAGAAGGAGAAGGGGGAGCGGAGAAGAAGGGAGAGGGGAGGAGGAAGAGGAAGAAGGAGAGGAAGAAGAAAAGGGGAGAGAGAAGGTAAGAGGGAGGGAGGAAGGGTGGTGGGCAGACTGTCCACCGGGAAGCCATCATGATCTCCAGGTAGAGCATGGGTCCCTGGCTGATATAGTCATCTTAAGGGTGCTGAAAGCAAGGTCCCCGAAGTCATCCACTTCTGCCTTACTTTCTGTCTCATGGAAGTTAATGACAATGTGCTGATTTCATATTTGCCCTTGCAGTCCCTTTTCTCTGTAATTGCTTTTAACGGAATACCTAGACAGGCACCAGGATGGCTTCTTACACCAGAGGCAATGAAGCCCAAGTCTTCAACTGTACCTTCAGTTTTTATTGTTCCCCTGGTGCACTGATTTCTCTCTGCTGCTCTGTTGCCAAGGGTGTGCAGAAGTCAAGTAGGCAAGCAGGGAAGAGGAACTTTGTGCCCATCAACTTCAAGTGGCAAATAATGTCCAAGCAACCTGGAATGAGCAAGGTCTACAGGAGCTTTCTTCTGAATCAAGAGCTCTCCTGACTTTAGGGCCAGGCGTGGTGGGGGAGGTTTCCTTTGTTTTTCTAGGGGCCTGCTGCCTCTCTTCCTTAGCCCCAAGTAACCAGCAGCAGCTTCACTCACTCCCTCTCTCTACTGCCTTCTCCCAACCTGGACTGTCTTGGAAAGAGTCATGTCCCTAGTTCTCAAAGGAAAGGTAAAGGGGACAATTCCAAATCCTCAGTCCTAACTTGAAATCCAGGGTCCCTTCTCTTCTTTGCACCTTTTTTTCTTTTCCTGAGCTCCCCAACCCCCCTGGGTTTCCCAGCATCCAACCAGTCTGAGTAAAGTTGAAAGTGTATCTGGGCCATGTTCCATGGGGAGAGAAATAATACTGCCTTTCAAAGCCAGATTCAGGCTTTTTTCATGTCTGAGATTCCTTTATGGGAAACAACAGTATGACATGTTTAACCAAACTATACATCTTTATTACAGGACAGTCATCACCTCTTACATTTATGTGCTACTTTATACTTTATGAAGCCCTTTTGCTTTTGCAACTTTGTGAGGTAGTAATTTTTTTTTACTTTTTTTATTAACATATAATGTATTATTTGTTTCAGAGGTACAGGTCTGTGATTCATCAGTGTTACACAATACACAGCGCTCACCATAGCACATACCCTCCCCAGTGTCTATCACCCAGCCTCTCCATCCCTCCCACCCCCTTCCCCTCCAGCAACCCTCAGTTTGTTTCCTGAGATTAAGAGTTTCTTAACGGTTTGTCTCCCTCTCTGGTTTCCTCTTGTTTCATTTTTTGTGAGGTAGTAATTATTATTAAGATGATTTTATAGATAAGGAAATGGAAGCTTATTTAAGTAAAGTGACTTTTTTGGGGTCAAGTTACCATCAAGAAATAGAAGCCAGCAACAGGGCTCAAGTTTTTCGACCCTGATGAAGTTACCCAAAGGCTTCTTTCATACCACATGGGGTCATTCTGGTGGCATTTTCAAATGAATTTAAGTAATCATGAAAGATGCCTTCCTCAAGAGTCTGTCTTCAATACAGTATTCTTTATTCAGAGAACAGACATAGGTCTGTTAGATACTGTATTAGTTATCTATGCTATATAACAACTTATCCTCAAATGTAATGGCTTAAAACAATAAACATTGATTATCTCACAGAGTGGGTAAGGAATTGTGAAGAGCCTAGATGGGTGATTCTGCCTTGGGGCTCATAAGATGGCAGAGAAGATGCTGGCCAAGACTGCAGTCATGTGAAGGCTTGACTGGGCTGGAGGACCAGCTTCCAGAGTTTGTTTATACTCCTTGCAGATTAGGACTGATTGTTGGCAGAGGCCTCAGTTCCCCACCAAGTGGACCCCCCCATAGGGCTGCTTGAGTGTCCTCACAACGTGGCAGCTGACTTCTCCGAGAGTGAGTGTTAGAGAGAGAGAGAGAGAGGAGGGAGCCATAATGCCTTTATGACCCAGTCACACACCATCACTTCTGCTGTACTCTGTTCATTAAAGTCATTAAATACAGCCACACTCAAGAAGAGGGGGATTAGGCTCCACCTTTAAAAGGAAGGAACATCAAACAATTTTTAGAAATATTTGGAAACCACTACCAGCAGTTAGCCTTTAAGTTTCACATAAAAAGAAAATACCCCTTGCTTACTTCTCATCCCACTTTCACTTTTCATAACCTTTCCTCAGTTAAGTAGTTATCCTACACAAGACAGCAAGGTCCAAGCTAGGAGCATCCAGAGACTGGGCTTTTCATGATGATCATGATAATGGTGATAATGGCTAAGAATTCCATAGCTTACTATTTGCTGAGCACTGTCCCAAGAACTTCTATGTATTAATCCATTTACTTCCCCTAACAATGTTATGGATTAGATACAGTGATCTCCATCTTACAGATGAGAAAACTGAGGCATAGAGAGGTAGAGTCATTTGACCAAGATCACACAACCAGTCAGTGATAGAACTGCAATTCAGATCAAATAATCTGGCTTCACAGTCCTACTCTCAGCCACTATGTGATCTGATTGTGTCAATGGTAGAACATTTCTCAGACCCTCTCATTCACTTGGGACCATCTGGATTTGGGAGAAAATTAGGCAAACCCTTACAAACCAAGTAAGGGGCTCAAAGAGGAAAGAAGAAAAATCCAGTGGGGGCGGGGGGAGAGCAGAGAGAAAAGGTTTACAAAATTATTTTCAAGAGCTGAGCCACAAAAATAAATAAATAAATAAATAAATAGAGCTGAGCCATAGCCTCAAGCATAAGAACCAAAGCTACCCATGATGACTAGAGGAATTACTACAACCATGGACCCATGGGGAAGGCTCAGATTGGAGGCATGAAAACTTGGATGCCTTTATTTGAAGGTGGTTAGACCGTCTGGTAATAAAGTTAGTAGATTTTTTTCAGCAACCTTGCCTTCTGTGATCTATACAAGCAGATTGGTCCCAAACAATTTCCTGGTGATTAATAGTTTTTTCATAATTTTTGCATATCCAAAAATAAAACTATATTACAGAGGTGTGCTGGTTTTCTTTCTCAATTTGATATATCTTTCTCCCTTGTAATAACCAAATATATTTGATAATTATATTTTCACTTTTCCTTTGGCTTTACCAAGATAGATAGAGGCAATAACATTAGAGAAATGGTAGGGCTCCTCTATAAAGATAATGCTCACTTTCAGTTCTGTAGAAAAAAACTCTTTCTCTCCCTAGAATGAGGAAGGGATCCATCCTTGAATATATCTTCATTCAAACTAGCTTTTAGTATTCAAAATACATGAAAATAGAAGCTCTGGATGAGGCTTCTGTTTCAGAATCCTGGCCAGGCTCCAATAGATATTAAACACCACAGAGACATCATGCTCTACTTTTTCAAGTCTTCAAGTGTGGTATTCAAAGAACACATTTTGTCGGGGCCAGAAAACAAGGGATGCATATCTAGACTTTTCATCTTTGGGGTGAATGATCTGCTGGATGAAAGAGGAAGAGCAGAGAGTGAACTGAGGCTCTCAGACAAACTTTCCAGTTTGTGGAGCAACCCCAAGCCAATCTATGGAATGCTGAAGGCCAGAATTCGGGAAAATAGCCCGTCCCTTTGTCATCCCCTCACACCATTGCTCTGCTCCCTAGTCATACTTTACATTAACAGTGGGGAGGTTTTGTACGACTGTGTTTTCTGCAGATCTGAAAAGGGGCTATGTTAGGAAGAATGTATTTCTCTGTGAAGCTTGCTGTCTAAATACTGCAGAACAAAATACAGACTTTCCTGTCAAAAAAGGAAGTGTACTGAGGAACTGGCTTTTTTAAAAGTCATACTGAGGAGGGGAGAAGAGCATTTGTGCACGTATCTGTGCGTGTGGTAGAAGCGAGGAAATTTAGTGTGGAGAAAGCTGTTCAAATTAGGTTAAAATAGAGTTTATAGATGAAATCTGCTTACCTCTGTTGTTATTACATGATCGTATTGTCAATGATTAACAAAGGAGCCACTGTCTCTTTAAACTATTCAGTGCTAGGAGTTCCCAAGTGGAATTTCACCTCTCCAGTGTGTGTGTGTGTGTGTGTGTGTGTCCACTGATGACCAGCTTACAGGACAAAACAGTGTGGATCTAGCCAAGTTTATGCTGGTCTAATAACATACTCATGTATATGACATTAGGCTCCAAAAGGTTTCAAATGCACCCTCAGACTCTGTTGCCTAGCACATTATTTCCAAGAAGAGCTGGCCTCCAGTCCAAACTGCCTGCACACTAAGCAATGATGAAATGCACATCTTTCCAGAAAAGAATGAGTGGTTTTCAGTGTCCCTCTTCCCACTGTCTCCCAAGGAGTGAAAGGAAAAGTGGATTAAAGTGCTCACAAACTTGGAAAGCCACTCACTATACCACAGCTTCTGGGAAAGAAGGCATAGAGCTCTAAGTTACAGAATCCTCTGAATGTGAACTGAAGAGTTTAGCCACCAATGCAGAACTGAGCTTGGGCTTTGGAGACTAGGAAAATAACTTTGTAGAAGCTGGGAATTATAAATGCTGTTGGGACATCTGAGAGACCCATATAGGGCCCTTCCCTTCCATTCCGTGTCTCTCACCCAACCTCACTGACTCTCTTTTCAGAAAAAGAAACAGACACACACATTATAAAACAAAAATGAAAAAGCAGTTTTACCCTTCTTTTCACAAAAATCCTTGTTTTTCTCATTTCTCATGTTTCCATGTCGACATTTTGTTGCCTGCAAGCATTTTTAAAAGTAGAGGTTGACTGCAGGGGGAAATGGGTGATGGTGGTCAAAGGTAGAAAATATCTGGTGATGTGATGGTGACTATAGTTAACAATATTGTATATTTCAAAGATGTTAAGAAAGTAGATCTTAAAAATTTTCATGACACGGAAGAAAACTGCAACTATGTGAGGTGATGGATGTTAATTGGACTTATTATGGTGATCATTTCACAATATATACATATATCAAATCATATTGTATCTTAAATGGATACAATGTTATATGCCAATTATATCTCAATAAAAGTGGGAACATTTTAAAAATAAAAGTAGTCCATCAGGTCACTTGCTGTTACTTTGTTTTTAAATCATGACCCCTTTAGCCGTAATGACTGGGTGGCAGCCTTAATCAGATGTTTATGGCTGGTTAATGCCATAAAAATTTCGAGCCCAAATGGAAAATGACTCTTACTCTGCTGTGCTTGAGGTGTTTCCTCAGCTTCCCCACCATGCTAACTCTTTAAAAAAATTCTTGTTGCACATACACAGAACCAAATCAAGCCAACCAGTATAGAGGAACACCTAAGTAAAGTGTCCCCCCACCCACTTATCCCTCATTCCCGGTTTTATGGGGCCAGTTGCAACTGGTGGCCAGCTGGAATCCTGGGTGGAAGTAAATTAACTGGAAACGTCAAGTCACTGTTGCAGTCAACTGGAAAAAAGGAAAGAATGCCAGAGAGCCCAACGCAACTCAGAGCACTTTCCTGCAAGCAGGAAGACCTTCGGTAATTGCCTGTAGGGCGGAGGCCAGGCCACCAAATCCCATTTCTCAGATGCTCTCAATGTAAAGGCGAAGAGCTCCAGGGAATGCTTCCTAAAGGAATTGGAAGAGGTCTTTCCGCATTTCTAACTTGAAATAAATACTGTAACCCTATTTGCTTCTTGAGAGAAAGCTTCGGTCTTGGTTCCAAGTTTCTATGATTGATACTACTATATTACTATTACTACTACTACTAACAACAATAATAGTTGTTATTATTATATTCCAAGAATAGCACTTCTAATTATCTTGTGAATTTTTGTTTTCTTAGGAAGAAGGAATAACTAAAAAGTTGCTTGGCTTTTCAAGGCAAAAAAAGGTTAAAAAGTAGTTAATAAAGTAGATAGGACACTTTCACTTGTTGCAAATTAACAAATAATAAAGTGCAGATAATAGACTTTCCACAACACCCCCTCCCCAGATTCCTTCATAAAAAGAGAGGGAGGAAGAGAGGAAGGGAAGGAGGAAGGGAGGGAGGAAGAAAGGAAAGGAGGGAGGGAGGGAGGAAGGAAATTCTTATTATTTGTAGCTAAGACTCAAATTTCATCACTCCAGCACAGCAAAACCTCTTTTGAAATAGCTGCCACTCTATAGGACACACACCTCAGTCTTGCTAAGAATGCTAAAATTCAGAAGTTTAAAACTTATTGGGAACTTCACAAACTAGAGAAAAGAAATAGGGCAGATTTGCATCCTTTCCATTACACCATGCCATCAGGAATATATTCTATAATAATTTCCTTCAGGCAATCACATTCCCAGTTTTCACAGTTTGTTTTTTTTTATTATTTTCAAGGGAACAAAACAGACCCACACTTTCTTTACCTAACGCTAGCCTGAAGAATCTACTGAATTCTATTGATTTTTCTCTCTTTGAACACAAGCTCATTAACCTGAAACACTAAGGGGATAACTATATTTCACCAAGCCTATAACTGAGTGTCTGAAAACAAAAAGATCCCAAGACAGTAATACAGCCCTCTCCCTAGGTAGGATTCCTTTTTCTTCCCCCTGCAAATTTAGCTGCAGAAGCTGTGACATTGATTCCATAACCCTAAAGACTTTCGCATCAGTTAGAAGCAGCTTTCTTTAAATTCATCCTTTATTGTAATGGTTAGCAAAATCAAGGTTCCTGTCTTTCCAACAACTTCTACATTCTTACAAGCTACAGAGTGTGGGTAAATGTTAGCATCAAATAGCAGGGCTGCTGCGCCAGCAAGCTCCTCAGCCTCCTCTCAGCTAAGCGAGCTAGGGCTCCACCAAGGACCTATCTTGGATATATGGAAATGAGGCCTTCCCAAAACCCTCCAGGGACTTTTTCGAAAAGAAAAAAGCGATCAGGAAAAAATTAGACAACACAGACATCAGAAGCAGCCTGTTAGACAAGTCTCTTCAAGAAGCCCCACGAGTGGGGCTACATTTCTTTTATCTTCCTAATCCTAGAGAATGAGAGATGTGACCCCACTCTTAAATAAATAAATAAATAAATAAATAAATAAATAAACAAATAAATAAATAGCAGCTATCTTTACCCAAGGAACCAATATAGTAATTCTGTGGTCTTGACTTTTGAGATCTCTGGTGAGATCAGATGATCTCTACCCTTCCATTCAAGGCAACAGACGTCTTCAAACTGTTTTTTAATTTGATTTATCCTTTGAAACAGAAAGTGCATTACATTTAACTGGTCTTGCAAAGGGGGGTTCTCTTCTCTTTACAAACCGAATTCCTTATATAAATTAATAAATGTTAAAGATGCTAATATATCACCATTATTAGCTTAAAAAAGAAAACAATATACATAGTCTATAGTATTCTTATGATACAAAACACTTCAAATTCAATTACAGCAACTAAATGAATTTTTATGTTTCTGACCCAGAGCAGTTGTAACAATTCCCACCATCTACTTTAACACGCATTTTATCAGAAAGGAATTAAATTAAATGCAAGCTATTGTAGCCCCTCCCTCCCCAATACTTTCTTTAAATCACTAATAAATAGCAACAAACGACTGTGCAATTTCTGAGAGGGATGGAGAGGCAGGTCTGAGGCCTTCCCTGGTTCCATGTCTTCTACTTCGAGTCCTGGAGGCGGCAGCGGGACGCCTGGCTAGGGGGTGGTCAGGGACGAGCCACAAGGGACAAAGGGAAAAGTGAGACTGAACAAATCCAAACCCGGGCGAGGAGCGGGGGTGGAGAACATTCTTGTCTCGCTTCTCAAATTAAGTTCCAAATAAAAGGGAAACGTGTGGTTTGAGTATTTCTTAAAGGGGGGGAGGGGGCAGAGTGAAGGAAGAAGGAGGGCCATCTTTTTATACCAAATTCAAAAAAGCATTTTACATTTTAAATATTCACAATAAAGTAACTTCTAGTCAGTGTGACTCACGATTTATTTACAAAGAGCCTTCAACAGGTTGCTTTAGTCGGCACAGCAGTTTGTGGGGGGAGAAGCCGCCCGCTCTCCTCCCATCTGTGGCGGTGGCCCGCCCGCGTGGCTCCGAGGTCCCTGCGGTGGGTGTGGAGCCTTCAAGAACACCTCTCCGCGCCCCGCCCCGGCCGGCTCCGGGGGCGCAGGCGGGAGGGGGCGGTGCGGGGACCGCGGCAGCTCGCGCCGGGGGGACGGGTCTAGGGGACCGAGCGGGGCCAGGAGGGTGGCCCAGCTGCGAGTTTCGGTTGCCTTATCTATGCAGTGCATTTCGAGGTCTTTTCTGCCTTCTGATCAACCCCCGAGTCTCTCTCTCGCTCTCTCTTCCCCGACCCCCTCAACTTCCAGGTTAAAAAAATAGATATGTACATCTCAGAAAATAGCAAAGGGCCCCGGCGGTTGCGGCCGGGTCCTCCGGGGCCCCGAGGGGCGGGCAGGCGGGGCGCGCGCGGTCCCCGGGCGGAGGCCGGAGGCCGGAGGCCCGGCAGCCGCCGGGGGGGCGGCGGGCGCTCAGGACGAGCTCTCGTTCTCGGACGCATGCAGCAGGAGGCCGCCGCCGCCGCTGCTGGACTTGTGCTTCTTCAGCAGCTGCGTGATTTTCTCGTCGTCCGAGTTGGGGTCCAGAGGCTTGTTGTAGTCGTCGTCCTCCTCCTCGTTCTCCGAAGCCCCCTTGAGCCGCTCGGTCTCCGAATCCTGCTTCTTCTTGGCCGTGGCCATCTCGGCCGCGTGCTTCTTCCTCCACTTGGTCCGGCGGTTCTGGAACCAGACCTGAGCGCCAAGAAAGGGGAGGAGAGGGGAGCCAGCGGGGACAGGAATTGAAGGCGAGCGGATCCAGGCAAGGCTGCCTCTCCCAGACCCCCTGGTCGCTCCAGCGGGCGGGCCCCTGACGGCCTGCCACCCTCCCTCAGAGACCTTCCTTGTTCGGGCCATCAAAGTCTGTCTCCAACGCCCCAGCTTCCTTCGAGTATCCCGCACCGACAAACTGACTGCCGTTGCCATAGCGATAGTAACACAAGAGTACAGACGTTGTCAGTGAGCTATCTCTAAGAAGAGAAAAAACTTGGAAACTTAAAATAAGTTTCCCTAAAAATGAGCCCGCTTTCCTACTTTGTAGTTTGAAGTAGAAAACTTCTCACCTTCCTACGTTTGCCTCATAATGACTGTGATTTTATTTGTTATTTACTTTCTTAGATTAAGACTTTGAAACAACTTGAAGTGTACTTGCTTCTTAGTGTGATTTGTGGGGGAAAGTACGGCATTTACCCCAGTTACCTCTGTTCTCCTTTTCATTTTTGGATATTTGTCTGTTTCACGGATCTCAAGTCTGAATCCACACAAACATGGTAGGTAAACACTCCCCTCCCCATTTACACTTGTAATGTACCATGTAAAGTTAAAAAAAAAAAAAGAAAAAGATTTGCTAAAACAGAAACCTCAAATCACTAATAATAATCAACATAAATGCTTGAAAATATTGAATAGGTTAGCTAAAATCATCACAGTAGTTTGTGTGTGAGTCTTTCTCTGTTGTTTTTCATAAAACCAAAAATCAAGCTGAAATTTTCATTAGTTATTTTTTAAAGTGAAATTTTGCCAATTACATTATTTCCCACTGTTAGCATGTCTAGTCTTTCAAATATTATTTTAATATTGTTCTTCTCTAAGACATTTATTTTATATAACATATTTTAAGCTATTCACGATGTTTGACACCGTGCTTGATACACATAATTTAACCTAAAGCATCAGCAATAAGCAAACAATTTCCCAAAGATATTATCCTCTTTTTATGCTACTCATCCATTTTCTCATCCATTATGTATTTTATCTAGAGAATCAGAATTGTTAGGAAAGTGATTTTTATTTTCCTTATACAGCTATAATAATTCACTTTTAGCCACACAGACTTATTTACGGTGACAAATGAAGACTTCCAGATTACTGTGGTAGGCTCTGTACCAACCACTGCAAAAATAATTTTAACTGTGATGGTATTCTAATGGTCACAAACAAAATCACTCCTGAAATGCATTTTATGATGCTTGCCCCAGGGGAAATACACTCTAACCAGCAGACGTGGCTAACAGTTATTCCTACTTAATTTAAGGAGCAACAAGATTACTAATGAAAACAGACTTATACTCCTTCCCCTCCAAAAACACCCAAATATAATAAACTGAAGAAGAGACACAAAAAAGAATGCTGGAAATACTGGAAACCATTAGATTTAATTTGCCTACTGGTTCAATCCTTTTATTTTTCAGGGAAAGATTTCTCAAATTTGATTCCCTGGAAATATACTATACAACTCAATTATAAGCTAAGTGACATTTTAATTATAAACTGTTGTCACAAACAGTAAAATATCATACATCTGTTGATGAACTTAAACAGAATTCTTTCGTAATACAGTAATAATCTTGTCAATACATTTGGAAAATTGCTATTCCAAAGTTTTGGTCCTCAGGTAAACTAAAAGCAGATTCATGTCCTGCTAAGTTGGATCCTGTGGACTTTTTTTTTTTTTTAACCTACAAGTTAATTTAGTAGCACTATAAGGCTGATCTACATCGAGAAATTATATAACTAGCGGAGCTTGAATTGACAAACAAAAGCTTGAATATCCTTACAGATTGAATAAATAGAAGCTATCTAACTGGCGTGATCTATTCTAAGGGCTGATATTTCGGTCATGCTTTTATTCTCCAATAATGGCGAGTTCCCCCAGCACATGCTGCTATCTAGATTAACCTAATTTCAAAGGCGGGGGCTTGATTCCTTTTGTTCATCAACAGTTTGCCCGCCTCGAGACCCCAGGGCCTTTGTAACCCCCCACTCCCACCCCCTTCGCTGATTTCATCTTCTCCCCAGGCTCCTAAGATCCGCACCCCGGAGCGGCTGTTTGTTAGAGGGTTGTGTGTGTGTGCGCGCGCGCGTGCCCTTGTGTGTGCGTGTGTGTGTGCGCGCGCGCGCGTGTATGTGCGCGCGCGCGCTGGGGATTGGGAGACCATCCCTCGAGGTTTGCAAGGTCTACTCACCTTGACCTGACTCTCCGTCATTCCCAGCGAATAGGCCAAGCGAGCCCTCTCGGGCCCCGCCAAGTATTTCGTTTGTTCGAAAGTCTTCTCCAGAGCGAAGATCTGCTGGCCAGAAAACGTGGGTCTCGTGTGTTTTCTCTTCCCGTCTTTGTCCAACAAAATGGATCCTTGATCTGCGAGAACAGATAAACAAGGGATGGGGAAAAACAATCGGTTACAAGCGGCTCCACTGAACAGAAACAAACTCAAAACACGATGTTTTTTGGAAAGCTTATTCCGCGGCAGACATCAGAAGTGTCTGGCGCTTCCAGTCCCACCGCGCGCCTCCCTTGGCCTTTTTACGCCCACCTGTTTTTAAAAGCCGGGTGTGTTTGGAGCAGCAGTAAATAACCTTCTGCCGAACACAGACGTCAAACAGTGAGGGAGCGCATTGCTCAAGTTTGCCGGGGCCGAATCACCAGGCCCCAGTAAATTGAGGAATGCCGGGAAAAGGCCCCTCTCGCCTCCCAGTCCAGTCAGTGCTTGCTCGGCCCCGGAGACTTTGCTTGAGGATGACTAGGTTTTTTTTTTCTTCCCCCCCCCCCCTTTTTTTCCTTTCCTTGAACGCTTTCTTAACCTGTGTCCGCACAACAAAGGGCGCCTTGTTTTTTGCACACAAGAGAGCTAAATCGCCCCCAAGTCTAACGCCTCTGTGGCCGAGGGGGAGGGGGTGCCGCCTTTGTTGGCGGTCCCTACATGGCCATCAAAACGAATACAATAGCGTCTCCCCGACACCCTCACCCGCCCGGGCCGCCCTCCATCCGGAGGCTTCCCAAAGGAGCCTCTACTTAGCTCCCGCAACTTCCCTTAGTTACTAACGCTCAGCCACACGAAAGAGGCCTGGAGACTCGGGGGACTCAGTCAAGAGCAAAGAACGGAACAAGAGAAAGACCTGGGCTGGGCCTCGAACTCCACTTGGAAGATTAGGAGCCTCCGCGGCGGTGGCCAACTACCCAGAAAATTGGACGGATCGCGGGGCAACTCAGTTGGTTTCAAGCAAGGTCTTGGTGGGATGTGCATATTCCCCGGTCCTTCTGTCGCCACCTCGTTCTTCCTCTGGTTCATTTTCATGTTAGGATGTTGAGGGCCACGATGCTTCTCAAAATTCCCAGGCCCAGGATGTCCCGGCCCTTCGCCACCCCCACACCCCTTCCCCCGGGCCGAGGCAGGTGGGAAAGTGAGAGCCCAGCGGAGGGGAGTGGCCCGAAGTGACTGAGCTCGTTCCTGCGGCTGCCGCGGGCCTGTCTTCAATGGGCTCACCCGGCCCGACTGTTCTGCGGGGGGGGGGGGGGGGGAGCTCCTCGAAGGCGAAGAGGTTAGGTAGGGACACCCTGGGCCGAGAAGTACATGCAAATACACGCACTCGGGCGGGGGTTGTGGAGGGCTTGCCGCTGTCGTGCCCCACCAGTTCGCAGGGAGGCCAGTTAGGCTGGCGTAGGTAGAGTGGGGCCCTCGCCGACAGTCGGGAGCCAGGAAAGAAGGGGTGTAGCCGGGGTCTCAATGGCCTCTCCTGCCCTTCCCACCTCTTTAACCCAGGCAGGGCCTGAGATTGTCGTCAGGCTGCTCCAGAGTAACCGAGGCCTCGGGTGAGACACACGCCTAGCACCGCGTTGTTTTCAACGCGGACTCATGCACACCCGCTCCTCGAGGCGTGCCCAAGACTTGGAGAGCGGGGGGGCCCTTGGACGCAAGCTCAGGGAACCCAGAGTCCCTCAATGAATGCCCTGGCAGAGCCCAAATCGTGCGATTCTGGCGCTGCCAACCTACTGGGGAGCCAAGAGGGTGCACGGATCCCCATGCACACTAGGGGCTATGACCCGAGAGTGGGCAGAACACGCACAGCTCAGGCGATCGTACTCACGAGGAGTGCAGGCCAGGCGGGCGTCCCTCCAGGGTGGGCTCTGCATAACTCCTGGCCAGAAGATGGGCGTCCGGCCGGGCAGCTCGGCCAGCGGCTTGGGGTACCGACCTACGGCGGCCACGGCCGCTGCGCTGGGGCTGAAGTAGAGCCCAGGCGGCGGCGGCGGCGGACTCAGGCTGCTGAAGCGGGGCAGGCCAGCCAGCAGCCCCGCTGGGGATGAGGCGGCGGCTGCAGCGGCCGCGGCCGCCGCGGCAGCTGCCGAAGCGGAGGAAGCGGAGGTGGACGAGGAAGAAGAGGAGGAGGAACCCGAGGGCGAGGCGGAGGGCAGGGCGGCCCCTGAGGCCACGGGCATGGAGGGCCGGCTCAGGATATCGTTGATGCCGTGGGGGGTGGCGGCTGAGAGCTGCTGTGGGGGGCTGCCCAGGGATGAGAGCCCCCCCGCCGTCGGGGGCTTCAGGCTGCCTGGGTTGTGGGCGCCCAAAGGCGGGGAGGGCGACGACGAGGAGGAGGAGGAGGACGAGGAGGAGGGGGGGCCAGCGGGCAACGGGGGGTACGCCGCGGGGTACAACGGGGTCTTCATTTCGGCCATGCTGTGCAGGGCAGCCAGGGGCGGGCTGCTGAGCAGGAACGCGCTCTGCCGGGTGCCCTCCATCGCCCCCACCGCTAACATCCCACGGCCAGGCCGGAGCCCGCAGCCACTCAACGAGGGCGCCGGCCGGTGCCCCGGTGGGGCTCAGGAGAGCGAGGAGTGCCGAGGGCGCGAGCGAGGAGTAGCTCCGCGCTCCCAGAGGCGACCTGCCAACTGGGCCGAGAACGCCGCCGCCGAGAGTTGCTCTCGAAGCTGCGCAGCAGAAATGTCCAAACACGCCACTGGAGAGGCGGTGGCTCGCCGAGATCAGTGGGCGTCCGGGCGGGTTTGGCTGTCCTTTCGCTCCTAGAGTCGGGGACTCAATCTCGGTCTCTTCTCTCTCTTCACTTTTCCTCGCCTCTCAATGTGCGCTACTTCTCATCTCCCCGGGAGAAATAAGCAAAGCAAAACCCAGGCCGGCCCCAGAGTTTGCAACAAAGTTAAGAATCACCGAATCTCCACTTCGATGTTGGCGTATAGGGACTGGCTCGCTTTCTTTGGGGAGTTTTAAAGGACTCCAGGTTCCGCCGGACGCGCTCCTCTAATCTTGACTGCCCTGTTCTTTCGCCGCGAGGCTGATTCGCACTCGGCGCTCGCTGCTCCCGGGGAGAGAGAGAGCGCATCCAGCCCGCGGGAGGATTTCGCCTCTGGGCGGGCTTCCTCCGCCGACTCTGCCAGGGGCTGGTGCGCCAGAAAGGGCAGTGCCACCAATCCCCGCCGCTCCCGGATTCGGCGCGCCAACCCGCCTTCCTCTCTGGGCCACGGGGCACTAGAGTTGCAATATTGAAAAGAAAAATGGGGAGAAAAAAAAAAACACAGAAAAACAAAGACTAAGTGTGAAAAGTCTGACGGCTTCGGTTACGGCTCCGTTCGTCTGTCCACTTCTGCAAACGGGCCTGGCGACCCCCGCCCCACCCCCCCAGCACCCTCTCTTCTTCTCACTCTCCGCCTTTGCCTCTCCTCTCTCGCATTTTCTTCGCGGCTTTACAGGGTTCGTTCTTCTAAGTCCTGTCCTCTGGCCAAGCTGACCCTCTCCGGCTCTTCGACTCCCTCTCTCTCTCCTCTCCTCTCTCCTCTCTCCCTCTGGGCCTGACAGTTCAGATGAAGCTCTCAAAGGTAATAAAACATTTGCATCACTCCCTACCCCTCTTTAGCTGGGGGACGAAAAGGAGGGGGAAGTGGGGGTCCAAAATGAGAACTTTGAGGGACGTCACTCAGAGGCTGCCGGGGAGGCGGAGCCGAGGAGCCGGGTACAGGCCGGGGGTGTAACCACCGTCTCCAATTGCGCGCAGCCTCGGGCAGCGCGTCGCCTCTGGGGTACGCCCACTCCGGAGCGCCGCGCCCTCTGACTGGCTGGGGAGGGCGAGCTGTAGGGCCGCGCCCGCTTGGTTCCCGCCTCCTCCCACCTCCATCTCTTCTGTGGGTGGGGCCAGGGGGTGGAGCCTGGCGAGTGGTGCGGTTCCGCCTTGGGGCCAGCGGACGCCTCAATTAATTGTGTTAAATAAAATGGAAAAGTGGAGGGGGGAGCAGAGACGGAGAGGGTATTACTTTTTAAAGAGAAGAATAATGAAAATCCAGCCCTTTTATGGAAAAGCAGTTCATATTCTTCCCTCGCCTCCAACCCTCGCCTGCTCGCGTCACCCTACCCACCCCCCTTTCCCCCACGAGCTCGCGACGCCTCACCTCGAACAGTCTGGTCCCTTGTAAAATGGAGCTAATGGAGCGGGCAGCCGGCGCAGCCCTGGCCTAGCTCCTTCTTTTGAAGGGATTAATTAAAGGCCATCTGGGCTCTTCCAGAATTGTGTAAATTAATTTGTTGCTCCTTAAGCCTGTAGATGTCCTTAATCCCCTAGTAGGGCGAAGGATCGTCCTCTTCCTTTTTTGCCACCGCCCTCTTTCCTTCTCTGTTCTTTCTTCGTTACTTTTCTTTTCATTCTTAGGTTTCTCAGCAATGATATCATTTATAGGGTTACTCAATACTCAGAGAACAGAATCAGCATAATGGGAATATTTGTTTTTCAGGTGATGTTTAGACCTGAGAGGAGTGACCCCCCCCTTTTTTTTTTTTAACTTTTCTTTCCTTCGATTATTGTCGTTATTTATTCTGAGTTTACACGGGAGCAGAATCACCAAAAGGGGCATCTATATAAGAAGTATCTGGGTATGCCCCAGGGGACTATAAGTTTTTGAAAACTGTCTCCAAAACTCTGGCCCCTTGCCCTCAACTCCAGGGTTGTTTTGAGAGATGGAGATGTTCAGCCTTCTGGGTTGTGGTGATGGGATGTCTAAGATTTAGGAGTTGGAGAGTGATTTCCTTTATTCCCTTTCTGTCTTCCATCCCTGGTACCTTGTATGAGGATCTTGAAATTGCTGGCAGGGTTGAGCTGTGCAAGGGAGGAGGAAGACTTTTGCACAATTCTGAGATTTCAGGATGTTGAAGTAACACACCAATGAGGGGTAGTCACTAGAGCAATTTGGATGAGATCATGAAGTCCAAACTTAATTCTTAGAAAATAGAAATAAATAGCTCAAGAATAAAATCTGAACGGCACCACCCATGGATGGAGTTTGACTGTGAGTGCCAAAGCCCTCCTATGGGTCCAAGCACCAAAAGCTAGGAGGGCTTATTCCGCTTTGATAGCTCTCATTTCTAAAGCTTTGGTCTTTTCAAGGTGGCAGCTTGAGCTTGAGTTGTTTTTTAAAAATGTTTTTGTTTACCCTTTGCCACTTTTATTATTCATTTCTGAGATAAAAGTAATTTTGTTTTTATTTGGTCCCCCTCTTCGTTCTCCACCCGCTGGCATTAACTTCGAGACTGGGCTAAATCGATCACTTCTCAGACCTTAGACTCTGACCTGAAAGAAAGTGAATTCCTTCCTCCACGTGAATTATGCTGAGTTGGGCAAGAAAACAGTTCATGCGGGGACTGTCTGCATTTCCCTACGAGGGAGGATGCTCTGCTGGGCTATGGGTCTAAACCCCAGCGCCCTGCCATTTCGGCCAAAAGACTTCAACGGAAGGATGAGGCGGGGAGCCGAGCTGGGGCCGAGTTGCTGGAGCCCCTCTGCCCCTCGCTTCGTTACAAACGAAACTTTTCCTTACCTCACGGGCTTCCACTTGACAGTGGCACACAATCTCCCTCCTGAACCCCCGCACCTGGACCACCAGCGACCTCCTCACATTCCCCCAGTACACTACATTCTCAAGAACTAGGTAGGAACGGAGGGGGGGAAGGAGGCCAGTGATCCCCAAAGATTCCAATTTCTAAAAACGATCCCCCCTTTATTTCATGTAAATATTGTGACCCGGGAAAGAATTGGATATTCTCCTTTTGTAAATTTAGTATCTGCTACGGGGAGAAGTGAGGTAAAGAGACAGAGAAATATGACAGAGACATTCAACTCAATCCAACCAACTCTGGCTTAACTGACATTGGTAAATAGTTGCAAAGCTGGGTGCAAGGCATTTCCATCGTTTGCTTTTATTTATCATTCACACTGAGGAATTAAAATAGCAGCATTTTTTTCTTGTGACAACAAAACAATTCTGGGGTCTGTGTACCTTGATTCCCGGGGGGGTTAACCCTGGGTGCCTGAATCCCGCGTGAGGCAGCTAGTATTCCAGACACACACTGCGCTGCGCTGAAGGAAGGCGGATGCCTCCTGCCTGGTGCTGGTTGTCATCGATCTGCTCTGTCTGTCTCCAGCTGGGAGCGGGAAGAGCGAGAGGCGTCTTCCGAGGGGGGTGGGCTGCTCCTGTCACTCGCGCGCGGAGAGATGTCACCCTGCCCCTGCAGAACTATTACCACCTTAGGGGCCGAGTCTTGGAAGAACAGATCCCGATGCTGACCAGGGAGGCCTGTTTCTGGTCGGGGCCGTCCTGCACGCGGCTTACAGAGGCCCTAGAGAGTCCGGACTTTCCCTTGGGGAATCCCCAGGACCCGCACGCCTTTCTGCCCAGGACCTAATAAAGTCAGACATTTCTAAGTCCAAGTAGGAGAAGACTCTAGTAGAACGTGTAACACGTGGTCGCGACACCCCCCTCGCATTTCAGCACAATATATATATTTTAGGGGGGGGCTGTGTTTGAAAGCGAACGATTTGCATTTTAATTGAAAATAAATGAAAGAGTGTTGGCAAATTTTGAGGTTGCAAAAAAAGCTAAAATGATAGGGATGAGGAAAGCTACACGCCTGCCCTTGACTTTCTTGAGCCCGAGAACAAACGAACCAGTTTTCAAGTTATGGTTGTTAGCCTGCTCCCACTGTTACGCAGTTAGACCCTCGGTCTAACCCTGGATCAGAATCGCCAGGCGCGTTTGGATTCTTCTGCTTTAAGTTAAAGGAACAGCCACTAAATTCAGGATAACTCGCAGAAGGAATGCAAATGAAATCTCAGCTAAATGTACTTAAATTCAGCAGTCGGGAATGAATGATAACTATTCTTCCCCAAATATATTAACGTCCAGTGTTGGGGATACTCAAGTGTAGCCACAAGAAGCCTATTTTACATTCGCAAAAGGCGGGGGACACGGGCGGGGGTGGCGGGTATGAAGGGAATTAGGTGTGTGTTTCCGGCCAATAACCTCTCTGAAATGTGTTTGCTTCAATTGCCTAGATGACTTCTTTAAGGACTCCACTTCGCCAGGGAGTGGGACCTGTGCGGGCTGAACCCGGAGGCCAGCTGGGTTTATGTGAGTATTGTAAGAGGGGTTGAGCAGGCACAAGGGAGAAGGAAGAAATGTCCACAAGCTTGAAACAAGTCAGTCTCAGAGAAGGAGAGCAGGGGAAAGGGGCTGCTTTTCTGTCTGTCCGTCTCTTTGCCTCCTGTAAACGCCATGAAGGGGAACTGGACCATTGGCTGCTTCTGCTGACCAGCAACTAAGGAGACGGATTTGGGAAGCGCTGGAGTAGAAAGAGGCCAACAAATGCCCGGTGACCGAGAGTGCTGTAGGGTCTTGTGGTCCACGCTCTCCCAATGAGGCCAACAAAATATGTGAGGGAAGCGACTGTGTAGACTTAGAATCTGCTATCGGAAAGATCTCAAACCCCAAGCCAGGACATCCCTCAGGGATCTTCCAAATGTCAGCATGGCCCTCCTGCTGCATAGTTGCTGAATAGTTACTGAGCTCTCACGGGAGATACGTGCACTCGGAAGGGAGGGTTCTGAAATGTCCCAGAAGATGAAGAACACTAAAGTCCAGAAATGTCTGCAGTATCAAAACCCAAATTCAGGAACAAGAGTAAATGCAAGAAAACACTAAATACCTTGCTGGAGAGAAAACTGGTCTTGAATTTCAGCCAAGCATGTAGACATGTATATATAATCCTCTCCTCTCCAGAATTTTCTGCGGAGACCCATTTGCTTCCAGGGAACACTCCCTTGCTTGCAAGTATATTCTGAAAAACGGGCTCCGGCGTGGAAATCCTGTGCTTGAAGGAATGTCTGTGGGTTACTACAATTCCTTTACGGAATAAAATGCTAGCCCAGTTTGATCCACCAGATTATACAGTGTCTGATGTGAACAGCCATGAAAAACTTACACCTGTATACCTGTATAAATAACATCCACGGAACATAATTTAGGTAATTTAGTTCCTCTTCATGTCCTGCTTAGAGTTGTTGCTTCTGACTTGGGTGTGCGTGCATGTGTCAGAATGGGTCCTTCCCGTGCCTCACACGTGCGGCTCCTTATTCTTCGTTGAGAAAAAGTTATTTCATTTGCATTGCTGCTTGGTTTACAAGTGTCTGGGTCCTTTAGAAGTCCCTTTGAAAAAAAACCCTGAGCAGTTACCGCCCTCTTGTGGAAAAATAACTTCTTAGCGTTTCACTCTATCGAGGGAAGACCGGCCTCCCGAGTTGTTTAAGTGCCATACAGGATTTACGATCTCGATGAGGCGTCTGCCTTTGTTTCACTCCAGGGTTCATGGATTAACATTTACTTAATTTTATCTGAAACGTCAAATTCATAAAATGAAGTGTGGGCCTGACAGTTCTTGCTTTCTCAAATAGCAAAAGCTCCCTAAAATGAACATTTGAGATTTTAAATCTTTCTTCCTCACCTACCCTTTTCATGCTCCATTGTTGGACTCAATGGTACTAAAACAAGTTTCTATTTTTATTGGAATCATTTTTGTTTTCTACTTTTCTTCCCTGATTATCAAAACAATACTATGCTCAATACAGAACACTTGGAAAGTGGAGACAATTATAGAAACAAAGAATGGCCCATAATCCCACCTTCAGGGGCAAATGCTTCTGATATTTGGCCTATGTGCTTGCTATCTTTTCTCCAGGTTTTAGGCTATGCTTTGTTTTAATGGTTGAGATCACATTGAGTGTATCCTTTTTTTTTTTTAAAGATTTTATTTATTTATTTGACAGAGAGAGACACAGCGAGAGAGGGAACACAAGCAGGGGGAGTGGGAGAGGGAGAAGCAGGCTTCCCGCCGACCAGGGAGCCCGATGCGGGGCTCGATCCCAGGACCCTGGGATCATGACCTGAGCCGAAGGCAGACGCTTAACGACTGAGCCACCCAGGCGCC
>NC_138370.1:116688374-116696671 GCF_054177405.1 Leptonychotes weddellii | reverse complement strand
AAAAAAAAAATTTTTTTAATGCATATGAAAGCCGTCTGAATATTGTAAATTGATAAACAAATACTGGCATATTCCATCACAGAAAAAAAAACCACAACTCACATTTTCTTAGATAAGAAAAACATTTCAAAGGGCTTGGGAGCTTCTTGAATTCTTTTTTAAATTACTCAGATACAGGGGCACCTGGGTGGCTCAGTCAGTTAAGCCTCTGCCTTTGGCTTAGGTCATGATCCCAGGGTCCTGGGATCAAGTCCCGCATCAGGCTCCCTGCCCAGAGGGGAACCTGCTTCACCCTCTCCTCCTTGCTCCTGCTCTTTCACACTATCTCTGACTGTTTCTTTCTCAAATAAATAGATAAAATCTTTAAAAAGTCATTCAAATACAAATTTAATTCCTGAAAATAATATTAGGTATTATTAGACAAATATTTAAGTTTCAAAATAATTTTGATTTTAGTTACCTTTAAAAATTAACAGACTTTATTTTTAGAGCAGTGTTAGGTATTTTAATTTTTAACTTTAATTTTTCTTTTAGCATACACACACCTCAGCTTCATATCTTCATTCCCTGATCATAGATTTGCCTCACAGATGGTATAGATTGTAGCTTTAAAATCCATTCAAAGACCAAGTAGTCTTCAAAACAAATCAGTCATCCTGGCCATCTTACTCTGCAAAATTGCCAAAGATGTAGGTTATCCCCTTGGTCACCAAGAAAATCTCCAATTACTTGGGATACTTCGTGTATCATGGAGTAATGAGCAAATCCAAGTGGTACAAAAGTCATTTTACATCAGCACAGCTTAGCTATCAACCAACCAGAAGTGATACTCTGTCTATTAAGATGCATGTACTATTTATCAGCCTGGAATTCAGCAACTCTATCAAGTTCTGGTTCCTGCTCTACACCCTCCTAGCTGTGATCTTAGGTAAGTTCGTTACTTTTTATATAAAACTTGCACTCTTAAAGAGATGCTGGATCTAGTGCACTATCTTCCCTAGGATTGTCTTGTAGAGGTGATCTTGCAGTGATTGTCACCCTTGTGTCTATAGGGGTGAAGTTTCCTCAAAAGAAGTGAACGTTCTTGATCTTAATTATTAGTGGAAGAGCAGGAAGGAAGGAAGGAGATACTTCAAGGCAGGCCTTAGATAATTAGAAAAGAGGAAATGTTTACCTCACTCAGTGTCCCTTGTTTTGGTTTGGATTTCGAGCTCTCCGAGGTGTTTTTAAGGTAGAGGCTAAAGGTAAGCACTGTCACTGGAGGCAAAACTTGAACCAAGAAGGAGGAAATCCTGCGAAGAACCCCAAATTAATGATGAGTGTGTTGTATAAACTAGTTTATCTTGTTTTATGATACTCATTTTTGCACTGCAATTTTCTCTAGATTATAAGTAAGGCTTTGTTGAAATGTTCTAGCATGGTCTAAGAATTGCTCCTGGAAAGTACAAATCCACTGTCCACATTTGGACAGAATATTAAAGAGAGACCTGTGCCCCTCCTAGGCCATCTGGTTAGCTATCCAGGTACTTCTCCTTTCCAGCTCAGAAATATTGCCCCACCTTAGGAAGGAGAGTATTAGTGTATGATAAGAAGTGACAATTTGTGTTTTTTATAGAAATGTGCAGTCCTCTGGCAGGTTAAGAGATTACGTACAGCAAACAATGAGAACAAGGACCGCATTGGTTTAAAACAATGGCTCCTAACCCTATTAAAACTAGATCTGCCAGTGTCATGGAATGAATATTTGGTAATGGTTCTTTTACTACTCTGAAATTATATTAATAGGTAATGAAATCTACCTACCCACATAATTTCCAAAACAATCAATATAGAACTTGAACTATAACACAAAGGAGAAATAAAAGGAAAACTATTTATAATGATATATAATTCTGTATGTAAATGCACAGGGACTATCTACACCGAAGACAATGAAATAATCAGACATACCTATATATAGAATCACAATAAATGCAGTCATTGCAAATACAGGCTAATTAAGGAGTTTCAAATATTATTAGTGGCACTGACATTTGTGTGTTGATTTTTCAGAAATGGTGACTAACTCTTGAATGATACAAAGTATGTCCTTCTCTTAGTTTATATGGAAGTTACCTTCTTGGATAAATCTGTGTTTATTGAAAACATATAGAAATGCTTTGTGTTTATACATAAAACAGAGTAAATTCTGGGCTCAATAATAATAAGTAGAATTTTTACCTACACAAATGTTCATTAGGAGGATTTAAATTTTTACTTTTGCAGGAATGTTCCATGTATTATAGGACATCTCACCTCCCTGGGCCCTGCCTGTTAACAGCGTATTGCCCTTAACCAATCTGGCAAAGGAAAATCACCCACAGATTTGCCAAATGCCCCCAATGAAAATCACTGTTTTACAACTTGAGTCAGTTTTTTTTAATTATTTTTTTAAAGATTTTATTTATTTATTTATTTGACAGAGAGAGAGAGAGCACAAGTAGAGGGAGCAGCAGAAAGAGAGGGAGAAGCAGGCTCCCCGCTGAGTGGGGAGCCAGATGTGGGACTCGATCCCAGGACCCTGGGATCATGATTTGAGCCGAAGTCAGACGCTTAACGACTGAGGCACCCAGGCACCCCAATCAATACTACATTGCATGCATTTCTTTTTTTGACCCTCATCTTGCAGGGTAACTGATAATGAAAATATGCATGCTCTCACATAAAGTGGATATAAATAAAATTAATCTTGAAATCCAGGTTATGAATTAGTTTAAATGACAGTATTTAATATTTACTAACTCCCGTCCCTGTGCCCAGTACTATGATGGAAATTTAACAGATACAGAAAGCATAGCTCTTGCCCATGGCAGCCCATTGTCCTTGGAGAAACTGAGTACATACAATATATGAAATGTCTGGAGATAATTAAGCAACATTTAGTAGTGCTTGTGATTTAAAAGTGTAAACTAAATATTGCAGGAATACAGAAGTATACAATGTTATTAAAGGGTGGTGGTGCTTAGAAGAGAAAGCTTTGTGAAAAAGGGCCAGTCACTTATAGTGGGTCTTAAATGAAAGCAAGATTTACAGAAAAAGAATGAGAAAGAGAATTCTGGTTCTAGAGAAGAGCATTGTAAGTAGAAAGAAAGCATGTAGTCAAGAAATCAAGAAATAAATGAATGTGATGTTGGCAAGGGAGATGATATGAAAATACATTTTAGCATTTACTGGGTGCTTATTTTGTACCCTTGACACAATGGAGAGGTGAGGAAAGGGCATTGCTTCATAGGGATGGAAACTTTTAGTTCTTCCTGAAAATATGAGATTTCCTCAAATTTCCCTCTAATTGTGCCAAATATCTGTGTTCTTTCCATTAGTATTTATCTACTATTCCTTGGATCCATTTTTGCAGGACTTGACTGCCCATACCTCAATCAGGTGAAAAAAGAAACAAAACCCAGATGGAGGCAGATGACACAGGATCAGGCCAAGGAAAGAACCAGAAGCACCTCCCCCAACCCCATGGGAGAGTTAGACTTAAAGCAAATGGAAAAATCAGTAGTTTAGGACACTAAACCCCACAGGAATAAGAACAGAGAAATTCAGGGTTCCTAAGCCACATTTGAGAATCCCACTTCAGGAGTCTAAGCCAAAGACAAATAAAATTGTTCAGACCACTTAGGAACAAATGTCATGTTTTATAATCACAGCCACAATTCCCAGGTTTGGGGCCTCTCTTTGGTTAGGAATAACCTGGGTTTGGGGTTGCAGAATAGCATGGGTTATTTAATCTTGGCAGATCTAATTTTTCTCATCTTCAAAATATCGATGGGTAAAGGAGAGAGTTGATTTAGATCATCTTGTGGTGCTCTTTGATGCTCATATTCTGTGGGTCTAATAATCAACCAACAGCCAGGTGTTTGCAAAAGAGCAATATAAAAGCTGGTATGAAGCTGACTGCAGGGTTGGAACTAGGAAACCGGTGAGGAATCTCAGCAGACTCCAAAGAAGGAGGCCAACGAAAATACTGCTAACCAGCAGCTGTGGTTTGGTTTCCAGAGGGCTGGCTTTCTGGAAGGCTGCTACCCACTGGCTGGATGCGATTTCTGTACTCAGAGCAGCGCAGGACACTTGCGATCAAGCTCATTTAGGCACTCACTTTTAACTTAACGCTGTTTACCTTATGCTGAGGTATTACAGTCACGTGCATCTGGAGAGCATTTACTTCCCCAGCATTCTTTTTTTTTTTTTAAGATTTTATTTATTTTTTGACAGAGAGAGACACAGCGAGAGAGGGAACACAAACAGGGAGAGTGGGAGAGGGAGAAGCAGGCTCCCGGCCGAGCAGGGAGCCCGATGTGGGGCTCGATCCCAGGACCCTGGGATCATGACCTGAGCCGAAGGCAGACGCTTAACGACTGAGCCACCCAAGCGCCCCACTTCCCCAGCATTCTAAGACCCATGGCAGGGGGTGACTCATTCTGTAAGAACTCTCCACGGAATTCCTTCACAATTACTTATTATTTAAAAAAATTATATTACAGGCAACAGACCTCAAAGACTTACTAGAAGGACGGCATCACCGCCTATCTGCAATTTGGAATAGGAAGAGATATATGGGCAGGTACAAAGATGTTTAAAATATTTTGAGAACAAATTCAAAATCTGTTTCTACATTTTGGATGCGAATCGAGTCCAGAAGTGGAAGCAAGGTGTGATAGTGAAGTTTTATAAATAACTTGTATTTCTAAAATTTCTGGAATATAGTGAGTAGAAAGAGTGCTTTACTGGAAATTGGAATCTTAGTTTCTAGCACTCAGTCTGGTTTTCCTCATCCTTAAAAAAAACAAAACACAGATTAAAATGTATGTCTATTCAAAAACTTTTTTTTTTAAGTTTGTTTGGTTTTTTTTATTTGACAGAGAGACAGTGAGAGAGGGAACACAAGCAGGGGGAGTGGGAAAGGGAGAAGCAGGCTTCCTGCTGAGCAGAGAGCCCTATACGAGGCTGATCCCAGGATCCTGGGATCATGACCTGAGCCAAAGGCAGAGGCTTAACGACTGAGCCACCCAGGCGCCCCTATTCAAAAACTTTTATGCTAATGTTGACAGTAGCATTATTCATGATAGCCAAAAGGTGGAAGCAGCCCACATGTTCATCAACTAATTGATGGATGAATAAAATGTAGCACATCCATACGATGGATTATTACTGGGCAATAAAACAAAATGAAGTATTGACACATGTTACAACATGGATGAACCTTGAAAACATTATGCTAAGTGAAGAAGCCAGTCACAAAAGACTGCATATTCTATGATTCCGTTTATGTAAAATGTGCAGAATAGGTAAATCCATAGAGACAGAAAATAGATTAGTGGTTCCTTGGGGATGGGATGGGGTGAGGAAGCAGAAGTGGGGAATGACTGCTAATGGGTATGGGGTTTTTTTGGGGGGATATTGAAAATGCTCTAAAATGAGATTGTGGAAATAGTTGCACAACTCTGTGAATATACTAAAAACCTCTGAACTGTACACTTTATATGGGTGAATTTTTTTATGGCATATGAAACATACCTCAGTAAACCTACTTTTTTTAAAAAAGCAGAGAGATTGTGTGAAAGTACCAAAAGAAAAATGCTCTATTTGTGTAGGAGGAGTCCCTGTGGCCTTCACCTGAGGAAATTTGCTGGGAGGGAAATGACAAACTGCCAGTAGCTAAAGGAATAGATACCTGAAGACAAGGGCACAGGAATGACTGCCTTATAAAAGGAAGATTAAACTAAAATGTAATAACACAATATGGAAAAAATGGCCCCAATTTATTTATTTTTCCTTCTAGGTTTGCCTTATGTTTCATACGTAAACAAGATGTAATTGGCTTGTAGAAACAACAAATATGCATGTCAGGCACTTTTTACTATTTCAGGATCATAGAGTCCATAAATCAGTCCTTGACTGCCCTAGAGACAAAGAAAAGGTATGCAGAGGATTCAAGCCAAGAAATTTTGACGTCCTACTGGGTGTTAATTCTACCTCTTAATCAAGATCTGATTACAAAAAAGGAAGCCAGAACATAAAAATGCTATAAAGATTTAAAGTTTTTCACTCTTCTCCATAACTCACACTGTAAATGTGCTCATTATGACATTCACTAGAGCAAGAAAATTGAGATGTTGTTACAAGGTTCTGTACAACAGAATTTCTGCCAATTATGATGAATAATCCAAGTCCATATGCTTGCTCTATAAAGTTCTGCAATATCAAGGTACCCCATTCTGCTCCTGCTTCTTCAGAAATATACTATATCCAAAGAATAGTAAAAGGGAATTAAAAATACTTAATAGCTTAATCACAATTAGTCTTATATTTGCCCAATGCAGACACTGATTTGCTGGTGATATAGGTGTAAGGCATTTTCTTGAGCCAAGAAAATGAATCAGATATTTAATGCATATGTGGAAACGGACATTTTCTTGTAAAATTACAAAAATGCAAGCCAATAGTACACTAAATTATAATAAAGATTTTCATTAAAATTCTGAGCAGGAACATTATACATTACATTCTTTCCCCTGAAGGATTAGGTATTCTGCAAAAGAATGCTTGAATACCATGTTCATCCTTTTATAGATAAATATAACTTGTAGGCTAGTCTACAGAGCAAGTGGATGAATTTTCCCCATTTCATTATTTCTATACATTAAAGGCATGGGGCAAGAAGCCCTACGGTTATCAACTAGTCAGTTCTGTGTAGATCTCTAAATCAAAACTGAAAATGCCTTATAGCAGAATATCAGGTCAGAAGCTTAAATCTCTGAAGAGTCAATAGGAGTAGTTCATACTCTATATAGCACTACAGTGCTTTATCAATTATTCTTCTTTAAAAGTAAGGCTTTGTCTTTGGTGAAAATTGGAAGTCCCTGGAAAGACTGAGCAATATGCCTTAGCAATCATATAAGTCCGGTTATAATGAATTTAGCAGATCCTTACCTAACAGTAAGCTTTTTTTCTTTTTCTTTTTTAATTAACTTATAATGTATTATTTGTTTCAGAGGTACAGGTCTGTGATTCATCAGTCTTACACAATTCACAGCGTTCACCATAGCACATACCTTCCCCAATGTCTATCACCCAGCCACCCGATCCCTCCCACTCCCCTCCACTCCAGCAACACTCTTTGTTTCCTGAGATTAAGAGTCTCTTATGGTTTGTCTCCCTCTCTGGTTTCATTTGTTTCATTTTCCCCTCCCTTCCCCTATGATCCGCTGTCTTATTTCTCAAATTCCACATATCAGTGAGATCAAATGATACTTGTCTTTCTCTGATTGACTTACTTCGCTTAGCACAATACCCTCTAGTTCCATCCACGTCATTGCAAATGGCAAGATTTCATTTTTTTTTTTGATGGCTGCATAATATTCCATTGTATATATACACCACATCTTCTTTATCCATTCATCTGTTGATGGACATCTAGGCTCTTTCCATAGTTTGGCTATTGTGGACATTGCTGCTATAAACATTGGGGTGCATGTGCCCCTTTGGATTATTACATTTGTATCTTTAAGGTAAATACCCAGTAGTGAAATTGCAGGGTCATAGGGTAACTCTATTTCCAATTTTTTGAGGAACCTCCATACTGTTTTCCAGAGTGGCTTGCAACAGCTTGCATTCCCACCAACAGTGTAGAAGGGTTCCCCTTTCTCTACATCCTCGCCAACATCTGTCGTTTCCTGACTTGTTAATTTTAGCCATTCTGACTGGTGTGAGGTGGTATCTCATTGAGGTTTTGATTTGGATTTCCCTGATGCAGAGGGATGTTGAGCACTTTTTCATGTGTCTGTTGGCCATTTGGATGTCTTCTTT
This sequence comes from Leptonychotes weddellii, assembly GCF_054177405.1. Taxonomy (NCBI): domain Eukaryota; kingdom Metazoa; phylum Chordata; class Mammalia; order Carnivora; family Phocidae; genus Leptonychotes; species Leptonychotes weddellii. The sequence goes on along the minus strand of NC_138370.1, from coordinate 116,688,820 downwards.
GCAGAAATGTCTGTTCATGTCTTCTGCCCATTTCTTGATTGGATCATTTGTTCTTTGGGTGTTGAGTTTGGTAAGTTCTTTATAGACTTTGGATACTAGCCCTTTATCTGATATGTCATTGGCAAATATCTTCTCCCATCCTATCGGTTGTCTTTTGGTTTTGTTGACTGTTTCCTTTGCTGTGCAAAAGTTTTTTATCTTGCTGAAGTCCCAATAGTTCATTTTTGCCCTTGCTTCCCTTGCCTTTGGCGATGTTTCTAGGAAGAAGTTGCTGCGGCTGAGGTCGAAGAGGTTGCTGCCTGTGTTCTCCTCTAGGATTTTGATGGACTCCTGTCTCACATTTAGGTCTTTTATCCATTTTGAGTCTATTTTTGTGTGTGGTGTAAGGAAATGGTCTAGTTTCATTCTTCTGCATGTGGCTGTCCAGTTTTCCCAACACCATTTGT
>NC_138370.1:116673480-116688274 GCF_054177405.1 Leptonychotes weddellii | reverse complement strand
CTCTCTATTCTGTTCCACTGATCTATGTGTCTGTTTTTGTGCCAATAACATACTGTCTTGATGATTACTTTGTAATAGAGCTTGAAGTCTGGAATTGTGATGCCACCAGCTTTGCTTTTCTTTTTTAACATTCCTCTGGCTATTCAAGGTCTTTTCTGGTTCCATACAAATTTTAGGATTATTTGTTCCATTTCTTTGAAAAAAGTTGATGGTATTTTGATAGAGATTGCGTTAAATGTGTAGATTTCTCTAGGTAGCATAAACATTTTCACAATATTTGTTCTTCCAATCCATGAGCATGGAACGTTTTTCCATTTCTTTGTGTCGTCCTCATTTTCTTTCATGAGTATTCTATAGTTTTCTGAGTACAGATTCTTTGCCTCTTTGTACCTAACAGTAAGCTTTAATGATGGGAACAGGGTGTAGGACTTCTTGGCCACATTGAACATCTAAGGACTGGGGAAAGGGGCCATGCTGGAGCAAGGGGTCTTTACAAAAGATGGCATAAGAATAAGGGAATGGTTCCAATAAGCTTTGACTTCAGAATCATGGAGGTGGGGAACGTAATCCCAGAGTTCCAAGGCACCACATCAGCCCAGGGAGTCAGCAGATATGCACAGGAAATAGGAATATAAAAACTATGTAGGGGCACCTGGGTGGCTCAGTTGGTTAAGCATCTGACTTCACCTCAGGTCATGATCTCAAGGCCCTGGGGTCATGATCTCAGGGTCCTGGGATCAAGCCCTGCATAGAGTTCTGAGCTCAGTGGGGAGTCTGCTTCTCCCTCTCCCTTCTCCTCCTTGCTCATGCTCTCTCTCTCTTTAATAAATAAAGTCTTAAAAAAAAAACTTGTAAAATTTCTCAAAGTTAGTAACTTAAGCACACTTGTTTTCTTTTTCCCCCTCAAAGCCCAGGGGTTCTTTGTGCTTATATTTACAGACAGCAAGCAAGAATGATACCTGGGAGACTCCCTATGATTCTTGAGCAGGTCTTGGGGAGAGCTCATTACCTGGTGTGTGTGTCCTTGTGTCTGTGTGTGTGCACTGGAGAAAGCAGGCATGTAGTGGAGGAAGGCTGTTTGGCCTACAGCTTCCACACACAAAGCGCCTCACATTTAGACCTTGTAAGTTACTTCCAAAAGAGAAAATGTACACAGTCACAATCATACACACTGACCAATGGAAAGAAAAAGACAATCACCTTCTAATTTTAATCCTGTGGTCCCAGTACCCAACCACATAGCCTTTGTACGATCTACATTAATATTTTTAATAAATCTCATAATTAGCTTGTGAATAATAAAAAATGCATATGTTAAAAGTCCTAAATTGTTAAAAGTAAATAGACCAGAATTTTCATAATCCTATTTTGGAATTCATTTACCTATTAATATACCAAGAACCTCAACAACTGGAAGTAGCTTCTGCCCCTATCAACCTTTGACAAATTCTGATGTGAAGAAATTGGATGGGTGTGTCAGCTGCTAAGAACAGAGGCAAGTAAACTTAATTTCTGGAGTCTGCAGTAATGGGAAAGGGGTAACAAATAATTTTCCTGGTCTGAGAAGGGACTCTGGGACTCTTTACTAAAAAGATCCTTAGGAGTGTCCTTGGCATTATTATTTGGACATTACATCACAAATCTACTTCTGCTTGAATTATCCTAATATCTTCAATAAGAGTAATTTTTTTTGTTTTTTTTTAAAGAAGCATTCTTTTAAGGAGGCTCCATGCCCAAAGTGGGGCTTGAACTCCTACCCCAAGATCAAGTCATATGCTCTACTGACTGAGTCAGCCAGGCACCCTTTAATTTTTATTTAAATTCCAGTTAGTTAACATGCAGTGTAATATTAGTTGCAGGTGTGCAACTTAGTGATTCAGCACTTCCATATGTCACCCAGTGCTCACGACAGCAAGTGTCCTCCTTAATCCCCATCACCTATTTCACCCAACCCCCCTACCCACCTCCCCTCTGGTAACCATCTGTTTGTTCTCTGTAGTTAAGAGTCGTTTTCTTGGTTTGCCTCTCTCTCTCTCTTTTTCCCCTATGCTAGTTTATTTTGTTTCTTAAATTCACATATGAGTGAAATCATAAGGTATTTGTCTTTCTCTGACCGACTTATTTCACTCAGCATAATACTCTGTAGCTCCAAGTAATTTTTTATTTAGATAAATAAAAATTTTTAGATAATTTAGATTTTTTTGTTTAGATAATCCAGAACATCAATTTACCCTTGACTTTAAGGACATAGAATATAGTCTTGATCTTAAATCAGCTAGATGCTGACAGGAGCATTTCTTACAGGAGCCTACTGATAACTTGGTTCATTTATGTAAAAAGATAACTAGCAATGCATGGCAGAGGCTAACTGATAAGTACCATGCCAGTGGCCAGTCAGCTAGGAGTATGGGTGGGAGTTCATTAAGAAGAGAACCTCTGGCCAGAGAGAAACTTGTAGGTAAGACAGAATCTAATCAAAGTGGAGCCCTTTCACTTTTGAATATGTGTTTGTGCGTTTTTCCCAAACCAGATGTTCCTGTGCATTTTTGCAGAAAGCCAGAAGGAAGAAAATGCAATGGAAGAGACTGAAGATTCTAAAAAAGGAGGAGAGGATTGCCAAGCAATATCCAAGAGGATGAGAAGAGATGGAAAGGTAAGCCTTTCTTTGGGGTTGAAGGAGGCAAGACTGGGTATGAAAAAACACAGGCATTCAGGGTAGGAAAATGAATAAGGAAACTTCTCTCAGGTAAGCAGGAAACATCCATTTGTTGGAAAGATTTGGGGAGGAGTTGGTAATGTGAGAAGGGAGAGAGGTCAAGACAGTTGCCCCATAGATATGTGAATGGATCAAGAAGAGGTGAGTAAAAGGGTGACTAAGTGGCGGGGTGGAGCTGCCCAGGGATTGCTCTGAATGCTTCAGGGATGGATGGCTGTGAGTGCAGCAGCTCCCCCACCCCACTCATCCTGCACCGGAACCTGGGCTGTTGAGTCATTCGAGCAGGGCCAGCAATGTGACCCATGCTGTGAAAGCAAAGGGCCTGAACTTTGAATTCGTTTTCTTATTGGTCCGATACTTGGTTCCTATCTTTTTAGGCTGGAGGCATGGGCTAGAGGAAGACAGCCTTCTCTGCACCAGCCTGGCCAGATCTCAGGCTTTGCAGACACTAGAGGTGGCCTGATAAATGCGATCATCTTTATCTGCACTTTTTATAAGCGGTATTTTTTTTTTAAAGATTTGATTTTATTTATTTGAGAGAGAGAGAATGAGAGACAGAGAGCATGAGAGGGAGGAAGGTCAGAGGGAGAAGCAGACTCCCTGCCGAGCAGGGAGCCCGATGCAGGACTCGATCCTGGGACTCGATCCTGGGACTCGATCCTGGGACTCGATCCAGGGACTCGATCCAGGGACTCCAGGATCATGACCTGAGCCGAAGGCAGTCGCTTAACCAACTGAGCCACCCAGGCGCCCAATATAAGCGGTATTTTGTAAGTAGCTTACTGGCAGTGCTCACCTCTTCCATCAACTGGTTAAAATGCTGTTCCTGTTTCTCACTTGTATTATATCAATATAGTTTAAAAAGTGCTGTGCCCTAGATTCAGAATTGCTGACAAAGAAGTTACACTGGTTTCTCTTAAAGAGCTTATTATAATGGTGATTCAAGATAGAAATTCCCAATATCCTTTTTGACTCCCAATCAAGATTCAATTAACAGGAAAGAAGATGAAACATAAAATAGCAGCTATAACAGATTTGCATTGCCTTAATCTCCATACTTGATACATCACATAATGTACCTCTTTCAGGCCCTGAAGAATTCACCTGCAGAAGAGCGTCCCCAAGTACTATGTTTATACACTGCACCGACTGCATTTTTTTCAACCCCAGAGGAAGAGATTTATCCATCCTGTGTGACTGAGGCAACCTACTCTAAGCTATCTATTTACATCACTTTATCCTGACCTTTGCTTCCAAAGCTTGATTAGCAAAGCAGCACCCACCAATGGGTGTTCCTTTCTATAGTTAGTAGAAACTGCCAATTATATAAAAAGATATATCTTCCTGTCAATTGATTTAATGCATAAAAAATACAGTCACCCAAATAACTACAGATGCCAAGTCACAAATTTGATTAAATTAGGAGCGAAGTGAAGCATTATTCAGCCATAAAATACACGGGACCATGACCAGTACTACCTCCTCCGTCAGAAGGCAGAGAACTATCACGAAATTTCACCTGGAGCACCTGCTAGGGAAGCCGGGCAGAGGGTGATGTGATTTATATTTTTAGCCCTGACTCATCACGCCATAATTACTTGAAATATGTTATGCTTCCACACAGCTATATTTTTATAACCAATATTTTCCCTTAACAAAGGTAAGATATAGTTCATATCATATAACTCAGTTTAATGTTAGGTTTAGAATAAATTAGTTCCACAAATGGAATTTTAAGTAAGAGTAAAAGCATTGTCAAAAAAAAGGGGGGGGGCGCTTGGGTGGCTCAGTCGTTAAGCGTCTGCCTTCGGCTCAGGTCATGATCTCAGGGTCCTGGGATCGAGCCCCACATCGGGCTCCCTGCTCGGCGGGGAGTCTGCTTCTCCCTCTCCCACTCCCTCTGTCTGCCTGCCGCTCCCCCTGCTTGTTCTCTCTATCTCTCTCTCTGTGTCAAATAAATAAATAAAATCTTAAACACACACACACACGCAGCACAGAAGATTCCTGCACCCATGGAATGCAATCTAATAAGGGCAAGTGGGCACGACACGCAGGGATAGAAAAGCAGGCAGTTTACAAACACCCACAGCTCAGATCAGGAAGGCACAGACGCAGCCAAAACCAACCTGCAGACGTGAGCTACCAAGGTAACTCTGGGCTCACCTCATGTACACAGAGCTGTTGGTCCTTGAGTAGCAGGGGGCAAGGCAGCGTTGCTCAGCTTCATCTTCCGCATTTCTGACTGGGAGTGGAAACCGTTCTGAAATCCTCCTCTGAACTTTCCCTCAGTCCAAAGTCAAATTCTCAGTTTAGAAATTTGAACTGTGACACTTCACATTGCAACCCAGGACCCACACACATATGTATAGAGATGATATCCTCTAATGTTTCCTATTCTGTTTTATTCTATTTCATTCTTTTTAAGTTCTGATGAAGATACATGTTATGGGTTGCATTGTAGCCCACCCAAAATTCATATGTTCAAGTCCTAACCCCCAGTACCTCAGAGGGTGACCTTATTTGGAGATGGTATCTTTATAGAAGTCATCAAGTTAAAATGAGGTTTTTGGGGCGCCTGGCTGTCTCAGTTGGTTGAGTATCTGCCTTTGACTCAGGTCATGATCCTGGAGTCCCAGGGATCGAGCCCCGCATCAGGCTTCCTGCTCAGCGGGGAGTCTGCTTCTCCCTCTCCCTCTGCCCCTCCCCCTTCTCAAGTTCTCTCTCTCTCTCTCTCACTCTCTCTCTCTCTCAAATAAATAAAATCTTTAAAAAATATAAAATAAAAGAAAAATGAGGTTATTAGGGTGGGCTCTAATTTGGTATGACTTGTGTCTTTATGACAAGGGGCAATTTGAACGCAGAGATGTGCATCGAGTGAAGATGATGTGAGGAGACACAGGGAGAAGTTGGCCATTTGCAAGACAAGGAGAGAGGCCTGGAACAGACCCTTCCTTCACAGTTTTCAGCAGGAACCAACCCTGCCAACACCTTGATTTCAGACTTCCTGCCTCCAGAACTGTAGGACGGTAAATTTCTGTTACTTCAGCCACCCAGTCTGTGGTGCTGTGGTACACATCAGCCCCAGCACATTAATACAACACGCTAAATCAATTTCATGATCCATTAATGGGCCATGAAGAGCAGGGTTTGGGAAAAAATGCTTCTGGTCGCACCACCTCCTCCAGCATCTTCTGTCCATCTTGAGCACTTGCAATGACAGGGAACTCACTACCTCTCAAGGCTGGGCATTTCATTTGTGGGTATCTCTGACAGAGCCAAAAATCCAATGCCTGTTAACTTTTTCTCACAGCTTGACTGCCATCTTTTGGTCATTCAGAGAAGTCAGATTTCTCCTTATCATGTCAGTCTTTCAACCTGGCATTTGTATTCTGCGACCACCATATTTGTCTCAATGTCTCCTACAAACTTTCTGCTTTCTTCCAAATTGTTGTCTTTCGGTTCTCTGAATAGATACAGACCTATTTCTTTGCCTTTTTTGCTGACCTCACCAGCAAAGTGGGATCGCCTGCCCTTCCTCTCCAACCCCAGCCTCTTCTAAAAGGCTCAGCCCATCCTCACCTTTACAAGTCATTTTTTGGTCCTGCCAATGTCAAACCTCTAATGCTCTGTGCTAAATAGTAATTAAAGATGGGCCCATACGTATCCGTACTTAGGCAAATGGAGTTTTGACAATAGTTACTGAACTTATCACTTAATAGAGGGAATTTGAGGAGATGGCAGTTTCACGTATCAGATCCAGGGTTGACATACCTGAGGGAGCACCTTCTAACCCCTTTCCTTTGTTCAAACCAGTTTTTCCCAAAACATCTTCTAACCAGCCTCCTCTTGAGGTGAGTAGAAGTTCTGAACCAACAGACCAGGAAAGAAAGGCAGATTCTCATAAATCTGAAAGTAGGCAGCTGACAGAATTCTGTTGTCCCCTCAAAGCCTCTCTTCCCATCTGTGTTTTCCCTTCTCCTCTCTCTGTCCTTATTCTATGCACTACCCTGTATGATCTCTGCTACTTTTGTGGCTGTGAGACATCAATGCCTCTCTCAACAGGTATCTTACTTGAGCTCTACACTCACCTGTCCAATAAATGATCTCACAGGCTCCTCAGACTCCACAGGCCCAACATGGAGCCCATCCTCCTCTCTTCATCAGTATTTCCCACCTCAGGGAATGGTCTCATCGTCTACCCATTTGCCCAAGCTAGAAACATAGATATCAATATAACTCCTCCCCTGACCCCACAGTCAGTCAGGCACAGCTATTGTGGATTCCACCTTCTTTTTTTTTAAGATTTATTTACTTTAGAGAAAGAAAGAGTGAGAGAGAGAACACATGGGGTGGGGGGAGGGGCAGAGGAGAAGAAGAGAATCTCCAGAAGACTCCCTGCTGAGTGCAGAGCCTAACACGGGGCTCGATCTCAGGACCCTGAGATCATGACCTGAGCTGAAATCAAAAGTCGGACACTTAACAGACTGAGCCACCCAGGCGCCCCTGGATTCCACCTTCTTAATATCTCTCCAATTAACCTCTTTTCATTTTAAACTCTGGGCACTGCCTAAATTCAACCCCTCAGCACATCTCACCTGGGTTACTGGGCCACCCTCAGTTGGTCTCTCTGCTTCTGGCTCCCTCCATGCAATTCATTTTCCCCAGCAGTTTGAGTGATCTTTCCCAAATGTTAATCGATTCTATCATTTTTGTACCAGTCAGTGTCCAGCCACAGAACAAACTACTCTGAAAAGTAGATGTAATTTCATACTGAAAATTGACTGCACAGGTGATAAAGGAGCCTAGAAGTCAAAGAAAGGATGGAGGGGCAACCCACAGACTAGGAACAGCAGAAGAAAGAGCCACCACCACCCAAGGAAGGAGGAGTGGCAAAGGGGAATATGGTTATTACTGAAGTCCAGAGTCTGGGGTCACCCAGTAAGTGGAAATGACATCCAGCCTGTGTAGAGAGAGACAAGGGCCACCAGGCAGATATAGCTGCAGCTGGCGATGCTGCCTAAGGTGGAAAGAGTTGAGAAGGAACACTCTGATTTCTGCCTCCCCACGACCACCCAGTTTTCCAACAGTACTTCCCTTTGGCCAAGTCCAGCCAGAAGCCAACAGATACTGGAGCCTGGGAAATGCAGCCTGCACGGGTCAGACGTGGCAGTACAAGGGAAGGGCTACGAAAGGATATGGGGCCATCAGGCCCAGCACTGGATGACTTCCCTTCCAGAAATGTGAGTGTCCCACTCCTAATGCCTTGCATAAAGCACAACTCCTTGCTATGGAAGACAAGATCCTGTACTCTTACTCTGGCTCCTGCTCGTCTCTTTAGGGCCACCTTTTACCAAGTCTATGAACGCTGACCTGCCCTCATGCCCAACTCAGTGCTCCCAGCTGACTCTACCTGCAGTTTTCTGAATATGCTAAGTTCTTTCACCATTAAGCCTTTCTTACTACTACTCCCCCAAACTAGAATCCACCTGATACCCCTTCTTCACCTTCACATACCAGCTCCCACTCCAGCACCCCTTGTGCCTCCATGCACCTGCTAGCTCCCTGGGAAGCCTTCCAGAACCTCCTGCCTCCCACCCTCCCCCATTGGGTGCCCTTTCTATGCATTTCCATGGCACCCTGTGCTCACCTCCAGCATAGTATCATCCCCTGGTTACCAAAATTGTCACTTTTCTGGGCTTCCTCATTAGAATATAAACTCTTTAAAGGTAAAAACACTTTCTTATTCTCTTTCTCCCTTTCAGTACAAAGCACAGTGCCTACTACGTTTAGTAAATACTTATTGAATAAACAAGTAAGTTTGGTTTTAAGGAAAGTTGTACTTCACTTAGGATGGCAGGGCCAGTTCGACTCAAAACTTATGATTTCACTCTTCAATCACAAGGTTTATTTTTAAAATTTACTCCAAATATTTTTAATACTGGACAAAGTTTCCTTTCTGGAGACCAGGGAATCCCTCCCAGATATTTTTGGAATATGACTTGAAAACTGAAAACCACCTAAAAATAGAAAGTAAGAAAGCTAAAGAATAAGCAGCATTTTAATATTCTCTAAGGTATTTAAGGGTATCAAGTTTTTAAACAAATAATATTTTACTTAACAAAAGTTTTTGTTCCAAATCATAGTGGGACAGTGGTTCCCAAAGAGGGGTCCATGGAAACCTAAGAGTCCTCAAGACCTTTTCAGGGGGCCCACCGGGTCAAACTATTTTTATAACAATACCAATCGCCTTTTTCACTGTGCTGACGTATACACTTACGGTATAGAGGCAATGGAGGTTAGACTACTATTAACTTACAATGAATTTCGGTCACGGCACCAAACTATACTAGTAGTCATTAGGTTAATGCACCAACATGCACTTGCAGGAAAAGAAAAACTAAATAATGACAGTTTTACTTAATAATGTCCCTGATGAAGCTGTAAAAATTATCAATCTTATTAATGTTGACCTTTAAGTACATATCTTTTGAAGAGTCTGTTTCATGACTTTGGAAGTATACACAAAGCACTTCTGATGCATGCCAAGATGTGAGGGTTGCCTTGACATCATTTGTGGTTAACTTATAAGTTGAACTAGACACTTTGCCCCCCAAAATACCATTTTTACTCGAAAGAACAACTGATAGACAAACAGACCTGGGTATTTGGCAGACATTTTCTCAAACATAAACATGGTAAGCCCCTCACTTTAAGGAATACAACGGACAGTATTTTTTTCAATGATAAAATGTAAGGTTTCAAGCAAAACTTCTGGATATTTGTATTTGCCACCATGAGTATGACCACTTTCTAATATTTAAATCCTTTTGATGACCTTGGTGGTTGGAAAAATGATGCCTTGCTGACACAAATTACCATAAACTTAGTGGCTTATACCATCACAAATTTTTTTATTTTATAGTACTATTGTCTAGAAGTCTAACACAGGTCTCTCTGGACTAAAATCAAGGTGTCAGTAGGTCTTTCTGGAAGCTCCAGGGGAGAATTGGTTCATTTGCTTTTTCCAGCTTCTAGAGACTTCCTTGGCCCCATGTCCCTTCCTCCATCTTCAAAACCAGCAACATAGCATCTCTGACTTCTACTTCTGTCATTGTATGTTTTTCCTCTGACTCTCTCTCCCAACTCTTTATCCCACTTTTAAAGACCCTTGTAATTACATTGCATCCACCTGGATTATCCAGGCTGATCTCCCAATTTTAAGCTCAGCTGATTAACAAACTTCATTTTATCTGCAAACTTAATTCCCCTTTGCCAGGTAATCTAATCTATTCACACACTCAAGGGATTGGGGTGTGGACATCTTTGGGGGCCACTATTCTGCCTACAACAGATAGTATTATTAACAAATGTAATTTTTTAACATTTTTAAATGATATGTGTTAACATTTGAAAGATCTGCATAATTTAGTGAATCAACATTTTTGAAATGACCAATGTTTGATGTTCAAAATCATGCATGGGTAAAAGATCCATTCAAACTGCAAGGACATGGATTTCAGGTTATAGAGTACAAAAATGTTATTGACATGGTTTCAGAGTCCTAATTTCACTCATCTCTTAGAAACTAGTACTTGTTGGGATGCCTAGGTGACTGGCTCAGTCAGTTAAACATCTGCCTTCCGCTCAGGTCATGATCCCAGGGTCCTGGGATCAAGTCCCGCATCAGGCTCCTTGCTCAGTGGGGAACTTGCTTCTCTCTCTGTCTGCCGCTCCCCCCTGCTTGTGCTCTCTCTCTCTCTATCTCTCTGATAAATAAATAAATAAGTAAATCTTTAAAAAAAAAGGAAACTAATACTTGCTGAGTTTTGATGTCGTATCAAAGAATAGACACAATTACCTGAAAATGCTACTAAGATACTCCTCTTTTCCCAATTTTCTTTATATAAATCAACCAAAACAATATATTGCAACAGATTGAACAAAAAGGAGGTAAGAGAAACGAGCTATCCTCTATAAAACCAGACTTTAGGGGTGCCTGGGTGGCTCAGTCGTTAAGCGTCTGCCTTCAGCTCAGGTCATGATCCCAGGATCCTGGGATCGAGCCCCGCATCAGGCTCTCTGCTCTGCGGGAAGCCTGCTTCTCCCTCTCCCACTCCCCCTGCTTGTGTTCCCTCTTTCGCTGTGTTTCTCTCTGTCAAATAAATAAAATCTTTAAAAAAAAAAAAAACACCAGACTTTAAAGAGGGTTACAAAATGTAGAAAAATGCCCCTCCTCTCACTAATTTTTTTGAAAACATGATTATTTTCATAAAAATATGTTATCCAAGGGCATCTGGGTGGCTCAGTCAGTTAAGCATCTGCCTTGGGCTCAGGTTGTGATCTCAGGATCCTGGGATCAGCCCCACATGGGGCTGCTCAGCAGGGAGTCTGCTTCTCTCACTCTTCTGCCCTTCCCCCTGCTGGCGCACATACTCTCTCTCTCTCATCTCTAAGATGGGTAAGATGTCACCCATCTTAACTTGTAATATGTTTATTATTGTTACTTCTAAATGGATTAATAATGGGTTAATTAAATTCACATTTTTTAAGTTCTCAGTTTTCATGTCTAAAACAATGTATATTGATAGGTGTAACTCACAAAGGCAAAAGCTTTCTGAAGACCTCAATAATTTTTAAGAATATAGTGGAGTCCTGAGACCAAAATGTTCGAGAACTGCTGCACTAGAGTTGTAATTTTTCTAGTGAGACAAAAGAATATGTGATCTTTAAATTGTGCTCTGCCTTGGGACGTTTCCTTATCTTCTCATGGCCCCAGATTCCTCATCTGCTACCTAGGACTGCCTATCCATGAAGGTTGTTGGGAGGCTCAAAAGCAAAAATGATGTATATGGTAGGGCTTTTCATAAACTATAAATTGTCTTTTTTTTTAATTTTTTTTAAAGATTTTTTTTTATTTGAAAGAGAGAGAATGAGAGAGAAAGAGAGAGAGAGAGAGAGCACATGAGAGGGGGAAGGGTCAGAGGGAGAAGCAGACTCCAGGATCATGACCTGAGCCGAAGGCAGTCACTTAACCAACTGAGCCACCCAGGTGCCCCAAACTATAAATTGTCTTATACAAATGCCAGTGCTAAGGAGGAACTTGATGGGGTAACTTTATTTCTCCCTCCCATCTTCATCGTCCCCACTCTCAATTCAGCCCAAATGCAACCAAAGTAAAATCATAATTTTTGCAATAAAAATGTAAACTTATGGGCCTCCTGGGTGGCTCAGTCAGTTAAGCATCTGCCTTTGGCTCAGGTTACAATCCTCAGGTCCTGGGATGGAGCCCTGCATCAGGGATCCCTGCTCAGCGGGGAGTCTGTTTCTCCCTCTGCCCCTCCCCACTCTTGTGCTCTCTCTCACATAAATAAATAAAATTAAAAAAAAAAACAACCGCAAACTTAACCTTACTCTTCTTCCAACCAAACTGTTACTCCCGATACCTTTCTACAGAGATATCCTCTACCATTCTTTGTTCTATTTATTCTTCTGTTCAGTTCTATACCTTTCTCTGTTTTACCTATTAATATTTGGCAATATAGTGTTTATACAAGAATTTGAAATGCTCAGTGACTGACTTGTGCAATCAACCATTCATTCAATAAATATTTAAGTATTTGCAAAGTGTCAGGCTCTGAACAAGGCAGTGGAGATATAGCAGGAAAAAAACATACAAAAGTCCTGCCTACAGAGAGTATATATTCTAATGGGGGCTGGGGGTGAGATGATAAACAGGTGAAAACCAACACTATGTCAAAGGGTGATGTGAGCTATAGTGAAAAAGAAGGGAAAGGGATAGGGAGTGCAGGGCATTGGTGACCGAGAGGAGGGTGTGAAAAATTATATAACCAGGACAAGACTTCATGACTATGATGTTATTGAAGCTAATATATGATGCAGTTACCATAGAGAAGATGGTTCAAGGCAAAGAAGACAGCAAGCACAAAGGTCCTGAGGCCTGGTATACAACAAGGGTACAACAAGGAAGCAGGGTACCTGTGGAGAGCAAAATAGGGGGACAGTAGTAGAAAATGAGTAAGAGAGAGTGGTGTGGAGGAAAAAGACAAGATCCAAGGGCTTCACATGTCACTACGGAGGAGCTTTGAACAGAGGCCTGCATGACCAGATTCAGGTTAAAAGAACTACTTTGGCTGCTGTATGGAGTATAGACTGTTGAGCAGCAAAGCCAAAGAAAGACTAGTGAGGAGGCTTTGGAAATGATACAGGAAAGAGATCAAAATGGTAACCACAGAGATGGTGGGAGGTAGACAGTCCAGATATGTTTTGATGGTAGAAACAAAAGTATTTGCAGGACAGGATGTGGGTTATAAGAGGAAGAGAGGATGACTAAGGATTTGGCCTGAACAACTGGAATAATGGAGTGGCCTTTCACTGAGATGAGGTGGACTGAAGGTGGACCAGGTCTGGATGGGTGGAAAAATAAGCAGTTGTTTTGCACATGTTAATTATGAGATGCCTCTTTACATCCAAGATGTCAGGAGGTAGTCTAATATGAGTCTGGAATTCATGGGGAAAGGTCTGGGTTGGATATAAATTTGGGAGCATCTGTATTTATATGACATTTAGAGCTCACTGAGACTAAATGATATCAAGATAATGAGTATGGATAGAGAAGAGAAGAATTTCAAGGACTGAGACCTGAGCCTTTAAAATCAAGAATCTGAGGAAGAACCAGCAAGAAAGACCAAGGAGTGACCAGTGAAGCCTAAGGAAAACCTGCAGATCACTGTGACCTGAAAGTGAACAAGATTATCAGGGAGCTCGGAGTGAGGGGTCAACCACGTCAAATGCTCCTGATAGGTCAAGTCAGATGGGGACTAAAAACTGACACTCAGATTTAGCAAAGGGAAAGTCATCACTGACCTTGACAAGAGCAGGACAGTCATGGCAGAGCCCTGATGAAGTAAATTCAAGAAAGGATACAAGGAAAGGAACTAGAGACAGCAAATACAGATGACTCTTTGAGGAGTTATGCTATAAAAAGAGAAAAATAGGGAGGAGAATATAGGGTTGAGAGGTTTTGTCTTCTGAGATATTTTTTATGGAGATGTTTGTAAGACGTTCATAGACACTTTATTCATAATTCTTTATACGCAAGTATATAAAGAGCCAAGGTCAGACATAGATGGGTTTTACTCCTAATTTCTCTTTTCATAAACACGGTTAGCAACTGTAAAATAAAGAAAGAAAAAACCAAGGCTTAAAAGTGACCAATGCCCCATCCCCCGACACGCAGCTAAGAGGCAGATCTTAATTGGCCTCAGACTTTGAGCACAAATGAACTCAAATGGATTCAACTTTACTGAACTATGTATCGTTTATTTTGTTACTGAAATAAGAGTATCAGGCAACTGGAAATCAATGAATTGATTTAAATATTATGCAAAAGATGGAGCTATTACTATGGGCACATTTTTATGATTTAAAAATCACATTTCAGCATTTTCCTTATGTCAAGGGCTATGACAGGGCAGCATTGATTAACACATTCAGACCCAATCATCAAGAAAAAGACTTGGAACTGCAAATTTCTCTTGTAAAAGATGTCTTCATAGGTACATACTAAGTTCAAAGTTATTAAATAATGACCATTGGGTTTTTTTGGTATGTAATTTTTTTTAAACTTTTTGCTATGAAAAATTTCATAATATGCAAAAGTAGAGAGAATAGATAATGACCCTCTTCTAGATATTGAGGACCCTGCTTCAACGATTACCAACTTATGGCTAGGTTTATTTCCTCTAAATCCTGTCCCACTTCTCTCTCCTCAAGCACTGCACTGTCGTGAGACAAATCCCAGACAACATATCATTACATCTGTAATTATTTCAGTGTGTATGTCTAAAAGAGAAGGACTCTTTTTTTTTTTTTAAAGATTTTATTTATTTTTTGAGAGAGAGAGAATGAGAGACAGAGAGCACGAGAGGGAAGAGGGTCAGAAGGAGAAGCAGACTCCCCGCCGAGCAGGGAGCCCGATGTGGGACTCGATCCCGGGACTCCAGGATCATGACCTGAGCTGAAGGCAGTCGCTCAACCAACTGAGCCACCCAGGCGCCC
>NC_138370.1:116647481-116672980 GCF_054177405.1 Leptonychotes weddellii | reverse complement strand
TTTTTTTTTTTTAAAGATTTTATTTATTTTTTGAGAGAGAGAGAATGAGAGACAGAGAGCACGAGAGGGAAGAGGGTCAGAAGGAGAAGCAGACTCCCCGCCGAGCAGGGAGCCCGATGTGGGACTCGATCCCGGGACTCCAGGATCATGACCTGAGCTGAAGGCAGTCGCTCAACCAACTGAGCCACCCAGGCGCCCCGAGAAGGACTCTTTTTAAAAAGCCCACTATATTACTATCATTTTCACACCTAAAAACTAGATAGACTCCTTAATTCCATGCAAAAATTCTTTGGTGTTCACACTTTCTCACATGTCCCGTAAATGTCTTTTTACATGTAGTTTGTATCAGAATCCTAACAAGGTCTAAAATGGACCCATCATTTTTGAAAGAGACAAATGGATATTTTTAAGATGGTTCTGCAAATTACCAGCTCTTTAGTGTTAAAGTAGAGAGTATAAAAGTCATTTTGATTGAAATGGGAACAGTGTATTTCTAAATATAATTCAATAGTGTATAATGAATCTTCCAAATTTGAAAAGAATTTTCTCAAACAAAATAAAAAATGGAGATATGATCTGGGACTGCCAATTACAAATACATTCATGATGGACATGAAAGTTTCCAGTTGAAAACTTAAATCTTATTTTTTAAAAATATGTATTTCTTACATAGCTGTCTTGGCTTTGTGCTCTAAGCTGCACCCCCGCCATTCTTCGAGCTGTGTAACGTAGCCAGCTTTAACATTCTTCAGCTTGGGCCAGTCCGAAGAAACTATTCTCTTATCCTCCAAAAAGAACCAAAACAAAGCAAGTAATACTAATCACATGTTGGAAATATCTGTGTGAGTAAATTATGACTCTGATTCTGGTGTTAGGGGACGTTTGTCTAGAGCAAATAAGGACCATATGACTATAACACTGAAGGTATTAAGAGTTAAGCAAATACTTACCTTAAACATAATTACACATAATTTACCGTTTTTTACTGTCACTATCCTAGTGTCAGAACCAGAAGGACCCTTGGAGCTCCAGCCCTTCTCCTCTTAGGGGGAAGGCAACTGGGGCAGAATGAAACAGCAGAAAAGCTGGCCCCCAAGCCCAGGTCACCTGAGTACTAGACCAATCCTTTCTCGGGCTGCTTTGTTGTACTGAGTCCCTAATTGCCAGATTATTTCTGATTCAAAGCCACTCTGTTTCTGTTAAAAGTCTCCCCTCCTCGTGGGGGAGCAAGACTTGGGAGAGCCACTTTTAAATTGTCATTTGTCTTTATTTTGCTTTTCTACAGTCATTTCAGAGAATGCTGTTAATGATTTTAAATGGTTTGTTTTAATTTCACTATTCAATGTGACCCTATTTAACTAGAAAACCCTACTGATTATTTACTTCTTACAATTTCTGTGAAATCCTTTTGGGCAAGATGGAATGAGATCCTAGTGCCGTTTTTCAAAGTTTAGTAAATACTTATTCTCTCCAAATTAAATTAACGTTTGTCTTTTAAAGCAGTTAGCTATCATATTTATAGTCTGCCCAAAAGTACAGCATAGTACTTATCAATTTTCACTTTACAGCAAAGATATATTGTCAATAAACTATGAAAAATATTTTTAAAAAGAATACCACATAATCTGTTATAATAGCTCCCCCTAGCGAACATTCCCACTATTGTTTTCTGAATGCCGTTCAGGGCTATTAATTTTAATACTTGTTACTGTTCCTTAGAAATTTTCTTTTTCTTAAGCTTTTATTTTTTTACATTTAAATTCCATTAATTAAGATATAGTGTATTATTGGTTTCAGAGGTAGAGTTCGATGATTCATCAGTCTTATATAACACCCAGTTCTCATTACATCACATGCCCTCCTTCTTAGAAATTTTCTGTCACACATTGAACAAAAGTTATGTTACCAAATGGCCTTTTTAGCCTTACATATACTCACAAGAATAAACCCTATCAGCAGAGTGATTTTCAACTAGAAGAGGATAGTACAATCTTTTTCATTCAACTTGAAACAGAAAAAAATGGAAAAGAACAAAGAAGTCGGCAAATATGATTGATAATATTAACTGTGATTTGGGGCACCAGGGTGGCTCAGTCGTTGGGCATCTGCCTTCGGCTCAGGTCATGATCCCAGCGTCCTGGGATCGAGCCCCACATCGGGCTCCCTGCTCAGCGGGAAGTCTGCTTCTCCCTCTCACACTCCCCCTGCTTGTGTTCCCTCTCTCGCTGTCTCTCTGTCAAATAAATAAATAAAATCTTTAAAAAATATATTAACTGTGATTTATTGAGGATTCACTCTGTGCTATAGATTCTGCTCAGTACTTAACATGGGTTTTTAATTTAATCCTTGTATCACTTTATGTTGTTAATACGATTACTAATCTCATTTTACAGATGCGGAAACTAAGTCTTTGACCTCGGATGTATAGCTGGCATGTGACAGCTGAAATTTGGATCCAGGTGGTCTGATTCCAGAGTCCATGCTCCGGGCCATTAGTCTATTCTGTTGACACAGCTACAAAATAAGTTACATCTCAAACCTGGTTTTTCTTATGATAGCAAATCTGTTTGCCAGATTATTGCATTACGTATCCTCTCCACTCAGCTTATGTCACAGAAAGACTGAAAGTCTTCCTGTCTCAGAGGTATAATTTCCCCCCTTTCTGCCCACCCACCTGAGTCTACAGCTGCCACCTAGTTAAGAAGTAGTAGTAACTAATTCCAGGGCCAAGCAGGATAAATACATGATGAGCCTCAAGCAGCTTGTTGTGTGAAAAAGGTAAGAAAATTCTTTTAAAAAATGAATAAGTAATAAGAAGTTAGGTGCCAGCTTGAAGACACTCTGGCCAAACCTGGGAAAATTTGGGCACAAAAATGATGCCATGTAAACATTGAAACATGAAGAATTCATGAGTTCAAATTAATGCTAGATAGGCAAGCAAACAGATTAAGAAAAAGGGAGGGCTCTTGCTGACCAGAGAATGTTGAGGGCAGACTAGTAAATGTGGAGGGAGTGCAAGAGTTAAAAAATGATTATTCTGCAACCATCATAGTGGGATTGAGTCAGACAAGAAACATCAGTAGATTCCAAATCTAAAAGAGAAATTTTGATGAGTAGGATGTTTGCATGGTGAAATGTCTTTTCACCTACCATGTGTTAGTTGCAAGGGAGAAAAATGACAGAGAATTAAACTGGAGAAACAAGACAACACCTTGAGCTCGTGATCAAACATAACATAACTACAGAAGCACAACTGGACGTCATGTGCCTCCAGATGGGACAGCCTCAGAAAATCATATCACATCTGTAGTATTCTTGTTGAGGATGCATAACCGGACTGCAACCACAAGGAAACATCAGGGGGAAAAATGGTGACTGTTCTGCTCTTTTAAAGACAGGGGAGGAGGGAGTATATTCTTTAAAACAAAATCACAAAAGATAAAGAAAGGCTGTGGAAACAATCCAGGTTAAGGGACTAAGGAGATGTGATGACTAAATGCAATGCCTGTTTCTGGACTTGATTGTTTGGGAGGGGGAAATGCTCTAAAGGGCATTTACAGGGCCAACTAACAAATGAATAGGTAGACTGGATAAAATAGTGGATTAGATGAAAGTATTGCATCTGTGTGAATGAATTCACTGAACTTGAGCCCTACACTGTGCTTATGTAAAATAATATCTCTATTGTTGAGAAACATACATGGAAGCATACAGGGGTAAGTATACAGGGAAATAGAGGGAAAGGGTGATGACGTACATAATTTACCCTCCAATGCTTCAGAAAAAGGGGTGTGGGTACACATGTGTGAGTATAGAATTTTAGGGTTGCAAGAGGAAAAGTTCCCTGGTCAGATGAGGGTATGGTTGCACAGCAGTGTGAATGTACTTAATGCCACTGAACAGTAGCCTTAAAAATGGTTAAGATGGGGCGCCTGGGTGGCTCAGTTGGTTAAGTGTCTGCCTGCAGCTCAGGTCATGATCTGGGGGTCCTGGGATTTAGCCGGGAATGGGGCTCCCAGCCCAGCAGGGAGTCTGCTTCTCCCTCTCCCTCTGCCTCTCCTCCCCTCTCCTGCTCTCTTGCTCATGCTCTCTCTCAAATAAATAAACAAAATCTTAAAAAAAACATACATAGAGACAGAGACAGAGAGAAAGAGAAAAGCAAATGATAGAGCAAATTCGGGAAAATGTTAAGGATAGGTGAATTGGGTAAAAGACATTTGGGTGTTCTTCATACTACTTTTACTTGTGCAATTTTTCTGCAAGTTTGAAATTTTTCCAATACAGCGACAGTCACAGCTACCTTGGGAGTGGCAGGAGATGGCCTCTGGGAGCAGCCACCTGCGCCCAGGTCCG
Organism: Leptonychotes weddellii; assembly: GCF_054177405.1. Lineage (NCBI taxonomy): Eukaryota > Metazoa > Chordata > Mammalia > Carnivora > Phocidae > Leptonychotes > Leptonychotes weddellii. Next base: position 116,668,627 of record NC_138370.1, on the reverse strand, counting down.
TCCCTCCACGCTGCATCTGTGCAGCGGCCCTTTCTTTCAAAGCCCTCTGATGTGAGGCCAGGTGACCAACCCGACTGCATTCTTTTAATAAACTGCCTAGCTCCCTGTGGCCAGGATAAGCTCAGGGAGTGGGTGTAAGGTAAAATGCCCTAGACCAGGAGGGGAGGAGTCTGCACGCAGCTGATCCTGGCTCCACGGATCAGCTGTGTGGCCAGAGCAAGTCACGCCACTCCAGGTGAACATGCCAACCTGGAGTTTGTCTAAGGTCCCTTCTATGATTTCATGATTTACACCCACCCCACTTTTCAGAGCTGGCCACCGATGAAGCAGTAGGCGATAGAGCTCTAATGTTAGAGCCATGGAGGATTTGAAATCTTCCATGCATTACATTTTTTTTCTTGCTGCTTGACTTTTGGTATTATGTCCCATTCTAGAGAAAGTAGAGGTAAGGGTATGTGTGTGGACGTTTGTGCAGACAGAGAGAATTTAATATCAGGAAGACAATACCTACAAATGATGACATTTAAACATCTGTAGCTTTGGGGGAAAAAAATATGTTGGGACAAATACAACCTGGAAGCAAGTGGTGAAAGAAGTGTTTCTTCCGTATGGTCCTTAAAATGTAATTTGAATTTTATATGCTCTTTAAAGAATACTTTAGCAGAATTCACAATACTGCTTTTAATAAAGAACCAAAAATGTGGGCAGTTAAAAAAATTCTGTAGCATTAACTCACAACTAAAATGCCTTTCTTTTTTTTTTTATTCTTTATTTAAATTCAATTTAGCTAACATATAGTGTATTATTAGTTTCAGGGATAGAATTCAATGATTCATCAGTTGCATATAACACCCAGTGCTCATTACATCAGGTACCCTCCTTAATGCCCATTACCCAGTTACCTACCCCCTTGCCCCCTCTTCCTCCCCTCCAGCAACCCTCAGTTGGTTTCCTAGAGTTCAGTGTCTCTTATGGTTTACCTCCCTCTCTATTTTCATCTTATTTTGTTTTTCCTTCCCTTCCCCTGTATTCATCTGTTTTGTTTCTTAAATTCCACATATGAATGAAATCGTATGATATTTGTCTTTTTCTGACTGACTTATTTCACTTAGCATAATACCTTCTACTTCCATCCACATTGTTGCAAATGGCAAGATTTCAATCTTTTTGATGGCTGAGTAATATTCAATTTGATATATATATATAAAATAGATATATCATAGATATGTATATAGATATCATAGATATAGATATATAGATACATCTTCTTTATCCATTCATCTGTTGGTAGACATCTGTAAAATGCCTTTCATTTTGTGAAATGCTTTGCAGTTTGGAAGTAGTTCCAGATCCACATTTTTATCTTATCTTCTGAAGAACTCTGAGACAATCAGGTCAGGCAACATTATCCCCATTTTAAAAAAATATTTATTTATTTATTTTAGAAAGAGGGGGAGGGTAGGGGCAGAGGGAGAGAGAGAGAGAGAGAATCTCAAGCAGACTCCCTGCTGAACGTGGAGCCCAACACAGGGTTTGATCTCATGACCCATGAGACCATAATCTGAGCCAATTCAAGAGTGGGACACTTCATGGACTGAGCCACCCCAGTGTCCCAACATTATCCCCATTTTAAAGACAGGTAGATTGGTCCTGAGAATGCAAACAACCCACAACTCATTTCTGGTGGATCATCAGTTAGAATCCCAGATTTCTGGTCCTGTGTTGATACTCTTCCCCCAAATTTCAAAACATGTTAGATTTTTTCCCTACAAAACAGGTCTGTAGGGTTCAAAAATGTCACTGTCATAAAAGGCAAAGAAAGACTGAGAAACTGCCTTCTAGAATAAAGAAAACTAAAAAAGCACCATGACTAAATTGAATATGTGGTTCTTGACTGGATCTTGAATCAGGGGGGGAAAAGTTGCTTTTATAAAATACATTACTGGGAAAATTGCCAAAATTTCAATTTGGACTGTGTATTAGTATTGTTTCCTGTTAAATTTTTGGAATTTGATAATAACACCATGGTTATATAAGGCAATGCCCTTGTTCCCAGGAGATAATACTGAAGTACTTAAGGATAAAGGGTCATAATCTCTAACCTACCTCTAATTTGTTCAGAAAAAAATAATTAAAAGAATAAAAAACATTGTGTGAATTAGTATATTATAACCATATTTATTACAAATAGAGGTGTAGCAAATATGGCAACATCTAGGAGTTCTTTGTAATATTCTTATAATTTTTCTGGAGTCTGAAATATTTTTCAAGATCAAAAGTTCAATAAAATAAATAAACAAACAAGAAAATATCTGAGATCAAAACACTCTAGGAAATGTCATATTGCTCTTTCTATTATTTTCATTACAATAATAATAGTATGTCATAGTACTGTTTCTGTGATTTTATTACAATATACTATCTTCATCTATCATTACTGAGAAACATAATAATTCACAGAAATCACCTTTCTAAAACACAAGTGAAAACTAAAGTGTAGCCACATGCAGAAGAATTAAACTAGACCATTTTCTTACATCATACACAAAAATAGACTCAAAATGGATGAAAGACCTAAATGTGAGACAGGAATCCATCAAAATCCTAGAGGAGGACACAGACAGCAACCTCTGTGACCTCATCCGCAGCAACTTCTTCCTAGACACATCGCCAAAGGCAAGGGAAATAAAGGCAAAACTGAACTATTGGGATTTCATCAAGATAAAAACTTCTGCACAGCAAAGGAAACAGCCAACGAAACCAAAAGACAACTGACAGAATGGGAGAAGATATTTGCAAATGACATATCAGATAAAGGGCTAGTATCCAAAAATATATGAGAACTTACCAAATTCAACACCCAAAGAACAAATGATCCAATCAAGAAATGGGCAGAAGACATGAACAGACATTTCTGCAAAGAAGACATCCAAATGGCCGACAGACACATGAAAAAGTGCTCAACATCCCTCGGCATCAGGGAAATCCAAATCAAAACCTCAATGAGATACCACCTCACACCAGTCAGAATGGCTAAAATTAACAAATCAGGAAATGACAGATGTTGGCGAGGATGTGGAGAAAGGGGAACCCTCCTACTCTGTTGGTGGGAATGCAAGCTGGTGCAGCCACTCTGGAAAACAGTATGGAGGTTCCTCAAAAAGTTGAAAATAGAGCTACCATACAACCCAGCAATTGCACTACTGGGTATTTACCTCAAAGATATAAATGTAGTGATCCAAAGGGGCACCTGCACCACAATGTTTACAGCAGCAATATCCACAATAGCCAAACTATGGAAAGAGCCCAGATGTCCATCGACAAATGAATGGATAAAGAAGATGTGGTATATATATACAATGGAATATTATGCAGCCATCACACACAAAAAATGAAATCTTGCCAATTGCAACAACATGGATGGAACTAGAGGGTATTATGCTAAGTGAAATAAGCCAATCAGAGAAAGACAATTATCATATGATCTCACTGGTATGTGGAATTTAAGAAACAAAACAGAGGATCATAGGGGAAGAGAGGAAAAAATAAAACAAGACAAAATCAGAGAAGGAGACAAACCATAAGAGACTCTTAAGCAGAGGGCAAAGTTCATTCTGTGATCGTTTTAATACATTTTCATACTCGAAAAAACATATGTAATAGATTATCAAATCCATATGGAGTTTTTAAGATAAACCACAGAACTTTAAAGGAAGCTCACTATTTTAATTATTTCACAGTTTGTCTGCCACCATCCCTGGAAGATTGCCTTTCTTTCCTTTGCCCTTATAGGTAAATCGCTGATTATTAGCAAAGCAAGGGAAGATATAGAATTAAATAGTTCCATGCTTGGGTACGTTGCACCTATTTTTTTAGGTCAAAGTAACGCTTTAATATTTATGTTAAATCTATTTCTATTGCATTCCTTTCCTTTGTTTTATGCTTATAATGTCTTTCATGCAGAGATCAGTGAGGTAGCCACTCAAGATTTTTCAGCTTTCATATAATTTCCCTGTATTTTTCCTCTTCACAAACTTTAATCCTTTAATCCATTTGAATTTTATTTTATTTTATTTTATTTTTATTTATTTGACAGAGAGAGACACAGCGAGAGAGGGAACACAAGCAGGGGGAGTGGAAGAGGGAGAAGCAGGCTTCCCGCGGAGCAGGGAGCCCGACGTGGGGCTCGATCCCAGGACCCTGGGACCATGACCTGAGCTGAAGGCAGATGCTTAACAACTGAGCCACCCAGGCGCCCCTTTTTGAATTTTATTTTTATTTATTTATTTTAGTGCATGGTATTAGGCATGGAAACCAAAAAGGGTTTTTTTCTTCCAAATTAGCAATTTTCCTAATATATCCTATTATTTTTCCTGTTTATTCATGGTATGCCCTTCATCAGTGCCAAGTCCTTTTATGTTGTAGATTCTGTCACTGGGCCTATTTATTATCTCCAAATGGAGTTTTGGTTGTCATTGCAGGACAGTTAGAGTTGATGGAGTAGAGCCGGCCACTGTACAGTGGTACTCAGCGTTCTTACGACCAATAGACTGATTTCTGCCTAACTTGGACAAAGAAGGAATTGGAACAGACCTGTGGTAGTTCCCAGAGTCAAAGGAAAAGCTGAACAACCAGAGGGCAAGTCCAAACCCCTCACAGCTCCAGGCTCTGGGCGGCAGGAAACAGGATGCTCTGTAGAGCACCACCTCTGGGATGGATGTGGGTCAGTTCTCCTGCTTTTGTGTCAACCCATCAGACCTCAGACTGCAGGGGGACTGAATCAACAGAACCAACCTGGGTCACGTGCCCACCTAGAAGAAAAGAAAATGAATGTCAAGTAAATCGCTCAATGTAGCTCTACCCGGGCCCCACCTCAACTGCCTGCACTCAAGCTCTTGTCTCAGGCTCTGCTCTCTGGGAGGAACCAGGCTGGGATTCCTTCCAATACTAGATGTGACAGAGAAGAAGACTGAGACCTCCCTGACGTTGCCACTTCTTTGTGGGTAACAATTTTCCTGGATTCTTGTAGGATTTTTTCTTTATCGTTAAAATTTTCAATTCTATCGGGACACCTGCGTGGCTCAGTCGGTTAAGCGTCTGCCTTCGGCTCAGGTCAAGGTCCCAGGTCCGAGTCCCACATCGGGCTCCTTGCTCAGTGGGGAGCCTACTTCTCCCTCTGCCTGCCGCTCCCCCTGCTTGTGCTCTCTCTCTTTCTCTCTCTCTCTCTGACAGATAAATAAATAAAATCTTAAAAAAGAAGTTTTCGATTATGTCAGAATACATTCAGGCATGTTGCTTTCTGGAAATAATTTGCCTGGGACATGGTACTTGCTCTTAATTTTCAAACTGAGGTCTTTCTTTGGATCAAGAAATTTATCTTCTTTTATTACTGCTTCTGTGGTGACTATGTCACCCTTTCTGAAATTCCTCATACTAAGAGATTAGATTTCTTCCACCTGTCCACCTTAAAACTTTCATAATTTTCATCATGTTGTCATTTTTGTCTGAGTTTTGGAGAATCTCTCAAATTTGCCTTCTGTTGAACTAGCTAGATTTTCAGCAGATTTTAGGCTTCTATCTAACTAGCCCTTTGGGGTAGATACATTGGCTCAGGGTCTCTGCCCACTCCTCTAAGTAGATACAAATAACATGTCATACCCTTTTTGTGCTTAGTGACTTGCTTTGCTCAAATGGAACTCCCTTCAGTGCCCAGTCCTTGCTTGGAGTGGCCAAACACCCTGTGAACCCTTCAGTTCTCTATCCTTCTAATGGGCTTGAAATGTCATTGTTAGGAAAGACGAAGAGATAGGTCCAAGTGGAGCCCATCCCTACATTCCCATAGGTTAGTCTCATTTCCAGGCCTTCAGGCAGATGATATTTGTTCACAGTGTTGTGAAGATTACAAAATAATGTACATGAAAGTGCTTTGGAAACATGAAAAGGCCTTTTAATTTAAAACCACCTGGTGGTTGATCAATGAAAACACTCCAGTTATGGAGCTTTACATCACAGCATTATCACCTCCCCAGTAAGATTTGGGAGTGAGCAGACTGACTGAGAGAATTGGGAGCATCAGCCCCTTGCCAACATGCTTTTCTGAACTTTCTGCTCCTTGTGCCAAGTCTTTACCCAGTGCATTTTCCCCCCATTTTACTAGTACCAGCACTAAATGTCCCTTTCTAGATGCACCTCCTCCTCATTAGCAATGAGCACAGTACAGATAGGGCTAACCCCATACCCATTCCAAAGGTGGGTGTTTGACCCAGTTGGGGCCATTAAATGTAAATCTCTTTCTGCTAGGGTTGGTAAGTGGTAGAATGTAAGCCTGGAATTAGTGGTGGCCATCTTTGCCACCAAAGGAAAGAACCTGTTGGAGAATGGGATCAGAGCAAAGGAGAGCAGAACCAAGGCATAGCAAGAGACGGACTTCTGTCTGAGCAGTTGGACTGTGCAGTATCTGAGCATGACCTACCTTGCCCCCTTTCTGTTTCCTAAACCTATAAATTCCTTTTTTGCACAACCTTATTAGAATTGACATTCTGTCATTTACAACAAAAGATTGCTAATAAGAAAGGCTACATGTAAATTTGGTCCTTTGTTGAGATTGCATTTGCAGTGTGTACTGGCGGGGGGAAGGAAACTGGAATTTAAATTAGTTTAAGTTTCAAGTCCCAACACTCAGCAATTGCTTGACATTGTGGTGTGGTCTGAATGTCTTTATCCCCACCAAAATTCATTTATTGACATCCTAACCCCCAAGGTGGTGGTATTAGGAAGTGGGGCCTTTGGAACATGATTAGGTTAGGAGGGTGGAGCCCTAGTGAATGGAATTGGTGTCTTTATAAGAAGCCAGAGAACATGCTTGCCCCTCAAACATGTAAGGACAAAACAAGAAGCCTGCAACCCAGAAGAGGGCTTGCACCCGACCTTGCCAGCATCCTGATCTCAGACTTCCAGCCTCCAGAACCATGAGAAACAAATTTCTGTCACTTATAAGCTGCCCAGTCTATGGTATTTTGTTATAGTAGCCCAAACAGACTAAGACATATTGGAGCGGTCATTTCTGAGCCGTATTCATTATCTTTAAAATGGTTAAGAGCCTACTTACTTCACAGATCTGTTTGTGTAACAAATGTGAAGTGTATCTGAAAGTGCTTTGTGAATTATATAGCATTCTGAAAAAGTAAGTTATTAGTGTCTGATTATGTTATTTTGCCTCATTTCAAAAAGAGATATATTATCTGGGTATTTTGTCATGAAAAGTGGTGTCAACTGACCATTCTTTAAAATCATTTTGTTTTACCCTTCTAGCTAAAAATTTAGGTATGTCTTCAATTTCTTCTCATTTTTTTCCCACTGATATTTCTAACTAAAATAACAGGAAAGCTTTATTATCAAAACATGTCCTGATATAAATGGTACAATGTCTGGTGTTTTGCAAGACAGGGAGTGGCAGGGTAGTGGGTTAGGATATAGATTCAAGAAAATTGAGTGTGAGCTGATAATTGTTAAGGTTGGATAACTACATGCATGTTCATTATACCATTTTCTCTACCGTTGTACGTGCTGGAAAATTTCCATATAAAAATGTAAAAATTCTACGGCGTCTGGGTGGCACAGTCGGTTAAGCATCTGACTCTTGGTTTCAGCTCAGGTCATGATCTCGGGGTCCTGGGGTTGAGCCCTGTGTTGGGCTCCACACTCAGCATGGAGTCTGCTTGAGATTCTTTCTCTCCCTCTCCCTCTGCCCCTCCCACTCATGTTGTCTCTTTCTCTCTCTCTCAAATAAATAAATATGTTTAAAAAATTTTAAAAATGTAAAAATTCCCTGAAACTCTAAGCTGGCAAACACCTGTCCAAGAAGACTTACTAACATGCATACTCAAATGTCAGGCCTAGTTTTGTTTTTTAAGGTTTTATTTATTTATTTGAGAGAGAGTGAATGAGAAAGAGCACAAGCCGAGGGAGAGACAGAACGAGAGGGAGAAGCAGACTCCCCACTGAGCAGGGAGCCTGACATGGGGCTCAATCCCAGGACTCTGGGATCATGACCTGAGCCGAAGGCAGACACTTAACCGACTGAGCTACCCAGGTGCTAGCTTTATAGATTAAATCGTATCACTCAACTTGCAGAGATATAGTGGTGATAGAAAATCCAGAAAAATGGCATAACCTAGGTAGAGCTAACAAAGAGAAAAGCAGGGCTTGACAATGATGGTGATAATGATAAGAATTTCTCACAAATATAAACAACATCATTGCCATTATAACTACTACTAGAATCCTAACACCTTAATAGACACTGCTCCTTGAATTGGTTTGTGCTCTATATAGTGTTTAACTGTACCTATGTCTTTATTGGAAAAGAAAAGAAATCCATGGAAAATATAAAAGAAAAAAAAAAAGCAAAAGAACATTCTTGAAGAGTATCAGGACTTCCTTGAAACCAAAAGGTCATGCCCTGCATTCCAAAAGGTCTACATTTAAACTCTTCCAAATGGGTGGCCATCTAGCCTGATCAGTAGGGTATCAGTCACCATGTAGACCAAAGCTCATGTGACAACCTTGAAAGAATCTGGGATTTGGAGTTAAAAGCAATGGATTGAAATAGCTCGACTGTCTACTGGCTCTTGTTCCTGAGCAAATCATTTAATCTCACTGAATTTTAGTTATTCATCTTTAAAATGGAAATAATAGTAATCTCCACCTGGGGGGATGCCAAAGACAGCAGGTAGAGAGAGGTAGAGAGAGGTAAAAGAACTTTGTACTGTGGCAGCCTGACTACTTTATTTGGTTATTGTTGCCATTGTTGCTATTAATATTATTACAAGAACATTTCATGGTAAAATGTTTCAAAGTAATATAATCCTTCTGTTCAGAATGTTTTTCTTAAAACCCACTTAAGTTCCTCCTGCTAAAATTAAACTCCATTCTTCTTAGTGAAAAAAAATGGATCCATTCAACATCATTCATGGAGCATCCCATCGAAAATCACAGATACAATCAAACATTTGTGTGCTAGAAGGGGACTTGGCAATCGGTCCAGCCTTCTCATTTCCCACATGAAGAAACCAAGGTCTACAGTATTGAATCATCAGTCAGGGTGATAGAACCAGCAGGGGAGATAGCCTGAGCTGTAATCTAAGTCTCTGGATTTCAGGTCTTCATCAGACTATGATATCATGATGTCCACGACATCATACTATCTAAAAAGGGAGACAGAGAGAGAGAGAGAAAACATAATCAAGAGTAATCAAGATACCCTATGTCTATATTATTGTTTACCAGATGGTGTCCCTCAGAATACAAATTCCTCAAGATGTTAATAAATGGTATACAGAAAAGGGTTCCAGAGATAAATTTATGAACTGTTTTAGATAATTTGATGTTGAGCAGGATTATTTACAAAAAGACTTCTCAAAGCTTTGCACTAATATATTATAAATCTTAAAAAAAGAGCAGAATTTCCAAAAAATATTTGATCATAGAACCCTTATTTTAGTAACAGACTCGAGAGCCAGATGGCCTTTGTTCAAATGCTCTCTAGTAACTCTGTCTATCTTGAACAAGTTACTTAATAATTTTGTGCCTCAGTTTACACATCTGAAATGCTGAAATAATAAAGGTACCTACTTTATTGGGTTGCTAGGAAGATTCAATGAGTTAATATATGTAAAGTTTTGGAATAGTACCTGGCTCATGGTAAACACTAGAAAGGTATTTGGTTATTGTTACACTGTTGTTATTATTATTATTATATCATTGTTATTGTTATTCCAGTTATTATTTTAGAGGACTACTCATTAACTGCTCAAGGTCAGTGGTTACCCAACCTGGTGAATCTTCAAACAATAGATTGCCAGCCCTCCCACCTGAGATTCTTTTTTTTTTTTTTAAGATTTTATTTATTTATTTGACAGAGAGAGACACAGTGAGAGAGGGAACACAAGCAGGGGGAGTGGGAGAGGGAGAAGCAGGCTTCCCGTGGAGCAGGGAGCCCGATGCGGGGCTCGATCTCAGGACCCTGGGATCATGACCTGAGCTGAAGGCAGACGTCAAACAACTGAGCCACCCAGGCTCCCCCTCCTGAGATCCTGATGGAATGGATCTGCAGTGGGGCCCCAGAATTTGCACTGATTTTTTTTATATAGTCTTAAGAAGACTTTTTTTTGACTTTCAAATTATAGTTATTATCACAGAAATGGATTCCTATGGTATCATTTGAAAGTCTCATGACAGGTCTTTGTTTGAAGACATGTCTGGATAGAGAACCAGAAAGCTGCTATACTTTTGGCAGTCACTGTTGATGCCCATCTGGTACCTTGCTCTTCTTGCCCCTTTCTCAGTAGCAGAGCCCCTGTGACTGTGTGCCCAGGAAAGCTGACCCTATTCTAGCCTCAGAGTGAATGTTAATTAGTCTTAGCCAATCTTGACAATTTCATCCTCCCTGCTAATGGAATCACCAGGCAGGGGCCAATAACACTGAAAGAAGTTTGGTAGGGGTGTTTATGAAAGATTTTTCTCTTTGTCAAAAAAGAGACACCAAAAAAGAAACTGCCCTTCTTCTCTTTGAACAAATTTATGTGAAGACATGATGTCCAGAGCTGTGGCAGCCTTTTTTGGAACATGAGTGGAAAGCTAAGAAATATATGGAGATGGTGCCTGGGAAGCTGGAACGACTTTCCAGTTCTGTGAAATAATGAAATATTCTCTCCATTAGGCTAATGATTCTCCCAACTGCAATGTGCATCTGAATCACTTGGGAATCTTGTTAAACTTAATATTATAATTCAGTACATCTTTATGCTCCCAGTGAGGCTGATACTGTAGGTCTAGGGTCTATACTTTCAGTAGCAAGATAAAAAGCTTTTGCACAGCAAAGGAAACAGTTGACAAAACTAAAAAGCAACCTATGAAATGGGAGAAGATATTTGCAAATGTCTTATCAGATAAAGGGCTAGTATCCAAAATCTATAGAGAACTTACCAAACTCAATACCCAAAAACCAAAAAATCCAGTCAAGAAATGGGCAGAAGACATGAACAGACATTTCTTCAAAGAAGACATCCAAATGGCCAACGGACACACAAAAAGATGTTCAACATCACTTGGCATCAGGGAAATACAAATCAAAACCACAATGAGATACCACCTCACACTGGTCAGAATAGCTAAAATTAAGAAGTCAGGAAACAACAGATGTTGGTGAGGATGTGGAGAAAGGGGAACCCTCTTACACTGTTGGTGGGAATGCATTGATTTGTAAAGCACCCATTTCCATGGTCACTTGCCTTTCTTGTTGCTAAAGGAATCCACAGGGCACCAAGGAGACCTTAAAGCTGTTCCTAACTAGAGTTGACAAGATGTTCCCAGGTTCACCACAGAAACAATAGCCAACTTTTCTTCATCAGTTAAGTTAAAACATCATGTTGGGTTCCCTTGTCTGGGTAAATAGGAGCTTTGATCTCTACCTTTAAGAAATCTATATTGTCTGCCATTCTCTTAATCTTCCATGGTAATAAATAGATTGACTTGAAAATGTTATCTTTTCCCACACATCAACAAAAAGAAATGTCAAGATGCTTTAAAAAAAAATTGGTTTCATACCATTATGCTATTCTGTAAGCCAAATATGGCTATTTAACATATTATGGAAGCTAAATTGATTGCAGTATTGAGACAATGAATTGATTTAAATTACTCTAATTCAAAAAAAATATTACCTATCTGCTAAGCATAATGTATTTATATAAAGTTTTATGTATCACTTAAAGCACAGCTAGAATTGAACCCAACATGGGAGAATTCACTGGCTGCAGCTGAGGGAATTACTTTATCCTCTGCAGAGCTTACTAACGAGAAGGTACTTGAAAGTTATCATATTGATTATAATACCATAAATAACTGTAAAATAATGGATTTTTTTTTCCCTTAGCACACACATATTTTCTTTTATTCCTAATGCAGGGGTAAGCAGAAAGGACACTTTCATCCAGCTATTCCATGTGGGCTCTCATCCAACAAAAGGGACAAAGACACTAAAGAATGGTCCTACAAAACACTAAATATATCATTTCCCATTAGCACAGCACACATCCTATTCCTGGTAGTAGAAATTAGGCCATGCTAATGTGAGAGCCCAATAATGAGAGCATAAAAATTAATACACATCTCTACAATGAGTTTCAAGTTTCCGAGAATCAACCACTTCTCTTTTTAATATGCTTACTGGTTTTTGGTGAAAGAGGAAGAAAGAATAGCATGATGATTAATTTTGTGTCAACTTGGCTAGTTATGGTACCCAGATATTTGGTTGAATGTTATTCTAGATGTTTCTGTGAAGGTATTTTTTAGATGAAATGAACATTTTAATCAGTAGACTTTGCATAAAACAGATTATTCTCCATACCATGGATGGGCCTCATTCAATCAGTTGAAGGCCTTAATAAAAGAAAACTGACCTCTCCCAAAGAAGAGGGAATTCTGCCAGCAGATTACTTTTGGACTTGAATTATAGCATCAACTCTTTCCCTGGTCTCCAGCCTGTCAGCCAATCCTGCAAACTTAGGACTTGCCAGCACCCACAATCACATAAGCCCATGAGCCAATGTCTTAAAATAAATATCCATCTCTTTCCCTCTTGATTAGATAGATAGAGATGTCTATCCTTTTGATTCTGTTTCTCTGGAGAACCCTGACTAATACAAATAGTAAAGGGTTTGCAAGTAATACTTGGAAGTAGGCATGTGGGAAGGAGGAAGGAATGAGCCCAAGAAGGAAGAGGCAACTCTCTAAGCAGCTAACATATCTGTAATGATGGGCAACCACACAGACATCAGACCAATTGAGGCACCTTCCAGCTGTGACACAAGGCTTTAACCCCAGGCTAAACCATGCAGCTATCCCACAGTAAGAGGGAGCGCAAGGTGACTCAGCCCTATTTACAATAAAAGTTTGAACTCTCCCCAAATCTCCTGCTTTGTTTCTTGAATATATTCAAGTGTAGGGGAAGAAAAATAATTTTCCCTTTTAGGTTCTTGGCTGAGACTTTCCTGTACTAAAAAGACAGATTAGCAGAAGAAAAATTTAATTATGTACACACCTGTAAACATACAGGAGCCCCACAAAGGTATGAGACTTAAGTTTTATACCTTTTAGACAAATAAACAATAGATTTGTGAAGAAATGACAAGACAAAGGGGTTTGGGTTAAAGGTAGTAGAATGGTGAAGAAGTAACAATGTTTGTTTATGTAGCCTTCTTAGCTGTTAAATTCCCAGACTCTGGTGATAAGGATGTTTTCTAGCCTCCTGGCACAGGAAGTGTACCTTTCATGTGTGAGATTTACCTGCTGCTTTTTCGAGTTTATTTCTTGCACTGGCAGTTTCTCAGTGCCTTTAATTCAAAATGGTCAATATGCCAAAATGGCATGCTGGTGGTGACATATTCTGAACCCTGGCACAAATTAGCCTCAGGTTCCATCTCTGGCTTCCACCTCCCCCCTCATCATCACCATCATCCCTACCACCTGATGATAGCTTTTGTTTCTTCCACTTAACCCTTGGCAGGCTTCCATGGACATGTGACATGTGTCTTCTCGCTTTATCTACTCTTGAAATTTCTCCGAACAGGTCCCAATCTCAACCCCTGTTCCTAGGATGCTGACCATTCATTAAGGAGAGACTCATATCTGCTCACTTAATCTTAGCAGCAGGGTCTTTCTTCATTGTAGGCCGGTAAGGCTCTCTCGGTTCAAGACTCTCATCTTCTCTTTAATAATACCTATAGAGACTTTATAAAGGAAGCAAAGATACTACTTGTAAAGAGCTAAACCTATAAGATGATATTAATAAAATATAATTTACTAGATAGCTAACTAAAGTGTGTGTGTGTATATATATACATATATAGAACAAAATACAGCTGACCCTTGAGCAACATGGGGGTTAGGGGCATCCTGTACAGTCAAAAATCAACTATAACTTTTGACTCCCCCAAAACTGAACTACTAAAAAATAGTCTATTGTTGACCAGAAAGCCTTATCCATAACATAAACCATCAATTAACACATATCTTGTATGTTATATGTATTATATACTATATTCTCACCTTAAAGTAAGCTAGAGTAAAGAAAATGTTATTAAGAAAATCATAAGGAAGAGAAAATACATCTATAGTACTGTATTTATTTATGTATTTATTTATTTTAAAGATTTTATTTATTTATTTGACAGAGAGAGACACAGTGAGAGAGGGAACACAAGCAGGGGGAGTGGGAGAGGGAGAAGCAGGCTTCCCGCCGAGCAGGGAGCCTGATGCGGGGTTTGATCCCAGGACCCTGGGACCATGACCTGAGCCGAAGGCAGACGCTTAATGACTGAGCCACCCAGGCACCCCTGTATTTATTTTTTTTTAAATCCACATGTAAGTGGACTCACACAGTTCAAACCTGTGTTGTTCAAGGGTCAACTGTATAACAGATGTGACTATAGTTTATCCTCATTTTATGGATGAGAACACTGAGGCTCAGAGTTTTCCAAGAGATTTGCCAAGTCTCACATCTGGTTCCAAATCCGTATTGGTTATCAGATTCCAGAGCTGATATTCTTAACCGCTACAGAAAACTGTCTCCTAAGATTCTGTGGGAGATTGGGATACTAACAACAAACAAAACAGCAATAACAACAAACTTCCCATTATGACAGAGAGTTGAAGGGAATTTGGTATCCTTACAAATCTTTATAAATAACTCATGGAAGTTGCATTTCATTGTTCAGAATGTATAAGGCACTTATCAGTAACTGATAAAACCAGAAAAGCAAAAGTGAGCACATTTCTGTAAGGAAATGTTGCTGGCGATAAATGTTTAAATGCATTTAAATGTTTAAATGTGATGATTATGTAGATTATGCAATTACTTCCCAGAATAGGTTCTGAGGTACAGCAGTCCTGAGAAATTCTCCTTTCCAAAAGAATTCTAGGGTTAAAATAATTGGAAATGATTGTATATTCTGGGATGCCTGGGTGGCTCAGTTGGTTAAGCATCTGCCTTCAGCTCAGGTCATGGTCCCAGGGTCCTGGGATCGAGTCCCACATCAGGCTCTTTGCTCAGTTGGGAGCCTGCTTCTCCCTCTGTCTGCCGCTCCCCCTGCTTGTGCTCACTCTCTATTTTCTCTGACAAATAAATAAAATCTTTTTTTTTTAAAGAAATTTTAAAAAAATGATTGTATATTCTTGGAAATTCACAAAGCACTTGCAAATAATTTTGAGAAGCTCTGCAATAAGAATGGGTATTTAACTGTCAGCCCAACATGTCCCAAATGTATTTGCCTATGGGACAACTTCTTGTTGTTGTGACACTTGTTAACAGCCTTTAGGATTGCTGTCCTTCAAACACATTTTGGAAAATGACATTTTATAATAATGAAGGAAACAAAAGTAACACTTGCTGAGCACTATCATTCATGTTCCTTAATCCTCATGACAACCCCAGGCTGGTATCACTGGATTTGGGCCACTTATTTCTGTTTGAGATTTCATTAAACAATCCTTAAATTCTCAACTCAGGCAATGCCTTCACCACTTGAGTGCTATACATAGGGCTATCCACAGCTGTTTATGGAAGCATTTGCCTTAACTGCAGTTCTGGTCATTGGATCATCAACAAATCTGGAGATCTTTAAGGCAATTCAAAGAAATTCTACAATTTTCAAACAAAGCTAAAAAAGAGCAATGGCAAGACTCAGAGCCTTGAGGTGGATGTTGATGGTTGTGCGTCATAACAACTGGATTTTTTTCTTTATTCTTTATTTTTTAGAGAGCCTTTGTCTCGCTCTCTCATTCTAATAAACTCGCATTAACCTTCCCTCTCCTTGAAGTTTCACTCACTCTCCTTTCTTTCAAAATCAAACTTCTGAAAAGAATAATCACCAGTCGCTGTCCTCATCTCTTGTCTTTCACTCAACCCACTGCAGTTTGGCTCCCGCTCTAATACTCCAATAAATTTACTCCAACAAAAGTCACCCATAATCTCCGAAAGCAATTTTATGGCATTTTAAAGCTTTTTAATGCGAGAAATTTCAAACATAATTAAATAGACCAATGAGTATAATGTGCTATTTGTCCCACGTACCCATCCCCCCGTTTCAACAATTATCAATTCATGGGCAAGCATGTCTCATCTCTACCACCATTCCCTCCCTTCTCACAGTATTTTAAAGCAAATCCCAGACATGATGTCATTTCATCCTTAAACATTTCAGTATCTATCTCTAAAATATAAGAACACTTTTAAAAAAGCTTAACCACAACGTTCCTGGCCATTTGTCTATTGCTTCTCCCACTCAGCCTCTCTGCATCATCTTAATGCTGATAGGTTTTCTCTTCTTGAAACTTTTTTCTCCCTTGTCTTGCTCATCAGTTCTTTCTCCTCATTATTTTATTTCTCCTGATGTCCCTCCTCCTTCTCTAGCAATCTTCCTCTGCCACTGCCACCCCATTATCTCTGCCCCACTTTTCAATAGTTGCCCTGCCCCCTCCCTCCAGTACTGTCCTGGGCACTCTTGTCCTTGTTAGTCCATTTCAGAGCTTCTCAAACTTGATGTGCATAAATATCACCTGGAGCTAAAATGCGGATTTTAATTCATTAGATGTGGTATGAGGACTGAGATTTGGCATTTCAAGAGGCTTTCAGATTACAACTTTGATGCTGATTATATTAGTTATCGATTGCTGCGTGTGCATAACTCCAGAAGTTAGCAGCCGAGCACAACAAAGGTATTATTTCACACAGTTTCTGATGGGTCCTGAGTCACAAGGGCTTGATGGGTCTCATAGGAGGTTGTAGGCCAGATGTTGGCAACAGCTGTAGTCATGGAAAGCTCAGATGGGGCCGGAAGATGATGTGCTGCAAGGGGAGCTCACCCACATGACTGGTGGGAAGAGTCCTCAGTTCCTGATCACTGGGTAGTTCTAGTATCCTCAGGACATGGCAGCTGACTTCCTGCACAGCTAGGGACTCGAGAGAGCAAACGAGAAGCCACAACACCCTTTATGAACTCTCCTTAGAAGTCACACTCTGTCACTTACTCAACATCCTGCTGGTTACACAAGTCAGCCCTGTTTGTTGTGGGAGGGGACTACACAAGGTCATGCACACCTGGAGGTGGGAACTATCTTGGAGGCTGGCTTTCACACTGGTCTGTGGGCCATGCTCTGTGGAGCAAGACTTGAATATATTGAATATTGGCGTCACTGGATGTCAATTGCATATTCCAATACCCTTGGAAGCTTTTGTTGTTGTTACTCCCATGGCATCAGATTTCATTTCTATATAAATAAATCCTAAATTTTTTATCACCCCCCATTTTCTCCTGAGTTCTATACTTATAACTGTCAAATGGGCATATCTTGCTATTTGAGAAGCACTTCAAACTCAGTATGCTCCAAAATGCACTCATTTCTGCCCTCACATGTACCCCTTCTCCTCAGCCCCATGCTCTCAGCACAAGACAGAGTATCACCATCTGCACAGGTGTTCAAGCAAAGAACCTGACAGTCAGCGACCCCTTCTGTATCACTTTCCAATATCAAAGTGGTTGCCAAGTCCTGCATTTTTGCCTTCTAAATTTTGCCCTTCTTCACCAACATCATCAGTCCTCCCACCTTAGAATCAGACCAACTGGCCTTAAAACAATTTTCTTTAACTAATTCCACTATGATCACACTATTTGCATAGTCACCTAAAATTCATTTGAAGCATTCCATATATAATAAGCAAGTGTCCGTTCCTTTTAAGAATTTCTGCATACTTTCTCTTTCTCTTGTGGGGAGGATTTCTATTTCACCTATTATTTAGCCTTAAGGATTTTTTAGAACACATTTGTCTAAGGACATTTCCTTTTTTTTTTTTCTCTTAAGATTTATTTATTTATTTGAGAGAGAGAGAGAGAGAATGAGAGTGCGTGCATGCACGCACAGGAGAGGGAGAGAGAAACCGAAGCAGACTTGGCACTGACCAGGGAGCCCAATGTGGGGGTCAATCTCAGCACCCTGAGATTAGACTTGAGCTGAAACCAAGAGTCAGATGCTTAACCAACTGCATCACCCAGGCACCCCTCTCTAAGGACATTTCTAATCAGTGTTGTTATGTTGTTCTTCTAGTATGATTTTTAAATAATATTGATGCATTTATACACAATATGATATCAATCTCTTTATGAATATGTATGGTTTTTGTTTTTCTATTTTGAAAATTTCAGACTTAGCCATCCAATGATGTTGCTTGTTTATTTTCAAACTTTTCATATATTTATCAAATCTGTGATGCTCAAATCCTGTATGTCAAATGTTTTCAATATTCTTGCCTTTGTTCAAACTTTTTTCCTGATTGATTCCTGATATCTTTGCTACAAAACGGACTTATTTCATAAATTAGCACATGCTCAATGTTGATTTCTGATTTCTTCAGCCGTATGTGCTGAAAGTAAGAGTAAAAAGATATTATGGATAAATCCAGTGCGATTTTAGTGTACTCTTCTGTTTTTCGTGTTATCTAAATCATCAACTGATGCATGATTTGAAAATATTTATCAATATAAGTAACATCTTTTAACCTAGTCTTTTAAACAAAGTTTTTTTTTAAGTAATATAGTTCATTTTCTTATTTGAAAGATACAGACTAATTTTTAAAAATCAGTCATAATAAGGGCCAGATTATGAACATTAGAAATCCTAAGCACTGAAAAGATTGCTTTTCCACTCCCAGTGTAATTCTATCTAAACCACAAAAACACAAAACTTATATATGTGCTGATATTGAATAGGTTATTTCTAGACTTTTCTGAAGCAATAGTTTGAAACCAAACTTTTCTCTCTCCTTCCTTCCCTCCTTCTCCCCCTGCCCCGCCAGCCTTCCTCTCTTTCCTTTTCTCTTTCTCTTTCCCTCTTTGCTTTTGTGTATGTGTCCTGTTTTGCTATTGTTCTAACTGTAGGTTTAGTTTACCCACTGCAATATCCATCATTGTTCATGGCCCCACTCCTTCACTTAACAAATATATATTGAACATCTGCTATGAGCAAGATGTTGTGTCAGGTGCTAAGAATACAATGGTGAGCAAAAGAAAAACTGTGCCTGTGCTCCCTGGAGCTTCCAGTCAGGCCTGGGTGTTAGCTGTTTAAAAAAATAATAATAATCCCATTAATAAATACAGAATCTCAGTCTGTGGTAAGCATCTCAAAGGGACAAGGTGGGTTGCAATGAGAGTTGATTCCCTCCTAATTTAGGGTGCCAGGAGAGTGTGCTTTCCTGAGAAGGAGATAATTTTTTTAAAAAAGATTTTATTCTTAAGTAATCTCTACACCCAACATGGGGCTCAACTCACAACCCTGAGATCAAGAGTCTCATGCCCCACTGACTGAGCCAGCCAGGTGCCCCAAGAAGGAGGTATTTCTGAGTAGAGGTTATTAGTAATAGATAGGAGTTAACTATACAAAGAGAGGAAGGACTGAGAGCAGTCCAGACAAAAAGAACAGTACGTGCAAAAGTCCTGAAGCATGAAGGATTTGGTGTACTTGATCAGCAAGGAGGCTGGTGTGGCTGGAGGATGAGAGGGAAGGACAGCTAGAGTGGCAGGTGAAGCGGGATCTTGCACAGCTTTTAGGTCTCAAGAAGAGTCTTGGTCTTTATCTTTCCTTAACAGTTGAGAAACTACTGAAGGAGTTTAAGTAGGGAAATTATAATATTTGCATTTTTAAAATATGCTTCAGGCTGCGGTGTCATGAATGATTAGGAGGGAAGAAGAGTGAACCAGATGGAAGCTTTAGGACAAAATCAACCAGCTATGAAGGTAGCTTGGGCTAGGCTGGTGGCACTAGATGGGAGATAAGGGACACTTGATGCATTTTCAGAAGGTATCGTAACACTGGAAAGTGGCTGCCTATGGGGGCAATGGGGAAAGGAGGTGTCAAGGCATAGAGCCAAGAGTGGTCAACTGGAGAACAGAATCTAGCAAAGAACTTATGCATGTAAATATAATGATAATTTGGATATCAATTATGGGTGAAGCATTTTCTCTAATCTTTTACAACCTTGAGAAGTAGGTGTCATCTCTATTTCTTAAGAGAAGGAACCGAAGCTCAAAAGTAGGATATGAATTATATACTCACTGGGTAGTGTGTCCAGCATGGTAGCCACTAGCCACACACAAATTAAATGAAATAAGACTAAGATCAAGTTCTTCTTTCATACTAGCCCCACGCAAGTACACAGTAGCTACCTGTGGATAGAAGCTACTGTACTGGCCAGTGCTAAATCACAGAACATTTCCATTCTTGCAGAAGTGCTACCGGACAGCCTGGTCTAAGTAATTCAACCTGATCCCATAGCTGGTAAGTCATGGAGCGGTGATTTAAGAGCAGATCTGTTCGACTGCAAAGCCTGTCTTTACACCAGGGGTGCTTGATTTACACCAAGAGTGCTGCTTGATTCTGAGCTAAAGGTGTCCTAGACAAGGATTCGCTGAGGATGGCCTCACCTGGCCAGAACCAATCTGAAAATGCACATGAATGAGCTTAAAGCCTAAAGGGGCCAAGCAGGGAGCCCTGGTTGAAATAGGAACTGTTGTTGTAAGAAACAAGCAATTACTAATTTGTTGACTTGGTCTACCCACAGTGAGTATATAATTCATAGCCTACTTTTGAGAATGAAAGGGAGCACTATTAATAATTATGCCGGACAATAGGCAAAAAGCAGGACTGTGCTGAGCACACCTTGTCACGCTGGTAATCAGGCACTGTGTGTGATAAAAATACACAATGGTCACTTTAAATTTACCTATATTTTTTGCAATTCTTATGTCATTATTCTTTTAGAATAATTTAAAACTGTAAGGAACTTGGGGCGCCTGGGTGGCTCAGTCAGTTAAGTGTCTGACTCTTGGTTTCAGCTCAGGTCATGATCTCAGGGTTGTGGGATCAAGCCCTGCAACGAACTGTGCTCAGCAGGCAGCCTGCTTGAGATCCTCTCCTTCTGCTCCTCCCCGGCTCGTATGCACTCTCTCTCTCTCTCTCAAATTAATAAACAAAGTCTTTTTTTTTTTTAAAGATTTTATTTATTTATTTGAGAGAGCGAGAATGAGAGAGAGAGA
>NC_138370.1:116625707-116647381 GCF_054177405.1 Leptonychotes weddellii | reverse complement strand
AAAAGATTTTATTTATTTATTTGAGAGAGCGAGAATGAGAGAGAGAGAGAGTACATGAGGGAGGGAGGGTTAGAGGGAGAAGCAAGCTCCTCGCCGAGCAGGGAGCCCGATGCGGGACTCAATCCCGGGACTCCGGGATCATGACCTGAGCCGAAGGCAGTCGCTCAACCAACTGAGCCACCCAGGCACCCCAAAGTCTTTTTTAAAAAGAACTGTCGGGGTGCCTGGGTGGCTCAGTCGTTGGGCATCTGCCTTCGGCTCAGGCGTGGTCCCAGGGTCCTGAGATCGAGCCCCACATCGGGCTCCCTGCTCGGCGGGAAGCCTGCTTCTCCTTCTCCCTCTCCCACTCCCCCTGCTTGTGTTCCCTCTCTCGCTGTGTCTCTCTCTGTCAAATAAATAAATAAATAATCTTAAAAAAAAATAAAATAAAAAGAACTGTAAGGAACTTAAAAACACTTCAGTCCTTCATTGTTCAAGGAAAAATGAATAATTTTACCAAGTAAAGGTATAACAAGAGCTTTTTATGTCATTAATCTAAATAAAAATGCCTACATACAGTTACAGAGAAAAGTGTCAGTGATAAGCTACGTTAAAATGAGAAGAAAATACAACTCTGATCTTTACTCAGCAATACCACTTGCTTGCCGAGAGTTCTTGGAGAACTTACTCAACTTTTCAGTACCTCAGCTTTCTCATCTGTAAAATTAATTTCCTGTTGTGGCATCACAAATTACTCCAAAACTTAGATGCAATTTAGCTGGGTAGATTGGCTCAGGGTCTCTCATGAGGTTGCAATCGAGGTGGCAGGGAGGGTACAGTTACCTCAAGGAGGAGCCTTCATTTCTGCCCTCCATGATCTTCTCCACAGTGGCTCCTGCATTGGCAGCCGGCTTCCCCCAGAGCAAATGATCCAAGAAAAATTAGGAAGAGCAACCAAGATGGTTGCCACCATGCCTTTTATAACCCAATCTTGGAAGTGATATAACATCATTTCTGCCACGTACTATTGGTCACACAGACCACCTGGCACAATGTGGGAGGGAAACAGATAAGGGGGGTGAATACCAAGAGGCAAGAATTGGGGACCATGTTGGATGCTGGCTACCACAGATGTAAATTTGCTTCTTTGGGCCTTTTGTTTTACCTCAAAAGCATAACAAAAGCTGGGTGGAGGATTACTGAATGATTGGCGAGTATTCCAGATAGATGTTTGCATTAAAAGTAAAGATACTTGATGAATTATACATTGCATTATGCTCCTGAAATCTTAGAGAAGAAGTCATTGCATGAGAACAAACTGCCCCTGCCACTCAGTTATAAATCATACTTTGAGGAACCGTTTGGGGATGCAAATTTGAAAGAAAAGAAGCAAAGCAATATATACTACTTGGATACATTTCATTTAGTTGAAAAGTTAACTAAAAGCAAAACTTTAAAAGAGCTCAGCTGAAGACTGACACGTTTCCTTATGAGGTGCCTCCTTTTGAGTGAATACCACACAGAGAATCACACAGCTGAACAGGACCCAGAAGATAATCTCTTCCTAGTCCAACACCATGACCTTCAGACCCAGGGAGTTTATGAGGTTTATTAAAGTTACATAGCTGATTTACAGCAGAGGCAAAAGCAAACATGGCCTCCTAATTCCCAGTCCAGAGTTTGTTTTCTTTTTTTAATTTTTAAAAACTTATTTATTTGGGAGAGAGAGAGAGCGCATGGGGGAAGGGGCAGTGGGAGAGAGAAAAATCCTGAAGCAGACTCCCTGCTGATCTCAGAGTCCGATTCAGGGCTCCATCCCAGGACCCTGAGATCATGACCTGAGCTGAAATCAAGAGTCAGACACTTAACCCACTAAGACACTTAGGTGTCCCCCCGTTCAGAGTTTATGCATCGCTTACCAACAGTGTAAACTTGACCTGCTTACTTAACTTCTGCTGCCTCAGTGTCCTCATCTACAAAATGGAGATAGTATTAAAGCCTAACTTGTTAAGGTTGCTCTGAGCATGAAATTAGTCAAGACATATAAGTTAACATTCAAAAAAATGTTTCTTCTTATTAATATATTATTCACCATGACATATGTAAAAAGAGCAAACAGGACTTTTATTTAGCAAAGAATAGTATGACCTGGCTTATGTCTAAGCCTGGTGTCTAATCTTCTATCAGGACAGCTGAGCAAGGACTTTAACTGGGTCAGTCACAGAGTCTGGAGGTTTAAGGAAAGGGTTAAGATCAAGCCAGGAAAACAAGTCCAATTCAAGTCTCCAATCCAAAGGAGTCTAAGAGAATTATCAGTAGGCATCCCGGAAGACAAAGAGAAGAAGGGAAGGGAAGGGAAGGGAAGAGTAGAGGAGAGGAGAGAAGAGAAGAGAAGAGAAAGAAGAGAAGAGAAAAGAGAAGAGAGAGAAGAGAAGAGAAGAGAAGAGAAGAGAAGAGAAGAGAAGAGGAGAAGAGGATTCAAGTAGGCCAACAGGAGATAGGTGTGTATTCATTCCTGTGATGGGATAATAGTCTCTGGAATGACTTTTGCATATTCCTCATTCATGCTTTTGTGGGAAATCCAGATGTTTAAATTTCATTTTTAAGATTTAATTTATTTATTTGAGAGAGAGAGAGCATGTGCGCATGAGCAGGGGAAGGGGCAAGGGGGAAGGAAAGGAGAAGTAGACTCCCTGCTGAGCAGTGAGCCCAACCAGGGCTCCATTCCAGGACTCTGAGCCAAGCCAGCCACTTAATGGACTGAGCCACCCAGGCGCCCCAAGGTTTTTAAATTTTAAAAAGTACGGGGATTGAACTCACAACCCTGAGATTAAGACCTGAGCTGAGATCAAGAGTCGGAAGCTTAACCAACTGAACCACCCAGGCACCCCTTCTCTGTACTTTCTGCCTAATTTTACTATGCTCCAAAACTGCTCTTAAAAACTAAGGTCTTTTCTTTAAGTAATTTTTTTTCTAAGATTTTATTATAATTTTTTTTCAAAAATACTAAATTAGAAAGAATAAATTGAATCCATCAGGCCAGCTTCAGTAATTATCAACACATAGCCAGCCAATCTTGTTTAATCTATACTCCCACTCGCTTCCCTCCACCTCCTCCACTGGGTTATTTTGAAACAAATCCCAGATATCAAACCATCAAACCATCTCATCAAGCCAAGTTAATTTCAAGGAGCTGAGACAGAGTGAACCAAGCATATTGGGTACTCATTATAGCAGAAGATCTCAAAAGTCCTCACCATTTTCCTCACTATGCAATAATAGCTAAAAATGGAAAACTCAAAATAACTTCAATTTATATTCAGGCACCTAAGCTAATAGTGGGAATTATTTTACTGCATTTTGCTTTTAGATTTTTTTCCTTTTATGTTGAAACATTTTTGGATGGTTTTTCTCTAAATTCACAGCATGCCCATCTTTTTCAACCTCCAAATTTAATTTTTTCCAAACCTTCTAAACAAAATCTCTTTATAAAAACTGAAAAATATCATGACTACTGTACTAACCAAGTGAATAATTTACAAAAGCTGTAAGGGAGAAAAAACAGAACAGTACAAAATTGTGTCTAGGTTGTCTTATGACTCTTTAATAAGTTTTAAGAAGTAAGTAAAACCCTTGCTTTTATTATTATATTTTCTTGGCACCAGGACATCTCTTTATGGGCAGAGTTCTCATTTACCACTCAAGTAAGCTATTACGAGGCACAACTTGGCCAACACTCCTGGAATGCTGAAGTCAGTGACCTGAGCTTCCTCAGGAATGAGCTAACTAACTTCACATAATATGTTTAGGAACACTTACAACAGTATCACCTGCTAACGAAGGGCAGGGCTGGGGAATCTTCTTTCTGACAAATATTATTATAGGTCATATTGCAATAAGGATCTCCGTTTACCCACAGTATACTTAATATCATGTTTATCACCCACTACCTACCAAGACTCCACTGAAACTACAGGAAGGGAATTTAAAAAGATAGAAAGCCAAAAGAATCAAGTAGAGGGAGATAAAGAAAGAAAGAAAGAAAGAAAGAAAGAAAGAAAGAAAGAAAGAAAGAAAGAAAGAAAGAAAGAAAGAAAGAAAAAAAGAAAGAAAGAAAAGAAAAGAAAGAAAGAAAATGGAAATGAAAAGAGAGCAGATGAAATGTCAACAAAATTATGGAAACTGGGAAGTAGATAGATAAATAATAACTAAGGTAGCAGCCCAGAGAAAGCTGAAATTGAATTGTTACCAGGGAGAAAAGCCAATACAAAGGAAGGTATTTCTCATACAAGGCACCTCCACCTCTTATCCTGGCCACTGAAAAGACATAACACCAAGCCTGCCTGCAGATGGGAAGTTGGGAGTAGGGTAAAAAACTGGAGGATTTATTGAGATGCTACATAAGGAGCAGATATAATTATAAGGAGTTCAAGATCCTCATGCACACTCTGTGTAGCCAGGTTAGGACCATTCCCCACCCCAGCAGAAGACAGGTTGATTCTCTTTGAACCCTAGAATCCATGGACCTGGAGAGCCTAGACACGGGAAAGCAGTGGGAAGGGACTGAACTGAAAGCAAGTATAGAAATCCACATCCCCGAAAGTGAGACTTCCAAATCTGCTCCCCTCCACCACCAACCTCCATACAGATTCTAGAACATGAGAGGCAGACTTAAATCTATAGGCAGATGACTGAACAATTTCTCTTTGGGGAAATCAATCAAATCAAGGGTGGGGGGAGGGGAAGGATATCAATATTCAACACTTGATCATGCAGTAATGAAGTCCGTAGGTCAGCAAGGCCTACCATGCACACGGATTCCCAGCAGATTTTTAGGGGCCGTGTTGCTGGCTGCAGAGCTTCAGAGCCTGGCTCTGTGATTGTCCCAGAGATTTGTTCAGCTGCTCAATAGTCTTCCACAAATTCTCTTCTGTTTAAATCATTCAGAGGAAATTCTGTCATTCACAACTAAGAATCACCACAAATACTGTACAATGGAAAATGGAATGGACTCTGACATCAAAATTATAAAGTTCATTGATATGTCCTCATACACAAGGAGCTCCAAGGTGTATTGTGAAACAAAAAAAGAAAAGATGCAGAATGATGCGTAGTATTCAAAAATAAATAAAATAATATAAGAAGGACCCTTGGATTCATTGACTTGATAAAATCAGTGAACTAACTTGATAACACTCCAAAATATCACCATATATTGGGAGTCAGATTGTCGTTGTGGAAAAAACAAAACTTTATCATAAAATAGACCTGTGTTCAAAGCGTAGCTTTGCTGGTTACTAGCTATTAAGTTTTTGACAAATCTCTTACCCTTACCCTCTCTGAAACTCAGTTTAGGCACATGGAAACTAATGATAGTATCCAGTGCTGGAATAGACCATGGGATTGCATCAAAGCTGTGTGTATAACTGCCAATTATACCTGGGCTGTGGGACATTATGAAAGAAGAAAATTGGCTGGCATTTTCCCCTCCATTTTCTCATCTCCAAGAAGGTCTGAAAAACACACTATAAAAATGTACAACCAGTGAAGGGGGTAGGCATGGGTGACTAGGGAAAGAAGGATTGAGTAGCTAGACTGTGCAGACTTGAGGTTGAGTGGTTTAAAGCGCTACGTAGGGGGCGCCTGAGTGGCTCAGTCATTAAACGTCTGCCTTGGGCTCAGGTCATGATCCCAGGGTCCCCGAATCGAGCCCCGCATGGGGCTCCAGGCTCAGCGGGGAGTCTGCTTCTCCCTCTCTCTCTGCTCCTCCACTCTGTCCATGCTCTCTCCCTCTCCCACTCCCCCTGCTTGTGTTCCTTCTCTCGCTGTGTCTCTCTCTGTCAAATAAATAAATAATAATCTAAAAAATAAAAAAATATTCCTAGAGAGGAATATGTCAAAAATCAACAATAACTTAAAGTTTAAAGCAAGGCCTCAGAAAAATCCAAATCCTGAGAAAAGAATAACAATTCGAAAGGGTAAGAGTTAATGAACAAACCAACCAAAACCCCATAAAATCCACTCCAGTTTTGGCAGGAAAAAAAAAAAATCAAAGTGATCATCCTAACAACAATGAAATAAATAACCCTTAGGCTATTAGTGTTCTTTTCATCTCATCATTCATGAGGCATGCTGATTTGTGGGCTTTGGTTCTTGGTTTAGGATTGTTTCTGGGTGTGTCTGAAGAAGGCAGCAGGGTAGGAGAAGTGGGAATTCCACAGTCCTACAATTCTTATTTTTGTTTCTCCCTCACACAGAAAGCTGATACTCTGGGTTCAGGTTTTTCCTTGTATTGCAAGGCTCAAGATGAAGAAAACAAAGAAAACTTTTGCTGATAAATATATTGAAATGAGTCTGAAGTTAGGCTGTCATTATCTGCTTTTAATTTCCTCCTGGAAAGAGATACTGTTTGTGCTTAAGGATTTTTCACAGCAGCAAATTATGTTTGGCGCTGGGAGCAGCCTGTGAAAACAGGAATAACACGTTTAAGTGGTAACATCCTACTAGCTATAATTAAAATAACACCCCCCCCCTTTTTTTTTTAACCTGTCCAGCTGAGCCAATGGTATTCTGTAACTAGAATGCCTGCATAAAATTGCTAATTAGAATGGTACCAAGTCTTAAATACTAGAGTAAACAGAAGTATTTGTTGGACAAGCGTATGAGTTCTATAGTATAATTCATTCAATTTTACAGATGAGAAGACAGGCTTATGGAGATTAAATAGCTTGCCCAAAGCCACAGTCGGGAGGTAAAAGAGCCGGAATTACAAACCAGGACGGCCTACCTGGGAAATGCTCCCAGCCACTGAATGACATGGCCTCACCAGAGCTAGGTTTTAGAAGCTGTTGACCTAAAAGTAAAATAGCTAGTTATTCTACCAGCAAAATGTGTTTATTTGGGAACAGCAGAGGAACTGCAAACAATTAGGGACATGCAAGCTGTCGTATGAGTCATCGGAAAATCCAGAAAACAAAGGCCAGGACTGCTCTTTAATAGAGGAAAGGGCTGGTGGTGCCCGCGGGACTGTTATAAATGAAGAGTCCATTGGCCTGAACTGGGAGTTTGACATGTAGCGATTTTTCATTGGCTGAGTTGTGACTGTCTCCTATTGGCTGAATTATGACTATCTCTCATTGGCTGAATTGTGACTATCTCTCATTGGCTGAGCTGTTGCCAGGCCAGGAGACAATCTTCCTTCGGCTTCCGGGGTAGTAAGAAAGCAAAGTATGTCTCTTCCTGTTGGGTCTACAAAGGGCTGCAGGGAGCAATAGGGTGTGAGAGCTCCCCCTTTTCTGGCCTCCCAACTCCATTTTAAATGAGGTTTCTTTTATTTCGTTTCACAAAGTCAGCAGCTCAAAATGGCTTAAGTTGTCCTGTCACCTTTGCATCCCACCTCTTGGTTTCGCATTGCCACCCTCCCCACCTTCACTAGTGCCTGCTACACACTGCCAAGGATGGCCAGGGCAAGTCGGGAACTATTGAAAAGTTTGTTTTCCTCAGGTCAGAGAGATTGAAGTCAGAAAATAGATATTTTCTTTAAAGTATGTGTATTTAAAACACGATTTAAAATTAGTCAGGATGGACTTGTTCTGTAAAGTAATACCATAGGGGCACCTGTCTGGCTCAGTTGGTAGAGCATGCAACTCTTGATCTTGGGCTCCTGAGTTCAAGCCCCATGTGGGCATGGAGCCTACTTAATTTAAAAAAACAAAGATAAAATAATGCCATAAAATAAATAATTTCTAAAGCAATGTGGGGTGGGTGTGTGTGTATGTGTGATAATTTGGGCAAATTTGGATTTCTTGATATTCAGTTTAGATTGATACATTGAACACACCCTTACAAAGTACATCCAGAATTGAGAAATCAGACAATACTGAATGAAAACAAGATTAAAGGACCACATTGGATTTATTTTGAAATAGAGAACATTTTGTTTACAAAGAGTAAGTGGAGTGAAAAAAAGGCTCAAATACTACCTATGAATAAAAAACAGAAAAACATCTACTTTAAAAGATCTTTATGCAAAATGTACAAAGGAATCTGATTAAAATGGTTATTCTGAAAGGGACAAAGTGAATTACTCTATGTGGACAAATAAATCAGATAGTTATGTTGCATGGTGAATACAGACTGGATGTCCACCAGTTCAATGGCTTTGAGGTAAGACTGATTGGTTTCTGAGAAGTTGCAATCTTCTGAATTCTAAGAATTCTTAACATGGAAAACAGGTAAGTAGGTGGTAAGTCATAGGTTACTAAATTATCTTAACCTTTTAACTCAAAAGTAATGGCAAAATGTTTTGTGCAAGGATGCCACACCAATAAGAATGGTTTCATTAAAAGCTTAAATTGATTTGGATTCCAAGGTCTTTCCAGATTCTTGGTCATATTTTACAGATATGCATAATCAAACATAAGCACTTTAGACTATCATCACTGAATATTTTTATCAATATCTGTGGTGAAAAATAAACTGCAAATATATATTCATGTGTTTTAAAAGTTAATAAGTATATTTGCCTTTTATTAATCAATGTTGGGTTTTGCACATAGCCTACATATTAAAGGAAATAGGAGCTGAGAATATTATAAGTTCCAGGAGGGCAGGGACCATGCCCGTTTTGTTCACAGAGAAGCTGTACATCATAAGAGAGTGGACTTTAACAGTAAACTGCCTGAGTTTCATCCTGCCATTGACACTTTCCGGGAATGTGACCCTGGCGAATTATTCAAGCTCTCTTTACATATCCAGATGGGTGATTTTACCCAGATCACCCATCTGTAAAATGGGTGATGATTATTAAAGGACCTACTCATAAGAGTGCTGTGAGGGTAGGATGACTCCATACACTCGGGGCGGTGGATGGCACAAATGAAGACCAGCTGTCATTCCTCACAGCTATATCCCCAGCTGGGCTCAAAGCAAATCCTTGTTGGCTGCATCAGTGAATGACAAAGAATCAATTCCTTTTTTTTCCTCTTTTGGATTTGTTAACGGATATAAACTGTATGGCAATTCCATGGTGTTGACATACAATAAGTTTTCTTTACTGTCAATATGTATAAAGATATTAGATCTAGCAGAGGAGAAGAAGCCCAAGTTAGGAACACCACAAATCAACATATATTCTATCCATCTCCATCACCATCATGTTTGGTTCTGATTAGATATCTTTAATGGTTTTATAGAGAAGAAAAGGGGCCTGAAGTTATTAGGTACTATGGAAAGTGATAAAGTGAATAACCTATTTAGGTAACCAATTAGGTTACCTCAAGACTTCAACCAGGTATTTAAAATTAAAGAGGAGAGGCTTTGGGGGGACTTTGAGTAATCACTTACTTGGTTTAAATAAGTTTGAAAATCACAGAATTGACCCTAATTTTCAATTGGATAGATTTAGCCAGTGAATGCTCAAATTCAGTGTGAACCCAGATAGCCATGCGACACCCAGACTGAGCTTACAGCACAAATAAAATGCAGTTTAGCTGCATGTCATGCTCCATTCCCTGGGAAATGTGGGCGTCCTCTCTCCTGTTGTCCACAGTATCAGAGTACTCAGGAAGTGTGGTTTATAAATATCTCCAAGTGAATTCAAATGGAACAGAATCTCAGAGGCAACACTTTGTACCATTTCTCATTTTGTGCAATGACTCGCTGGGTTAAATTAATTTGAATTGTCAAGTCAGAAAAAAAGATGATCTGAACTCATAGTCTGGTACAGTTGCCAGATAAAATACAGGATGCTTGGTTAAATTTCAATTTCAGATCAACAGTGAATATTTACTTTTAGTATAAGTATATTTCAAATACTGCACGGGACATACTTATACTAAAAAGAAAAAAAAATTGTTGTCTATCTGAAATTCAAATCCAACTGGGCGTCCTGCATTTGTATTTGCTAAATCTGGCGATCCTACTTTCTGCTCATAATAAGCACATACCTTTTTATTTTAGCCACTGCTCCTCTATCCGTTCATGGGGGAGAGGGAAGAATACTAGCCTAAGAGAGAGTGGAAGATATTTAATATTTGTCTTGGCTCCTATCGAAAAGAAAAGAAATGGAGAAGGGGAAAAGAAAATAATACCTTCATGAATAACATTTTTGTCCATTAAGGCGGTCAGCTATTTTCTACTTGCAGCTAAAATCTGTTCAACTGAGACTATTGGATCCTTCAGAAATGTCAAGTTCTCTGTGGTGGCTGAGAAGGAGAAAAGGGACAAAAGGTGGCAGGAGACCATGAAATGGATAAGACATTACGATTTTCTCAGAGGCTGAGCCTGCAAGGTGGATGCATTGCAGGGAGGGAGTATAAGAGTCACCTGACAGAGGTTGAGGCAGAGGCTTTCAAAGTTTACTTTCATGGAATATATTTAACTGCTAACATGGAATAATGGCTTTTTTCCTTTAACCTTTTTTTTTTTTTTTTTTAATAAACTCTGGAACAGACTGATAGAGTTCCAATCCCAACCCCACTATTTAACAACTGTGTAGCCTAGGGTGGTTACGAACACCTGTCTACAATTTATTTGGGAATAACGGGTCTGCCGAGTGTGTGAGAATTCAACGAGAAAGGCACATCCCTGAGTCTCATACACCATGAGGATTATATAATTGTATAGAAACTCTGGATTCTAAAATGTATCCTCTGGAGCAGTACTTAAGGGCCTGGATGCTAGGGTTCCCCTAATCTGAGTTTGATTACCAGCTATGTGACTCTCAACAAATTGTTTAACTTTCATAAGCCAGTTTTCTCATCAGTGAAGAGAGGTATAATGTAACAGTACGTTGATCATATGGTCATTGAGAATTTTAACTGAAATAATGCATGTCATTATTTTTTTATTTTATTCTAATTCCGGTATAGTTTACACACAGTGTCATATTCACTTTAGGTGTACAGTATAGAGATTCAACACTTCCATACATCACGCTGTGCTCATCACAAGTGCCCTCCTTAATTCCTGTCACCTATTCAACTCAACCCCCCAGTAGTGACCATCGTCTGTTCTCTATAGTTAAGAGTGTGTTTCTTGCTTTGTCTCTCTCTCTTTTCCTTTGCTCGTTTGGTTTTTTTCTTAAAGTCTACATATGAGTGAAATCATATGGTGTTTGTCTTTCTCTGACTGGCTTATTTCACTTATAATGCATGCCACTATTAAAGGTTTATAAGTGTTAGCTATTGTTGTTCTTGTTGAATGTTTGTCTTTTTTGGCATCCACAGTGGTTTAACGTTCTGATTCTGTTCTTATGTCTTCATCCCTTGCTTGTTGCCATGCCCGTATGCTTTCCTTTTCCCTGCCAAAGTCAGTAAGCCTTTTGCACACTCACCCAGTCTCTCCCCGCCAACCCCCACCTCCATGCTGCCAATTCCTAAGTCTTTTACCTTCACTCTTTGTTCTCCCATTTATACCACAGTCCCATGCAACTCCCACAACCTCAACATTGTTACTTCAGAGTATTACTATCATCTCAAAACATGCATGTCCAAATAAAATTCTCAGCTCCTACCCGCTGCTAATTTTCACTGGGGTTACAGAGGAAGTAACAGCTCTTTACAATTTTCCTGCTTTTGGCAAACAATGTCATTTTCTAGCGGTCTCCAAGGTAAAAAGTTTGGAGTCACCTTTGACAGGTCCATTTCTATCCTCCTTCATGTCCACTTAATCACCAAAGCACTGGGCCACCTACCAAATACCAGGAAAAGAGAAATCAAACTCCCTGATAAAAATAAAACTGCCATCTTTACAAAGCTACATCTGACAGGAAAAAAGAATTAGTTATTATTTAAAATCTATACCCCACCCCTTCCCCCCAAAGCTCATGCACACACTCTCTTGGACTTCTCAGGGAGGGTAGATATTGATTGGTAATTGGAGCATCTTTTGCTTGTCATTTTCAGGATAAAGGCTTTTGCACATTTAAAATAGTAGGAGGGGGGCGCCTGGGTGGCTCAGACGGTTAAGCGTCTGCCTTCGGCCCGCGTCATGATCCCAGGGTCCTGGGATCGAGCCCCACATCGGGCTCCCTGCTGAGCAGGGAGCCTGCCCATCCCTCTCCCTCTGCTTGCTGCTTCCCCTGCTTGTACTCTCTCTCTTTCGTCAAAAATAAATAAAATCTTTAAAATAAATAAAAAAATAAAATAGTAGGAGAAGGAAGCACAATTGAGAGAGTTGAGATAAAGTTAAATTGTTCTTCATGGAAAGGATGGGAGATGGGGGTGGATGATGCGGAGATGTGCCAGGGGAAAGCTAAGGAGACCACTGCAGTGAAAAGTCGCCAAAGATGAACTCCGAGGGAAAACAGAAGTTTTCTGACAAGCTCTTCTGTTAAAGAGTGGAACCTGGATTGGATCCTGGCTGGGCTATTGTGATGGTTAGCTATCTGTGTCAGCTTGACTGGGTGAAGGGGTGCCCAGATAGCTGGGAAAACATTATTTCTAGGTATGTCTGTAAGGGTATTCCCAGAAGAGATCAGCATTCGAATCTACAGAGTAAAAACCACACTCACCAATGGATAGGCATCATCTAATCCTTTGAGGGCTGACAGAACAAAAAGGTGGTGGAAGGTGAATGTGTTCTCTTGTTTGAACTAGGATATCCATCTTCTCCTGCTCTTGGACATGGGTACCCTGGGTTCCTGGGCCTTCAGACTTGGATGGGGATTTACACCTTCCGTCCCTGGCTTTTGGGCTTTCGGACTCAGATTGAGACTTACACCATTGACTCCCCTGATCCTTAGGCTT
This sequence comes from Leptonychotes weddellii, assembly GCF_054177405.1. Taxonomy (NCBI): domain Eukaryota; kingdom Metazoa; phylum Chordata; class Mammalia; order Carnivora; family Phocidae; genus Leptonychotes; species Leptonychotes weddellii. The sequence goes on along the minus strand of NC_138370.1, from coordinate 116,634,653 downwards.
TGGGGTTTGAACTGGAACTCTACCACCTGGCATCCTAGGCCTCTGGCTTTCACACAGCAGATACTGGGATATTTGGCCTCCATAATCCATGAGCCAATCAGTTATAATAAATCTCTTTCTAACATGTTTTTTTTTTTTTTTTTTAAGATTTTATTTATTTATTTGACACAGAGAGAGAGTGCACAAGCAGGGGGAGCCGCAGAGGGAGAGGGAGAAGCAGGCTTCCCCCTGAGCAGGGGGCCCAATGTGGGACTTGATCCCAGGACCCTGAGATCATGACCTGAGCTGAAGGCAGATGCTTAACCAACTGAGCCACCCAGGCGCCCAAATCTCTTTCTAGAGACATATATCTTATTGCTTTTATTTATCTACTATCGAATGTTTTTTTTCACAATCATATTTTCCATTTCTGAGAGCTTTTTCTTATTCTTTTTTTCCCTTTTTACAAAGCTGTGATATAATGCCTTCTGACATATTTGGTCTTCATCCATATTTCTGAAGCCATAAAGGCGACATGGATGTCTTGTTACTAATGAACGTGATTTTGGATTCCACCGAAGGGCGGGGGCTCTTTGCCAGGAGGACCAACCATGTGATTAGAAGGTTGCGCCTTGCAGCCTCACCACCTGACCTGCAGGGAGGGGAGAGGAGCTGGAGGTAGAAGCAGCCAGTGGCCAATGACGTAGTCAATCTTGACTGTGTAATGGAGGCTCCACAAAAACTAAAAGGACTGGGTTCAGGGAGCTTCTCGGATGGTGAACAGGTAGAGATGCAGGGAGAGTGGCATGCCTGAAGAGGGCATGGAAGTGCTAAGTCTTCTACCATACCGCACCCTATGTGTCTCTTCATCTGGCTCTTGATCAGTACCCTTTACCATATCCTTTAGTAAACCAATAAATGGGAAGTGTTTCCCTGAGTTCTGTGAGCCATTCTAGCAAATCGAAAAAACCAAAGGAGGAGGTCCTGGGAACCTCTGATTGATAGCCAATAGGTCAGAAGTACAAGGTAACAACCTGGACTTGCAACTGGCATCTGAAGTCCAAGGAGGAGATTGTTGGAATCCCCAATCTATAGTAGGCTGCTCAGAAGCCCAGGTAACAGCCTGGAGCTTGAGACTGGTGTCTCAGTCTTGTTGGACTGAGCCCTTAACCTGAGGAGATTGGCACTATCTCTGGGTAGATTGTGTCCGAATTGGGTTGAATTCTCTGACATCCTGCGGGTGTCTGAGAACTGCTTGGTGTTGGGTGGGGGAGGGGGATCCCCTGACATTGGAATTGGGTCCAGGAACCCAAGGAGTTTGTGTCAGTAAAACAGCACTCTGTTCTTATTTCAAAATTCTCTTCTAGTTTTTAAATTACCTTTGCCAGAGGTAATTGTTACTGCTTAGGTATCTATATCTTTATTTTGTAGCATGCTTTCTTTAAATGTCTGTGCCTTTTTCCCCCTTCATATTAAAGAACAAGCCAGAAATATCAGGCTTGATACTGCCTGTGGGAGGAGTTGGTCAACAAAGGGAATTTGCTTTGCTTGTAGAACTGGATGAGATGCAGGCAGTGGAGAGATTTTTCCCCCCTTGGACTGGTCCATTATCTTTAGAAAAAAAGTCTTTGATATTTGCCAAGCATTCTGTGCACAAGGATGAGGTGGACACGTAATGGGATGAAGTTAATTCTTCAATACACTGGTTTCCAATGCCCATTTTCAGTCTTATTCCCCATGCTGATAGCTGGCATTTTTTTTTTTAAGATTTTATTTATTTATTTGAAAGAGAGAATGAGAGAGAGAGAGCATGAGAGGGGGGAGGGTCAGAGGGAGAAGCAGACTCCCTGCCGAGCAGGGAGCCCGATGCGGGACTCGATCCCGGGACTCCAGGATCATGACCTGAGCCGAAGGCAGTCGCTTAACCAACTGAGCCACCCAGGCGCCCTGATAGCTGGCATTTTATTAAATAATATGCTCCAAGGCATATTATTAAATTAAAAAGTATGTTATAGAATATTATATATTATATAGCACATATATATGTATATAACATATAATGTATATATAATGTGTGTGTGTATGTGTGTGTATATATATATAATGTATATATTTCTATGTGTGTGTGTATCTGCAAGGAAGTCCAGCAAACAGTTAAACAGTGATTATTTCTAGGAAAAGTAGTATATTTTTAGGAAGAAGGAAAGAAGACTATATGTTACTATATACTCTAGATAATATAGATTGTTTAACTTTTTAACTTTAAGTATGTATTCATGTATCATTTGTAACTGGATGTGTGTGTACATAGATAATAAAAAACAAATCCACATATTTGAGTGGGCACGTGTTGTAATGAGCACTGGGTGTTACACGCAAATAATGAATCATGGAACACTACATCAAAAACCAATGATGTATCTTATGGTGACTAACATAACATAATAATAAAAAAAAAGAATTTCAGTTGCTTTTTATCTCTGGATCCCATAAAATGCCTAGCACAGTGCCTAGACATTACAGGTGCACAATAAATATTTGTTACATAAACAGATGAGTGTCTATGGAATGAAAACAGATATGCATTATTATTGCTGCTAAAGTATAATTTCTAAAAATAATGAATCATGAATCTCGTAAAAATATGAAATGAACACATGTCAAAGATTTTAATGTATTAATTAATGAGGGAGCCAGAAAGATGTTAAAATCAAATGGGATTTTGACTTAAAATTACTTATTTTCTCTATCAGACAAAATTCACTTACATTGTCATGAGCAAGAACCATGTCCATGATTATTAGTTTTCCACAAATCAACTTCCATCCCTACAGAGTTATAAAATAGCCTAAGTGATCAACCACAATTGCTATAGACTGAATGTTTCCCCCTCCCAAAATCATATGTTGAAACTCTACCCCCCAGTGTGATGGTTTTACGGGGTGGGGCCTTTGGGAGGTAATAAGGATTAGATGAGGTCTCGAGGATAGAGTTCTCATGAATGGATTTGTGACTTATAAGAATCATTAGACAGTTTGTTTCCTCTCTCTGCTCTCTGCCAAGTGAGGATCTGAGAAGTCAGCAGTCTGCAACCTGAGAGAGGGCCTGTAAAAGTTGATACCTTGATCTTAGACATCCAACCTCTAGAACTGTGCAGAATAAATTTCTGTTCTCTATGAGCCACCCAGTCTGTGGTATTTTTGCTACAGCAGCCTGAGTTGACTAAGACAACAAGGTGCATCCCTCTATAGTATCAGATAACTCCCAGTGGACCTACGAGGCAATGCCCAACACCCACTGCAAGTGGACCTCTTTTGCTCCCTTCCAAAACACTGTCAATTTTTCCTGACACCGTTAGGTTAACAATCATCTGTTGTCTTGATGTTTTGAAACACTTATAAATCTCTTTTCTAACATATGTCAATGATTCCATAATTCTGAATAATTTCTTTAATCCATATATATGCTAATTGATACTATTCATGCATTCTCGTGACAAGATTGCCAAATGACAAGGTTGTGTAAATTTGGTTTGCAAGTAAGGCAATTCAAGGTTTTGCCTTATGAAAAGTTCAGTGTCCTTGTACAAATTTTTTTTTATTGCACTACTTATCTCCTCCTCAAAAATGCTGGCAATAACTTGGCAAAACCCAGTTTGAGTCATTTTGGCACTTGTTCCCTAAACACAACAGTATACAGTATTTGTAGTCTGAATGACATGTTGCTAAAGCCAGGTTTGTTGACAAAAACAAAAACCTACACTGCACTATTCGGTCTTTCTTAAGCATCTTAGGTTAACAACCACTCCTGGCCCACCCAGATACTCTCATCAATTTCCTATTCGAGGCTCTTCCCAACTGCCTGGAGGCTACAGTCCCTTTCTGTTCTCATACATTTAAACACAAAAAAATGCATCAAATACTCATTGATCAAGACATCACTTATTGTTGTTAAGGGGATGGGTGAAATTAATTTAGTCTTTGCAATAATTTGGGATATTAATATTAATTTGGGAACAAATAAAATCTCTTAAAATATTTTTAGTAAATCAAACTGTAAGAGGGGCAACAGACAATAAATATTATCAGAGATACATCTAACATTAAACGTCTTTCTTTCAGAGGTGCCTGGGTGGCTCATTAGGTGAAGCATCTGCCCAGGGTCCTGGGATCAAGCCTCGCAGAGAGCCCCGCATCAGGCTCCAGGCTCAGCAGGGAGTCTGCTTCTCCCTCTCCCTCTGCTCCTCCACCCTGCTCCTGCTTTCTCTTGCTCTCTCAAATAAATAAATAATCTCCAAAAAAAAGGTCTTTTTTTCATATGCAGGAATAAAATAGATTCACTAATGAAATTACCTTTTAAACATGCTTGCTGATGATATTTTCCAAACCAAAACTTGGGCCTCAAAAAAATTAGTCTACCAAAGGTGTTTTTGGGTTTTGTTTGTTTTATTTTATTTTATTTTGCTATGAGAATATATAAATGTGGAAAAGTTTTTCAAGTTTTTGAAACCTTAATAATATTACAGTTATATATTGAACAAATACCCTTTACTAAAAAGAAAAAAGATGCATGTAATTAGGACCATCTAGAAAATCCCAGATATGTGATCTTCCTAACCAACGATAGCCAATCTTTAAAGTGCTATACTTCATTGACTCAATTAAACCATCATTTTTTTAAATGCACCATTATTTCATGTACTGCTAAGACAAAATGGCCAATTCAAATATGACACTATGTTTTCTTACCACATCAACTGTAAGACACAGTTGATTTGAATGATTTCAGAGGGGTTGAAATGTAAATAAAAAGGGAGTCTTAGAAGAAATACGGCATGTGTTATGTCTTCCAACAGACATGAACATGAGCTTTTATTTCTCCGATCAGTAAGGATTTTTTTACAAAGAGATCTTACGGCTATTATTGCATCTTTTCAGATTATTTTTTTCCTTTTTTCTATTGAAGTATAATTAACATACAGTATTATATTGGTTTCAGGTGTGTTACATAATGACTCAACAATTCTATACATTACTCAGTGCTCAGCACAATGAGTGTAGTTACCATCTGTCACCAAACAATATTACAATCTTATTGACAATATTCCCTATGCTGTACGTTTCATCTCCATATCTTACTCATTTTACAACAGGAAGTTTGTACCTCTTAATCCCTTTGCCTAGTTCATCCACCCCCCCACCCAGCTCCCCTCTGGCAACCACCAGTTTGTTCTATTTAAGGGTCTGGTTTTTTGTTTGTCCCTTGGTTTCTTTGTTCATCATTATTGCATCTTATAAGGAAAAGATCCCCATCGTTAAAGTATAAGTAAATAAGGGTTGGTAAAGAGAAACCTAAGTGAGAAAGAGCCAGCCATGGCAACTATGGCCCCCAGTGGCTGCTGTCCCCCCCCCAGAGATGGTGCAAGCTGTGGTGGGCTGTCCCAGTGGGGACCCTGGTTGGCTGGTTTCGGGTATGGCTTGGACTCTAGTCCTGGCTGCTGCTTAGCATCTTTTGTTTCTGCCAGGTTCCTATGTGGGTTCTTCAGCTTTCCCAACAGTTCTGTGAGCTTCTCATCCTTTCAGTAAATTCTTTGTCTGCCTACGGCAGCCAGACTTGCAACAAAGAACCTTGACTGATACCTCTGGATTTCAGCAATTTGTTGACAGAGATCATTGATATAATTTGAAACAAATCAGTAATTCAGCCCCTCTAAGGGCAGTTAACCAATCTCTTCCACTTCTCTACATGACCACCTCCAAAAAAGATACCAATCCAGCCAGATTCAACATTAACAGAATAGTTGAACCAAGTGGTATCGAAAAGACACATATATCTATTCTTTTGGTACACAACTTAAAAAGTTCCAGAGGGAACATACTGCCTATTTTACAAGAGAATTAAATCACCAAAATATAATTTGCTGAGAGTTACTCTGATCAGTGGAGAAGCTAGAAAGAGAAGGAACTCTACAGTTACCACACCATATACAGGCTACTTGGCAGGAATCGATTCCAGTTAATGACAGGGACTGCCGATTTCATTAGTCTTACTACCACTGGAGGATAAAGCAAAAATTAATTAATTTGATAAGCTGATGATTTCTTTGTACTTATTTGCAAAGTTGCCCTACCCCATTTTATAATTTCTACCCACCTCACCAATGCAATGTCGGCATATCCTGTCTGCTTCAAAGTATTCTAGGAGAGTTGAAGCTTCAGTGAGTTTAGAGGTTTAATATTGTTCTTGAGAAATGCAGCTTTTAATAATATAAATGATGATCACAGATAACACTCACGTAGTCCTTCACTATGAGCAGGTACAGTTCTAAGTATTTTACATATATTAACCGATGTCATCTTCCTAAGGATTCTAGGAGGAAAATATTATTACCCTTATTCTCATTTTATACACGAGGACACTGAGGCACAAGGGCATTAAGTGACTTGACTGATGGCACAGACCAGTAGGGGGCAGATCTGGGATTTGAACTCAGGTTGGCACCAGCAGTCTTGTGCTTAGTCGTTATAATAAGTTGTCCCCTTTTAGAAGTTATTTGTTTCTGCTACTACCTATTTGCAGTACAGAGTGGACCTGGCAGAATTTGAAGTATAAAAACCTATGTTTCAATGCCAAACCTGGGCAGTTTACATACTGAACCTCAGGTGTTTTTTCCTTGTAAAGTGGGAATAATAATAATTGTCCTGCCTACCTCATTGGTTGTTGAGTAGAACAAATAATGTACGTAAAGGTCTCTGTGAAGTGTTCCATGAAGAGTTATTACTTAAACTTCGAACGGTCATGTCAGTTAGCATATGGCTCCACACTGTAAAGTGGGTGACAGCTAGAGGATGAAAGAGCTATGACTAGAGCCCGTGCCCGTCCAAAACCTGTGCTTCTAACTAACTACACCTCTGCACTTGCTCTTCTGATGCTCAGTCACTGTAATACTTGGTGGTACACCATTGACTTCCCCTGTCATTTCATTAAAAGTAAGAATGTAAACATAGATTGCCTTTCAAGAATTCTCCACAGAACGTTTCTCTGGTAGGCCTGTGTCAGAAATTCCTACCTGCAACTTACAAACTGACAGAGGGCAACAGAGAAATACAGGTCGAGTGAGGAAAGTTTTAACATGGGTGTCCAAGCAACCAGAAATGATGCTTGGCTGAGGAAGATTTCTTCTTCCCCTGGCAAGCTGGGGACATTCCAGTCAGGCGCCTTGGAGGCTCTGATGTGGAAAGCAGCTCAAATTCCCACACAAGAGGAGAATGTTTATCAGTCTGGGAACATTCTGAGGATTCTCAGGGAGGACAGTGGTAACAGGTCTCTCCATTTCATCCATTTACCACTCCAGGCAAGGTCTGTCCATCTTTGGGTAAAATCAAACTAAAATGAAAACCATATAAATAATAGTGTTAGTATTCTCCCTCTTTCCCTTCTAGCAAATCCCTTGCTAAGGGTTATAAATCATTCCAATATCACTAAAGTAGAAAATCTATAAACCAACCAAGAAGTATTGGCAAAGTGTCTCCTATGTGATTAGTCCATGCATGAGCTTGGGGTTTACATGATGCCCTTTCGCAGATTAGACTCTCATAAAACTAACAGGTGAGGACTTAGAAACCATTCCACGCCAGATTTTGTGTCACCAAACACAGTAAGGTCCTCGAATGAAGAAAAAAGAAAGATAACATGAAAAAGCACACCCAAAACTAATGTAACATCGTGTGTCCAAAAAAATGAAAAAAAAAAAAAAAAGACACCAAGAAAGTCCGAGAACATAGAGCTCAGGAAGGCCATTTGTGGTTGATTAAATCATAATATATCTTAAGTAAAATGTGCAAGTCATTACTAGAACCCCCTTTAATACATATTAAGATCAATCTTTCTCTTTTCATATAAAGTGAAAAATGACAAGTGAGTACCTATCTAAGTCTAAAATAGATCTCCTCATTACAAAACCACAAATACCACATGTCTTTCCCTGGTTATGCTATACCTCTGCCACTCATTCATTTCTTCATTCACTTCTTCAACAAATGTATTAACTATATGGGGGTGGGGGCTAGCACTGTGGCAAGCGCTTGGCCTGTGAAGATGAATAAACTATGGTTCTTGTCTGGACTCAGTGTGATCACTCAACGAGTGGCAATAACTATAAAGAAGAAGACCAAGAAATTACTATCTCAGCTGAAATCCAGGAAGTAGGCAGAGCTTAAGGAAGGGTGAGGTAACATAGTAAACCAGTCTATTTTGGCAGTCTCTGCATTGGTCCCACTTTTCCTAGGTCATGCACTTTTGTTCCCTGTTGTTCCTCCTCTTACTTCTCTCACTCTCTTTTGCTCCTGCAGCAAAAGAAGAAAGTTAAAGGAGCTATCAGGTTGAATAGGGAAAGGGGAAGGAGGAAACCTTTCAGGTACCTTGCTATGCTAGGTCTCCCTATCTTGAGGCATGGGGGAAAGGAAGGACTGGGCTCTGAAAAAGGGAGACTTTAGTTGCAGAGTCATGTGTGAGCTGGAAGGGACCACAGAGGCTATCCTCCCTAGTATCCATGGTATAGCTGGGGACACTGAGGCTTATCGACTAATTCAAGCCAATGAGTGGCATCAGTTTCACTAGAACTCAGGCTTCTGAACTTCCACGAAGGCTAGAATGGACCAGAGGAACACTTCTAATGCTCCCTTTTGCTGAGTTGGGTGAAGGAGCCAGAGTTGGAAACTTCCCTACTGCCTTCAGGAGCCTCTTCAACCTTATGTTCTTGACAAGCAGGCAGTCCTTCATGTCGGGTCCTCCAAAGAAATGGAGGACAATTGATTAACCTAGTCACCCCTTAGTGTTCTGTTCCTTAAAGAAAACCACACTGTGACCATCACTCAAAGGACTTTTTTCATATCTTTTATCATTTTTGTTACTCTTCCCATGAATCTGATTTCTCTATATCCTTTTGAAAATATGATGACCCAATCT
>NC_138370.1:116592823-116625607 GCF_054177405.1 Leptonychotes weddellii | reverse complement strand
AAAGATTAGCTGGTTGGCAAATGCACCCCGCAGCATTTTAGGGTCTGGGTTCTCTCTTCGGGCCCTACGCAGTGAATTTTGTGAGCTCCAATACTCGAGTTTCTAGGAGACAGAGCTTGGGTTTGTGACTGAAACTGGCCAGTCCATCCCAGGACACCCGGTGGGGTAAATGCATCTCTCGGCATCTATTTTCAAGGTGCTGACACTGAGCTACAACGCCGCGAAGTCAACGAGTCCGTCCTGCCAGATAAGTTTCTGCTTCTGGACGCCTGTGAAGCTCCGACACGCCGCGGTGTACCAAGCTGATGCGGCCGTGGAGTCATCTGAAGGGGGTCGTGCATAGTGCTGTCAATATGTACCAGGCGTTTTCGGGCAGCTCTTCCAGCCCTCTCGGTTGCGCGGGGACGAGCCTACAAGTTCTCCACTTCACTGCTAACATCGTACTCGGCCCTCCTCCACCGCCCCGCTCCTCCCTTTTCTCCAGCCGGCGCCGCTCCCACCTTTCCTCAAGGCCCCCACCTGTGTGCGTGCAGAGACGGGGGTGGAGCCGGCGGGGCTCGTGACGTCACCCCTCCGCGAGGGAGGCGGGGCTGTGGGAACCGCAGTGCAGCGCAGAGGGGCGGGCCGGGGCGGGGCCTGCGGCGCGTGACCTGGCTGCGGGAGGCAGGAACCCAGAGAAAGGTGTAGGGGGCCGGGACCAGCCGACTCCGGAGTCCGGAGGCGGGGCAGGGAGTGCCGCGGCTAAGGCGGCGGGCGCCCGGTGGAGCGCTAAAGCGGGTCACGCTTCCTCCTTCCCTCCCCGCCCCTTCTTCTCCTCCCACCTGGGCCTCTGCGTGGAGACGCGCACCTGGCAACCGGCGGCCGTGCTCCGCCGCGTCTCCGCCTTCTCGGCTCGGGCCGGGTGTCCCGAGCCTGCCCCGCACCCCGAGCCGACTCCGGCCCCTGGCGCTCGTCCTTCGCCCCTCGAGCGCTCGCTCGTTGATGCCGTTTTGGGGGTGACCCGGCGCGGCGGCGGCGCCTCCATGGTGCGGGCGTGTTAGTGGCCGCGGCTCTGCCGGACGTCGAGTGCGCGCCCGCGGGGTGGCAGAGCAGCCAGCCAGTGAGACCCCGCGCGCAGCTCGGGTTTCGGGGCGCTGGAGGAGGCCGCCACGGCCGCGCGGGAGCGGGAGATGTTGGAGCTGAGGCACCGGGGAGGCTGCCCCGGCCCCGGGGGAGCGGTGGCGCCGCCACCCCGCGAGGGAGAGGCGGCCGGCGGCGACCACGAAACCGAGAGCACCAGTGACAAAGTAAGTGGAGCCGCGAGAGGCGCACACCTGCGCCCCGGCTCGGTCCTGGTTTGGGCCGGGACGCTTGGGAGCAAGGGTGGGGCCCAAGGAATGTCTGGTGAAGCTGCAGGCTGCCCGCTCCGCCTTCCTCCGGCCTGGCATTATTTCCTCCTTCCTCAGGTGGGCTTGAGAACCCGGGCACCAGAGACGGTGCGTTTCCCAGGATGACCACGACCGCTGCCCAGCATAGCTGGATGATTCAACTTGATTACAATTTAGTTTCTTCCCATTCCGGTTCCCCTCCCTGTCATTTGACCGACACTAGAATCAGGGTGGAACCTGCCAGCCTAGGAGCTGCCACCTAACACCTCTTCTCCCTAGAGGAACAAAGTTAGGAAGGACGAAAGTTAAGACATGCACCTTGGTTTCTAACGTGTCATTGGATCCTGACGCTGGAAGCTTGGCTTGTTGCGCTCCATCCCCCATCAGCACTTTTTTCGTTTTCTCTGCCCTTTCCCCGTAAGATAGATTTGAGGTGGGGGGTGGATGATGTTGAGAGTATCATACACGTGACACAGTTGTAATCCTCCGGCTTCTTTTGAGCCCAAGACAATGCATTTTTTCTGTCTATAGTGGATTTCATTTGACCTGACATAGTAATTCATGAGGACTTTTAACTTCCATTTTATTTAAAGGTAGAAAAAGAGTCAAAGTTCGGCTTATTCCATAATATAGTGGTCGAAATAGGGATTTTGGGAAACAGCACTTTTATGACCTTTTAAGCTAGATGGTTTAGGAAATTGGGCCAGAGAATAGATTGTTTCATAAAATCTGTTTATACAATTCCATTGTCGTTTAGAAGCTTTTAAACTATTCCTAGAAGCATTCTTTTTTAGAAGTAGGTATTGCGGTTTGAATTACAGAAGTGAAGTGGATTACCCAAGGTCAAGTCAATGGCCTTTTGGAAGTAGAACGTGTTTCCTGATACCCTTTCTTCTGGTTTGTACTGTTGCTGAGACTCACTTGGCAGTTGTGATTTGGGGAGGGTTCCACCTGCAACTTGATGTTGGTGAACTTGATGTAACCCAAGTTTCAAAGCCCTGGTAGGAACCTCACAGGATATCATGAAATAATAAATTTAACAGTGATTTTAGGAATGAAACTTTAGAATCAGTGGGATGACAGATCCTTTTATTTTCTACCCTTGATAGCAGGAGGAGTAAAATGAGAATCTGTGATAGAACATATGTGTCAAGGAATTACACAAAATATAACAGTTTCCAGTTACTGAAGGTTGGTGTTACAAAGCTAGAAACAGAGGGCTGAGAATAGTCTTTGTGAATACTGCCTTGGAAACTAGACCAAAAATAGAATTAATTAAGTTGGGATTTGTTTTGTTTTAGCACTTGTATAGTTTAGAATCAAGGAAATACCAGCTTCCCCATGTCGACTTCCTTAACCAGCAGAAGCTAACAAGCTTTTAATAAGAGAAAACATGTTCAGGAAGTCATGCATAAAATAACTTTTGGATGAATTTAGTTTCTTAACACCCTAATGTATTTAAAATGGAAACTACAGTGGTTTGATTTAACTCATTAGAACTGTTGTCTCTAGCTGACTGGATTACCTCACTGCATATTTATTTATTTATAAATACTGCACTGTTGGTTTTCATTAATATGTACCCAGCTGGATTTTGTTTTCTGAGAGTAGATATTGCCATATGTAACCCAGTCTGTTAAGATTCCTTAGACAATGATGAGCATTTTCAAACTGTCTAAAATATTGCTGCACTTTTAGTTGATCACAAGGAACTCTTGACTGGGCAAGTTCTGAGACATTGAACTCTATGCCCTATCTGTCCTTTCTTATCAGGGTGTATATTTGAATGCACCTGTATTTCCAGGTCAAGGGCTGTTTTAAAATCAGTTTGCACATCAGAGGCTGGTTAATATTTGGTCCACTTAAACTATTTAAGTCCCTTCTCTGTTCAGGTCGAAGTAAAGATAGAACTCTTGGGGAATTAATGAAGTGGAGGAGGTGTATTATATATTCTGCTATTGTACACTCCTATGTCATTTTGTAGTCTTTTTATAATAGTGTTGTTAACATGACATTCTCATTGTTCAGACCTGGAGACACGCTGGGAAAGGCTCTGTGCTCCAGAGAATTAGCGAGTGAAAAAGTCTGTCTTACCTGCAGGGCAATGTTCCCAGTTGTTAAATGCTGGAGTAATACTTGAAAGATGACAAGACCAGTCCCTCAAGGAACCTCCCAGGAGACATATGAGTTAGATTTATTAGAAGTCTGAACAAGGCTCATTGTTGGCATAGAGGGCATAGTTGGACTCGACATTGGAGACAAGAGGAAAAGCGTTAAAGAGGAGGTGAGGATTGAGCTTGGAATGAAAAGATGCCTGGGGACTCATTAGGTGTCCAAGAGTTGGGGCAGGGCACTCCAAGCAAAGGGCATGAGGAACTGTTTCTTGAGTCAGCATTCTAGGCACAGGGAACTGAAATTAGTTTGATAATCCTGGAGCATAAACTGTGTATGTTTGGGAGGTGAGGTTGGGAGACTGAAAGTCTTGTGAAGAAGGTTAGGCTTTGTTTTATGGACCGTGGGAAGCCACTCGAATGTTTTTGCAGAGGCATTAGCCTGTCACTCTAGCAGCAGTCTGGAGAAAGTGTTGGAAGTGGGAGATACCTGCTGCAAAGAAACCAGATAGGAGTGTATTGCAAGGGGCGCCTGGGTGGCTCAGTCGTTAAGCGTCTGCCTTCGGCTCAGGTCATGGTCCCAGGGTCCTGGGATCGAGCCCCGCATGGGGCTCCCTGCTCCACGGGAAGCCTGCTTCTCCCTCTCCCACTCCCCCTGCTTGTGTTCCCTCTCTCGCTGTGTCTCTCTCTGTCAAATAAATAAATAAAATCTTTAAAAAAAAAAAAAAGAGTGTATTGCAAGCATGATAGATATGAAATGATAAGGGCTTATAGTAGGTCTGATAGAGGCAGGGAAATAAGGATTGAGAGAAAATGTATATTTTAGATAATGGTTGTGGGACCTAGACTAGGGTGATCAGAGTAAGAGTAATACAGGAAGAGCCTGCTGACAGACATACTTTGATTCATAACTTAAGAGATTTTAAGGGAGGAAGCAAAAATTTTGGAGTTTTGCAGGTTGAGAGTGAGCATAAGTGAACTGGGTTGGGCAGGGTTTGTCATTCTCTAAAATGAGAGGTGATTCAAGGTGGTGATGGAAACTGAAATGAAAGGTCAGGTCTGGAAATGTCAGCCTTTGATTAGAATAGAGAGGGGAGAAAACTGAAGACAGAACCTTGAGAGGCGCCCATGTATAGAGCAGAGTTGTAGATGTAGGACGGAACCAAGATAACAAGGTCCTGTGAGCTAAAGGAAGAGGGATTGCTTAGAGGGTATCATCAATAGGATTTAGGAATAAAGGTGAGGCATAGAATACTGAGTTTGGCAAAAGATCGTAGTAAAAGCCAGGTTTTAGGTTGAAGACTGTGAGAGGTGAAGTGCTGGTGGTTATTGTCAGGAAGTGGCGGTGAAGGGGAGTACATAATAGCTAGAGAGGATGTACTAGTGAAAATTCCCTTTTTCACGAGAAGGGAGATAGGTATTTGAATGAAAGAAGTCAAGGGAGAGTGAAGATGCTGACGACGATGGGCAGGCCTAGAAAAAAGGAAACAGACATGGTGTGGAGAGTACAGAAGATGAGGGTAATCAAGGAAAGGAAAGAAGGAATGGAAGGTGGATAGAGAAACATTTTGAAAAGCAGAAGAGGGGAGATCAAAGTGTGTGATTCTTTTACTTGTCTCACTAGAGTCTGAGAACCACAGGGCTTCAAGGGACCTTAGAAACAATTTAGTTTAACCCAATCTTTATATATATATTTAAAAATAATGAACTTGGTCTAGAGTGTGGTTGTTACTGCTCAGAAGGACCTAGAGCAAGCAGCAGAGCTGGAACTAGAAGTCATGTCTGACTGGGACCTGTTTGGAGTGTTATTTTAGGGAGTGTGGTATGAAATGACCAAGAGGCATATCACTCAGTGAAGATTCAGTTGAACTAAAATAACACAAATTTGTTATGCACCAAATTAGCATAGTTCTTAACTCAGTAGCAGTATTGGTCATAGTAGTTGATGCTGGTAGAGTGATTTAGAGTTCACAGAGTACTTTTACATTATCGAAATTGACATAAGACAGACTAACAGGAGAAAATGAAATTTAATTTTATATGTACAAGGAATCAAAATAGACATGGAAATTCCAAAGACAGGCAACATGAAGTATATATGGTACACAAGGAGAAGGGGGTATATATGGTATATAAGGGGGGGGGTAGGGATCTGGGATTTCGGAGGGAAGGAATGCAATTTCACAGAAAGATGAAAAAGAGTAAATGTTCGGTAAAATGTTTGCTGGGCCACTGAGAAACAATGGGACATGGAGGACTTTGATCAAACAGGTTCCTCCCTATCAGACCTAGTTCATAGTATAATATAGTTATCTATGGAGATAGCTCTCTACCTGGAGCAGGTCCTCTATCTAAATCTTTTTATGCAGCTTAGGGAGAGATAAAGGCTTTTCCTGAGTCTGCTGGGTTTTGATTGCTTTTAATTGAAAATAATCTTCATGTCAAAGTGGCCCATCTTGGGGCTGCCTGCTCTTGGCCCCTGTAACATCTTACTTTACTTGTTCCTCACAGCAAGTACATGTGTTGGGAATAGCCACCATTTAATAGCCGAGAATAAGAAAGGAGCTAGGTGTCATTTCGGCCTGGGAATGCCAGGTCAAGAATGCCCAAAGAACGAACAAATCACAAGTTAGGGTAAGCGGGGAAGTGGACTGAAGGCCAAAGTGGGTCACTGAAGCTCTGGATGGATTGAGAGGGGTTGAGCAGTTGGAAGTTGAGCTAAGACCTGATTTCCTGGACTGAAAGTGGGAGAGAAGGGGGTGCACATGGAAGTTACGGCTAGTAAAGGGGAGCGCATGTGAAATAGTGTGCTGTGGGACAGGGTCCCTGATAATGCTCCTGTGTGAGGCTGCTACTTCACTACAGATTTTGGTTTGTGAAGTTGAGGGTGAAACAGTCTGGTCGGTTAATTTCTGTCCTTCCCCATTTCAGATGGGTGTAGTTTCTTTCATAAATGATTTTAGTATTTTTTAAAATAAACTTTTAGTTTTGGAACTTGTGTTTCTACAAATTCTTCATTTGGGCCCACTTCTCTATGGGTTGTCTTGCTATCACCTGTAAGTGAATAAACATTTCCTTTTTTTTTTTCTTTCATTTAAATCTAGGCCATGAATAAATACTAGTATTTAGATATAGACATCTAGAATACTGTGTAGACTGATACTTCCCAATTCTTGATCAATTATTAGTCAGTATTACCTAAGTAATTTTCCATGATTCTTTTGTCATTTGCAGCATATTCATTTTATTTAACAACATTTTTTGAATGCTGGCTCCCCAAATATCACCAGCCAACCAATTGATAAGACAAAGGTGAGTTTACGGCTTCCTGCGTTGAGGGAGAACAGCACCTCAACAGAGCTTCGACAGAGTCTTGGAATGGGAAAGGCAGGGTTGGATTTTAGTGCGAATTGGAAGTTTGGCTTGAGGCAGGTCTTTCAGTGCAAGGACTTGTTTAGGATTGAGTAAAGATCACAAATAACAGGCTGGGGTTGGTGGCAATAGCGATGTAATGATTTTAAGGCAAGGGTTCAAAGAATCTTAGAAACTTACTTGTTGATGCTTCCATTAAAGAGTTGATGTGTGTTTCAGAAGTTCTTTTGGTGAACAGTGATTTCCAGATCGAGTGTCCAGGAATAGTACAGTTATGCTAATGTAGACAGTCACATTTTAAAGTCATGGTAATGTAGGCAGTAAACTTTTGGAGGTGAGGGTGGGTAGTTTCTTCTCCTATCTTTAAATTATGTTTTATATTATTCTTGGGACATCTAAAGAATATCCTGGTGTCCCTGTGTGAGTTTTTACTTACTGTTTGTGATCTTGTCTTTAGACAGTTTATTTTAATATTTTGAGAAATTTTTATCATACGATGTCATCAGCTGCATCAGGCTTTGGATGTGTACTGTGATGGACTTTTTTGATGCAAACGTTATTTTGTTTGTCATAAATGTACTAGGGGAAAGTGGGACAATTTAAAGTGGTACTCTGGAAAATTATCTCATACAGAAAAATTACACTGTGTACATGAAAAGTATGATTATCCTTTATGTTTATGTATATGACTTTTTGTAAAACAGAACTTCACATGTTTCTTCATGGAAGCACAGCTAAAAAACAAAGGTTTTTTTTCTGTTTGTTTTTCTTTACTCTGTGGTTGGGAATGTCTTTAAAAAAAACCACAGGTTTTGAGTCAGTATAAGGAAAATAGGTCATTTAAGAATTTGTATACAGACATGTTTCGTGAGATTTGGCTTGCTTCTCTGCATTCAGCAAATACTTGTTGGATGCCTGTTATATTTGAGGTTCTGATTAAATGTCATCTTTTTTGTGGTTCTTTGTACCTTTGAGAAAAGGGGTCAGGCCGAGATTTGTTGCTCAATAACTAATTGTAGAATATATAATAATTTCTTGGACTGTGGACTTTAACTGTGTGGAATAAAGGTCACAAAGTAACTTATACTTTGCAGAATACTCACTTGTGTATAATGCCAATTTGAATCTCTTAACAATTGTGTAGGCAAGGGAAATGGCCTTAATTTACACCTGAGGAAACCTATATTCCTTTACCAAGGTCACATGGTATTAAGAACTGGGATTTACCCTAAACTTTCTGAGTAAAAAAATGTAAAGGAGAAAATTAGGTATGTGGTCCTAAATTTATAAAATTAATTAAAATATTTACTTAGGAACTTTTTTTTACTATTACCACTCTGTGTGGCTTTTTAAAACTAATTTGGCTTTTGTGAATTTGGTTAGAACCTTTTAGCTGAAAACCTGTAAATCTGTGATTTTAAGCACCTGGATTCAAATCAAGCAAAATAGTTTCTAGGAGCTCCTGGGTGGCTCAGTCCGTTAAGCGTCTGATTTTTTATTTTAGCTCAGGTCACGATCTCAGGAGTGTGAGATCGAGCCCCATATCATGTTGGGTTCCATGCTGGGCATGGATCCTGCTTAAGATTCTCTCTCTGTACCCCCACTGCTTGTGTGTGCGCGGTGTAAGCACGCTCTCTCTCCCTCGGTCAAAACAACAGCGAAAAACTCAAAATAGTTTCCTTTTTTTTTTTTTTAAAGATTTTATTTATTTATTTGACAGAGAGAGAGAGGGAGCATAAGCAGGGGAACTGGCAGGCAGAGGGAGAGGGAGAAGCAGCTCCCAGCAGGGAGATGTGGGACTCTATCCCAGGACCCTGGGATCATGACCTGAGCTGAAGGCAGATGCTTAACCGACTGAGCCACCCAGGTGCCCCCCAAAATAGTTTCTTACTCACTTATTTCGTGACTGATTAGAAGAAATCATTCGTTTTTTATTTTATAGGCTTTTATACTTGGATTCATTTAGTTGGGAAATGTTTCAGAACCTATTTAATGAGAATGATGTCACATTTTGAAGTGACTCCAGAAAAGGAACTAATTTCATTAGTGACCAATTGGTTGTTGATCATATGCCAAGCTTAGTTATCTTTCTAAGTGTTTACTAATTTTCTTATCCACAGGGAGAGGTCAAAGTTATTTTTCATGTCATGTCATTGAATGTTTGTATGTTTAAGACTCAGAACTATCCACATTGTAAGCTTTCTTTTAAATATAAAACTGGAGTGCACAGGAAGGGAGAAACAAGAGTCGAGGCCAGCATGAGGAGCTCGTAGCAATGGAAATTTAAAGTTCCTTTGTGCTAACTTGGTGACTAGGAAAGCAGTGTTGCTTTTCTGTTTCCTGGCTATGCTCGCAGAACCCTTTGTTTGCCAGAGCCTATGGCCAGCTATTGAAGAGCTTTAGGTAAGGCTGATGAAGCCAGTCTGACTTCATCATCTGTCTGGCCCAGGTGGGACCAAACCTTGGCAGTTAAGATTGGGCTCAATGCCACCTTCCTATTCCAAGCAGATTATTTGAAAACAGTGTAGTGCGGTGGGGCGGCAAATGTTTATTAAGCCCATCTGACGCTTAACATTTTACCTCGAAATACAAAAATCCAGATCTGGAAAACAAAATGAATATCCTGTCTCTTTCAGGGTTTTGGTTTTTCTTTTCTTTTCACCCACTTAATATGTTTGTACTTGAACAGGTTCTGTGTTGTCTTTGAATAACCCTGGGGCGCCATTCATGTAGGGTTTAATGTAGATGATGCCCCTTGGAATTCTGCACGTGGTGGTACTACTTATAATAATCTATATTATTATTAATAAATATAGAATTGGTACAAATAGATCATGATTATAAGGAAGCCCTTAGGCACCTAGCTAATCACAGCTTGAATTTTATATTCAGTATTTCCTTCTCTCGTTAGGTTTACAACATATTTGTATCCCCAAACTGTGTATTTTTTAGTTTTGAATTTTTTCCTAGCTTTTTATTATAAAAGTTTCTACTGTAGAGAAGTTAAAAGGCTAGTATGGTGATTATCTGTACACTCAGCACTTAGAGTTAACAACTGTTAAGATTTTGCCAGATTTGCTTTATCTTGCCATATATGCATATGCAAATATTTTGTTAATGAAGCATTTGAAAATAAGTTGCAGACCTTGTGGCTCATCACTCCTAATATTAAATCATGCATCTCTTAAAGACATTCTCTTTTGTAACCACAATACCATTATCATATCTAAAAAAATTAACTTTCTTATCTACAAACAGTCCATATTCATATTTTCCCATTTGCTGCCAAATGTGTATTTGAGATTCTCCTCTTCCTCTGCCCTTTCCCTTCAAACCAAGATTCAGTCGAGGTTCACACATTGCAGAAAATATCCAAGGGCAGGTTTAATCACCCTTAGTGCATATAACTTGTTTTTCCTTCCAAAAGGCAAGGAGAGTCAACAGTCTTGCACAAAAAAAAAAAGAAAGAAAGAAAAAGAAGATAGCAGGAGGGGAAGAATGAAGGGGGGGATAATCCGAGGGGGAGATGAACCATCAGAGACTATGGACTCTGAAAAACAAACTGAGGGTTCTGGGGGCGGGGGTGGGAGGATGGGTTAGCCTGGTGATGGGTATTAAAGAAGGCATGTTCTGCATGGAGCACTGGGTGTTATATGCAAACAATGAATCATGGAACACTACATCAAAAACTAATGATGTAATGTATGGTGATTAACATAACATAAAAACAAAACAAAGAAAAAGGCAAGGAGAGCTATAAGCATTATTTCTCTTAGCCCTGAGCCCTATGGAGAGCCCAGCACTAATATGCTCTCAGATAGAATGCAAATTTGTGATGGTAGTAATGTTTTACATTTGAATAAAGCTTCTCCAATTTCTAAGTTCTTTTGTGTTATCCCATGGATCTTGCCTTCAGGGATCTTTATTTCTAATTTGGAATTGAACACTCATATGAATGAAACCATAAGACATAGTCTGATTTTAATGCATAATAGAATTGGGTGTCATTGGGGGAAAATCAGAATGAGCCAAAAGTTTAGCAAAGACTTAAATCAATATTTTTAAAGTGTTTTTGCTCTTATTTTTTAAGTGTACTTGTACTGTAGAAATTAAATTTACAGGGTAATAAAGAAACTCATTTCTTCAACTTTCAGTCATCATTTCCTAGACATATTTTCATTAAAATTTAATATTTGGGGGCCACCTGGGTGGCTCAGTCGTTGAGCGTCTGCCTTCGGCTCAGGTCATGATCCCAGGGTCCTGGGATCGAGCCCTGCGTCGGGCTCCTTCCTCGGTGGGGAGCCTGCTTCTCCCTCTCCCACTCTCCCTGCTTGTGTTTCTGCTCTCGCTATCTCTCTCTGTCAAATAAATAAATAAAATCTTTTAAAAAAAAATTTAATATTTGGAAAATAGTAGTCCTTTGTAGTCAGAAGCCTTTATTTTACGTAAATAAGTGCATCCAAGGTCCCACACAAGGTAACTTGGCCAAGACTCAGTTAGCAAGAACAGATGAGAACTTCTTATTTTAATCTTAAATGTTAGCATGAGTTGACAGACTCAATTCATTCAACACATATTTATGTAGTGTTTCATAAATGTCGCCTATGGGGCAAGTTCCTCTGCTGGCCTCTTGGGCCAGTGAATGGTTTTTTTTTCTCCTCACAAAGCCTATGGACTCCTGGAAAATGAAGATAAGCAAACAAATAACTTTAATGTAAACTGATAGGTAAAAATTGGGATTGTGGAAACACAGTTGAAGAGCAGCTAACCTGGAGCTGGGGGTCAGGGAAGACATTTCCAAAGGAAACGACCTTGAAGCTGAGGTCAGAGGTTGAGTGGGCAGTAGCTAGGTTTGAGAAACGGGGAAGAGAAGATTGGAACTGGGATGAGACCAAGAGAGTAAGTGTACAAGTTGTACTTTGTACATAGAACAAACATCTGGATTCAAGGGAGTATGGCGCTCTTTTTTTTTTTTTTAATTTTAATTTTATTATGTTATGTTAGTCACCATACAATACATCATTAGTTTTTGATGTGGTGATCCACGATCCATTGTTTTCGTATAACACCCAGTGCCCTCCTTAATACCCATCACTGGGCTAACCAATCCCCCTTCCCCCCTCCCCTCTAAAACCCGGTTTGTTTCTCAGGTCCATAGTCTCTCATGGTTCATCTCTCCCTCCAATTCCCCCCCCCCCCATTTTTCCCTTCCTTCTCCTAATGTCCTTCATGTTATTGCTTATGTTCCACAAATAAGTGAAACTATATGATAATTGACTTTGTCTGCTTGACTTATTTCACTTAGCATAATCTCCTCCAGTCCTATCCATGTTGATGTAAAAGTTGGGTATTCATCCTTTCTGATGGCTGAGTAATATTCCATTGTATATATGCACCACATCTTCTTTATCCATTCATCTGTTGAAGGGCATCTCGGCTCTTTCCACAGTTTGGCTATTGCGGACATTGCTGCTATGAACATTGGGGTGCATATGGCCCTTCTTTTCCCTACATCTGTGTCTTTGGGGTAAATACCCGGTAGTGCAATTGCTGGGTCATAGGGTGGCTCTATTTTTAAATTTTTGAGGAACCTCCGCACTGTTTTCCAAAGTGGCTGTACCAACTTGCATTCCCACCAACAGTGTAAGAGGGTTCCCCATTCTCCACAACCTATCCAACATTTGTTGTTTCTTTCCCTGTCCATTTTCGCCATTCTAACTGGTGTAAGGTGGTATCTCAGTGTGGTTTTGATTTGGATTTCCCTGATGGCTAATGATGATGAACATTTTTTCATGTGCCTGTTAAGTATGGCACTCTCTTGAGTGTGAAAACTGGGGAGTCATCAATCTGTGGCTGTAAGAGCAGGGTCCCATCATGAAAAACAGTAAAAGCAATGCTAAGTTGTTTGACTTTATCCTGGTGATTTTTAGGCTGTAGAATTTTTTTTTCTACAAAAATTAGAAAAAATTTTTCTATAAAAAATTGTAAAATCAGATTTGCAATTTAGAAAGATTCTTTTTATGTTGAAAATGAATTAGAGGGGCGTCTGGGTGGCTCAGTTGGTTAAGCATCCAACTCTTGATTTCAGCTCAGGTCATGATCTCAGGGTCCTGAGATCAGGCTCTATGCTCAGCGGGGAGTCTGCTTGAGATTCTCCCTCTCGGGACACCTGAGTGGCTCAGTCAGTTAAGCAGCTGCCTTCGGCTCAGGTCATGATCTCAGGGTCCTGGGATCGAGTCCTGTGTCAGGCTCCCTGCTCAGTGGGGAGCCTGCTTCTCCCTCTCCCTCCACGTCTCCTCCCACTGGTGTTCTCTCTGTCTCTATCTCTCATGCTCACTCTCTCAGATAAATAAAATCTTAAAAAAGAGATTCTCCCTCTCTCTCTGCCCTTCCCCCTGCGTGTGCAAATGCTCGCTCTCTCTCTCTCTCAAATAAATAAATCTTTAAAAAAATGAATTAGGGCAGGGGGATGAGCTACGTGAGAGAGGATGATGCTCAGCAAGGATAGAGCAGTGGGTGGGGATGGAGATGGGGGGAAAGATGAATGACAGGCTTGGTCCTAACTGAATGAGTTTTGGTCAAAGGACGTGCAGGTGTTAAGTTGATAGCCAAGTTTCAAACCTGAGTTAATTGTTGAACTGTTTTGGTGGTGGTGTTTTTACCTGAATAGGGAATACAGAAGGGGTAGCAGGTTTGGTATAGAAAAGATAGGTCAGTTTGCTTATGTTGAATTTCAGGTGATGTTCATGGAAAGCCCACTCACCAGGAAATGGCATGTTGGAAGCTAGACATGCAGGTCTATTGGGAATTGTGAGTTCACAGAGAGATGAAGAGGCAAGCTACCAAGGGATCACCTGGTAGGGATGAAAGAGAACAGGGCCTAAGATGAAAAGTGGAGGATCATCATCTTTAAATTACAGGCTTGAGAAGAAGCCCTGAATTTGGTTTTCTTAAACATTTTAAGTACCTTCATTCAGTAGGCACCATGCTTCATGGCTCTAGTTGACCACTGTAGTATTTCCTTCTTTCCTAGGATCTCCAATCACATTCATTTTCTTTGCCAGTTTTGGTATCTTTGTAACAGAGGATCCATACAAGAAATAGAGCAACACAAGAGTCTCTGCTATTCACTGCAGTATTTGAGTAACGTTGCTCTAAAAGGTCATTATTTTAGAATTATCTTTCATTCTTTAGTTATTAGAACAGAATTGAAGAAGCCTAGTTAAATCTTAAGTGTTTCATTTTGTGTTTCTCTAAGGTATACAATAGAAATCAGAGGTTTAAATCATAAAAATAAAAGCAGGGCAGCTATTTTGAGAATGTGTGCATGGGGAGGGGGGTTGTGCACATCACCATTATTGCCAAGTAGAATTTAAGCGGCTTGCTGAGAGAGTTAGTGTTTGGAGGGGCACAATTTGTATTCTAGTCCAGTGCTTTATTTTATGGGGAAACCAAAGGTGGAGTTTGTTTGTTTGTTTCTTTTTAAAGATTTATTTATTTATTTGACAGAGAGAGACACAGCAAGAGAGGGAACACAAGCAGGGGGAGTGGGAGAGGGAGAAGCAGGCTTCCCGCAGAGCAGGGAACCCCATGCGGGGCTCGATCCCAGGACCCTGGGATCATGACCTGAGCCAAAGGCAGACGCCCAATGACTGAGCCACCCAGGCGCCCAAAGGCGGAGTTTCTTAACCAAAGGGCTAAGTAATTTGCCTTTCATCACAGTAATAGAGTAGAAGTGGAATTAGTGCTGGTAACTTCTGGTTCCTAGTCTAGTACTCTTTTGGCAACATGGTGATGTTGCCTTAGGGAGCCACGTCCATTAGTCACCATCTCTACTACTTCTCACACCACGTCTACAACACTGGGTTACTGAAGGTTAAAAAAGAGTAGCGGAGAAAAGGAAAAAAAAAAAAAAAAGTGATGTATTCCATTGTTCTAGATGTCAAAGATACGCTGGCAAGTCAGACTCACAGCAGGTGCCCTGAGATTTTCAGGGGATGTTCTGTCTGGTGGTTTATTAGTCAGCATCTCTCTGTTTAAGCTGCTTTGGGGACAACTGATTCTGTCACAGTGGGAATTCAGCATGTCTATTTCATTTGTCATTTTTGGTATAATGACACATTTAATTAAATAATTGTTTAATAACAAAGTTATGGTTAGTAAACAAAAGTTTATTATTGCTTTATGAAAACTGAAAATATTCCCCCAAGGCTAAAATTTTATTTGGTAAGCTACTTAATGAGGAATTGGAAGACTTGGTTCAATCATAATCATAGCTTACTACTACTTTGACTTTACTAAGGCCTCAGCATTATATTAAATGCTTCTATTTAATGGATGAAAAAAAACAGGTAAAAGGAGTGATGAAATTTACCAGAACTTTGTTGCCCATAGGGATGGAGCTGGGTTTGAGATTCCTGAACATTCTGAATTCCTAGGCACTCTCATTCCTAGGATCACTTCTGGCCCAATGTTCTGCTCAGTGCTCCCTCTACTTGTATTCACCTCCTGTGAATATTCTCTTCTTCCTCAGTTCAGCCCCTTTTGCCTCAGTTTCCCCCTCTATAAACCACTCTCCCAAAGCACATTTATGTGTAGCACTCTTTAGGTTGCTGGGGGTGGGGGGCGGTGGGTGTAGGAGAGGGAAAGACATAGGAGTGGAGACACATTACAGCAGAACAAACAACTTTAAAACAACATCAGGCAGCTCTGTTCTTTTTTTTTTTTTAAGATTTTATTTATTTATTTATTTGACAGAGAATGAGCACAAGCAGGGGGAGTGGCAGGCAGAGGCAGAGAGAGAGGCAGACTCCCCACTGAGCAAGGAGCCCTATCTCAGGGCCCTGGGATCATGACCTGAGCTGAAGGTAGACGCTTAACCAACTGAGCCATCCAAGCTCCCCAGGCAGCTCTATTCCTAAAATTCCTTGGCCATTCTATCCCTGGAAATTCCACAGTGAACACCTTTGTCTAAAGGCCCCGGCATACACACCCAGCTCCTGTACATGTACTCTTAGAAGGCAATTTGGGTTTTAAATAACTTTATGAAAAATATTACCATCAAAGCAAATGCTCTTGATCATAATTACTTATCAGTAAGACAGAGATGATAATGTCTGTTTGCCTTGCTTCACTGAGATTGTCTCTTGAGGATCTAATAAAAATGAGGGAAGTGAAAATACTTATATATATATAATATATATATTATATATATGTATATTAAATAAAATGCTATGCCAGTGTAAGATTCTGCTTTTGTTGTTGATGCTTTGATTGTAATCAAATAAAAAGGGACTGTGCACGGTTCATCAGAATTTACATGGAATCAACACCATGTTCTCCCAGTTAAGTAGCAAAACAACAAACATTTGATTCTTGTTGGTAAATTTCTGATTTAGATACTATAGGAAGTTTCTATTTGTGCCTTTTGTTTAAATTAATCCTTTATATTGATAGATTTTAGCAAAGATCATCAAACTTTCCTAACAGGGAAGTACAACAGTGCTTGGTTATTCAAGACAGGTTAATAGTTTTTCTTTTCTTTTTTTTTTTTTTTTAAAGATTTTATTTATTTATTTGAGAGAGAGAATGAGAGAGAGAGCACATGAGAGGGGGGAGAGTCAGAGGGAGAAGCAGACTCCCTGCTGAGCAGGGAGCCCGATGCGGGACTCGATCCTGGGACTCCAGGATCATGACCTGAGCCGAAGGCAGTCGCCCAACCAACTGAGCCACCCAGGCGCCCAGGTTAATAGTTTTTCTTTGTTTCAAGTTACATAACTGAGATTTGACACACTGAACAATAAATAAATGCATTGGCAAGCATGTGCTTTTTTTCTTATTCAATTTTGCAAAGTGATCTTCCTTTTTCTTTAATTTTAGGAAACAGATATTGACGACAGATATGGAGATTTGGATTCCAGAACAGATTCTGATATTCCAGAAATTCCACCGTCTTCAGATAGAACCCCTGAGATCCTCAAGAAAGCACTATCTGGTTTATCTTCAAGGTATGTTTGGATGAAGATGACTGTAATGGGTGCTCAAGAGAAGTTTTGAGGTTATGCTGGTTGATGTTATAAATCTCATTTTTTCTAAGTTTTGGAGCTGTGAAAGAAGAAGGCTATACTTTTTCACCATATGTGAGGCATGGTAGTAAATGCGTGATGTACATTCTTTCATTTAATCCTTATAGTCTTGTGAAGTATGAGAAAACCGAGTCTGAGAGGTTAACTGGGGAAGGTTCCAGAGCTAGGAAGATGCAGACCTGGGACTCTTGCCCTAATTTGTCAGATTTCTTGAGTGATTTACCACATCAGGTTACCTTTTCTGGTATGTATTGGAACATCTAATAAAGAAAATTCCGTATTCTCTGTTCCCTGTTTTTCAGATGCCAGATGGAAATAGGTCATTTTTTTTCTTTTAACTGAGTTTAAAATTATCAGCCAAAGCTCTGCACCCTTTTACTATTTTATGTTTGCTATAGTTTTGAATGTTTGGTCACCACCAAATTTGAGCTACTCTCATATTGCCCTCCATTGTATGCTTTACTGATATGAATTAGAAAATTTTTAAAAGCAAAATAAATATAAGCTTTTATCCAGATTAATGTGTGAAATCTTAAATGTTGGTGTAGAACAATGCTTTTCCAACTTTTTTGACTGTGACACACAGTAGGAGATACATTTCACACCACATCCCAAGAGACACACAAATGTGTGTTTTAACTGTGGCAAAAATATTATGAAACAGTTCTTGCTATTACTATGTGTGATACTCTCTAATTTCTTTTGTTTGATGCTCTTCTGTATTATTGAACAAAAATGCTGGATGTGACTTACTAAATTGATTTTACTACCCATAGGTCATAACAAAAAACACTGGTTAGTCATATCTAATAAATGTAAGTTTTTCTGTTTTTAATTCCTAGCAGATAACCATATTAAAATAAATTGGTTCAAACAGAAGTTTTCATATTTGTTTAACCAATAGAAAAACTTTCTGCTGTTCATTATTGAAAACCTGATTATTATTTTAATACTTCTTCATCTCAGTTTTTCCGACCTCATTCACAGATATATGTTTGCTTTAAAATCTTATCAGGTCTATCTCAGATCTGAAATTTTTTTCTATTGTTATATAAGAATGATGCTGGATTCCTACATGTCATTTATAGTAGATTTTTCCTTAATAATGAGGTTTTTTGTTTTTTTTTTCCTGGTGTAAAGTAACAACAGCAAATAATAGCAGCTGATATTTATTGAGCATATGCAATGTGCTGGGCACTACTCCAGGTACTTCACACATACTGACTATTCTCACAGCAACCCTGTAACACAGGTTCAATTATGTAAACCTGTCTTGTAAATGAGGAAATTGAGGCACAGAAATGTTCTATGTCAGGGGTCATGCAGTTAGTAAGTGATAGACCCACATTGTGACCGTAGGTATTGTGCTCTCTTTATAAAAGAATTGGGTTTTAAAAATGAACAATAAATAAATAATAATATAACCAGTTTCAATCTTCTCAAACTTTGCCCTAAAGGCTACATGAATGTTTCAAAATCTATCTTATTTTAGGGTCTTTTTAAGCTAATAACCAAAATGGTCTGTCTTACAAAGATGTAGAAGTTATAGATACATGGGATTAAAAATACTAATTACATTTAAAAAGTACATGAATTGCAGGGGAAAAAAACTCCTGTAATCCTCCCCCCAAAAAATTGTTATTTATGGTATTCTGATATCTACTGTTTAAAGCTTTTTTTTTCTTGTGCATTGTGTATATATGTGTATGTGGGGGGCTGTATAATATAAAAATAGCATTGTACTATTTCCTACCTTTCTATTTACATTTTCGTTCTGCGGTTTTAGGAACATCATTAAATTACTTAAGTATTTTTAATGACTGCATGATAGTTCAATTTACTCAACTAAACGGTTATTGCTGGGCATTTAGCTGGTTTCCAAATTTTCACGATTAAAAACAACTCTGTATTAAACATTTTTCTTTGTAGCGAGGTTAAGATTTATGCTCATTTTTAAGTCTTTAGTATATAACATCAAACAAAGCATAAGTTGTTGAAATTGGAAGGGGCCTGACGGTTTTCAGTCACTTGGCAAATTGTCCCAGTCTGTTTTGTGACCTGTGTGTGGGTCTGTGGGAGTGAATAGTCATTAACCAGCTAAGGCTGGTTTTGTCTGTTAGTGAAGCTCTTCTTCAACTATCAGTCTAGGTTAGTAGTCCTCATCCAGGGGCAATGCCCTGACGCCCCAGACGGCACCAGTGGACGTGTGGCGTGTGATCATTTGTGACATTTTAGGTGGTCAAGAGAGATAGTGTTACTGGCATGTAGTGGGGAGAAACCAGGGAGGACGTTAAACATCCTGCGGTACACAGAACAGCTCTTCACAACAAAGAATTCTCTGGCTCAAAATATTACTAACACTGAGGTTGAGAAGCCAAGGAAAACATCCAGGCATAGCCTTATACTCGGTGCTTTTATACTGTATGATGCATTTTCCTTCTCTCAGGAACTTGCACACTTCTGTCCAGTTCCTCCAAAGGCTGATAGATGAATTTTCTCAAAACTTCTCTTTGCCAGATGGCCCACAAAATTCTTGCTTATTCTTGACGAGTATCTCTGTATACCAATTCTTGGCTCAGGTGAACTGCCTTGCCAACCCAGGTTCTTGATGACTCATGATGTTTGTGCCACAAGGAAAATAATTATTTTTAAACCTTGTCATTACTTTTGAAATAAAAACCACTTAATATTTATAGTAACAGTAAAACATTGTACATCTCATGAACGATTTGAGCAATAAGTGTATAACCACTTTCGATAATCACTTTTAAGGCTACTGCTTAATTATATACTTTTTAGAAATCTCATTTCTATCTCAATGTAGGTCCTGGAGACATGAGACTTGAATGCAGTTCTCCTTTACTGATTCTGAGTTCCTTTTTTCAAAGCAATCATGAGGTGATGACTTGGACTCCAAGTGAAGACTTTATTAACGTGATCATGGTAGCATGATAAATCAAGAATTTTGAATCAGAATCAGGCTATCCTCTGGTTTTTAATAACAATGTTTTTTTATCCCTCATATCATGCTCTGTTTTGAATTTAGTGGTTCTCTCTTAAAAGATGACTTTCAGTTACTGCATCAATGTTCTTTTATGTGCTTAACTTTGTATTAGGTGTTCTTAGGAGATTTGGGGAATCCGTTAGAATAATTAAAGGAATTAAGTCTTTGACCTTGTTGGGGGAGGGGAATTTTTCTGGGAGGGGAAAAAGCCATATAAAAGATAACCAGATAGGATATGTTCCTTGAGGTGCTCAGGTTTTCAGTTACCATGGAACTTTTGGATGATATGAAGAAAGTAGGTTTTCTGTTTAAAGTCTCTGGTTCTCAGCAGCTATCATCCTCTGAAGTTCAAAGCCAGGCATCTAACAAAGGTACACGTGGACCTTGGCAACATCCGCCTGGAGACTGATTTCTGACACTTACGTAGAGTCCTCTTCTGTAGGTTCTGAACAATTCCAAGTCTGAGGATCAGTTATAAAGGAGAGCGAAATACGCTTCTGGGTTTCCTGCAAACAGGGAAGAATTATTATCAGGAGACTGGCTTTTGGTCCTTTATTTATCTCTGACTACCTCTGTGACCTAGCCCAGTTCCCAGTCAATATATTCATTAATCCACAGAGAGTTATAAATGGAACCTTTCAGCCATAGCATTTTTTGACTCTCTGCTCACCTCAGTTCAGTTCTAAAACTTACAGTCTCATGAGAAATTTATGAGTCTATATAGTTTGTTACACAGTAGAGGGAAATAAAGTTGGGTAAGTACAATTTGACCACCTCATGAAAAACCTGGGAAGCTAGGTGAAAGAGTTGCGACTTAATGTTGTTGGCATTTTAGATCTGGAGTGCAGAAATGATATCATAAAAGGGATATTAAAGAAATATCTAGACTGTGTAGGAGAGTGGTTGAAAGCAGGGAATGTAATCAGTATTTGATAAATGGATGAAGTCAGCAGATATTTCTTTTTATAGACAGGAGAATGAAGGCCTGTCCTTAGAGCACAGTACATATCTGTTACTATACTTTAAGGTGAACCCAGATCTTTTATAACATAATCTCAGTGCTGTCATTTGAATTAATAGAAATCAGAGAAGTTTTAAAGAAAAACTTTATTGTGAGCTCAGTGTAGAATGAATAAAACCAGGGGGAAGAAATTTTAGATTCAGAAATATCATCCATATATAGGTATTATTAGAATCCTTTCAGTTTTACACAGGACATTTTTCATGACCTGGCCACAGAGAGAGTGACAATGTTTGTAAAGTATGCTGGGGATGAAGCCTGAGTCTCCTGGGTGTAGTGGGAGAGCCACGGGGCAAAACCCCGGCCCTGACTGGCAGCCAGAGGACTGAGGGAGATCAGTCTCAGTCTAGCTGGGCCTACGGCAGAGCAGCTCTGCTCTAAGGAACAAGCGAAGGCCCAAGGGTGAGGAAGCACTTTTGTCCGTAAGCGAGGAGAGCCAGCAGCACACTTTGAGCACTAGAAGGAGTGGCCATCAGTCTGGTCTTGCCTCCATGACTGACCTTCTCGTGCCTTCTTCATTTCACTGAAATCACCGTGCTGTGCAGTTTCACTTCTGTGTTAAACTTTTTTTACTTTTTCTCATTAGAAGGCTGTGTTCTCTGTCTAAACCACCTTAAAATCATTATTGTTTTTTCTTACCACCCTAAAGGATAGAGCATCTTTTCAGAGGGCTTTTGCACCTGCCTTCTTCCTTCTGAATGACCCTGGTTGGGACGTGCACATAGCCACATTGACCATCTCACTGCCTGACCTGGTGATTCATCCTTAATCACACTTGAATAAAAATTCATTTCTTTCTTTGGGAATATAATTTTTACACTTAATTTAGCTCTGAGTAAGTGAACAAATGCTGTTTGTTTGATTTTCATTTTTGTTGTTATTGTATAAGGTGAAGTAAGGGATTCTTCAAGTAGAGTTAGGGAAAATCCATATACGTCTGGTAATACTGAAACCACACAAAAAACTTTAAGAAAAAATACATTAAATACTAACTTTAAAAACATTTTCTTTGTAGGTGGAAAAACTGGTGGATTCGTGGAATTCTTACTCTAACTATGATTTCATTGTTTTTCCTGATCATCTATATGGGATCCTTTATGCTGATGCTTCTTGTAAGTGTTTCACATTTCCCTGAGTATCTCTTGCTTTGTTTTTCAGCACTGATGTGATTGAAGTAATTTGAGCCTGTCATAAAAAAGAAGGTAGTTCAAAGAAGGTTTGATAACAGCGAATTTTGTTCCCTTAAGCATCTTCTAGTTCATGAAATGACCTGGACCAATCTTTTCTGTTTGCAAAATAGCCATTCAGTGTGTTCACTCCGCAGAGACCAAGTATGCATAATAAATACATTTTGCCAAGCATTAGATACTGCTAATGAGTTCACACACACATGACTTTATCATATTGGACTATTAGCCAGATCCCTCACTTCAAAGAACTCAGTCTAATGGCAGAGACATAGAAGTAACTATATGAATAAATAGTGTAATAAATAAGTGGGTGAGTGCTGTCATAGAACTTGTTGGTTGAGCACGGTAAAAAAAAGTATCTTAATCTAGCTTGACAGAGAACAGGGAGGACTTCCAGAAGAGGTGATGCCAACGTTGAGTCCTGAAGAAGGGACTGGACAGGGGAGGGCATTTCCAAGGTGGGGACATCAGAAGCAAGACATGGAGGTAATGAGAGAATGTGGTTTGTTGGGGGATTTGCAAGCTGTGCATTTGGAGGGTACCTAGGGATGAGACCAGAGAAGCAAGCTGAAGCCAATCTGGCGTTTGGGATTCTGTTGTGTATGGGAAGTCTAACAAGGCATGAAGCCAAACAGGTATTTTAAGCTTTTAATTCATTCGTTTAGCACATACTTCCAGGATGCCTGCTCTGTGGCAGGCATCACCCTGATTCTGGGGTGTGATACGGGGTTGGTAAGAAAGGCACACTCGTCTCTTCCCTCAGGGAGTTTACTATCTACATTTTAAAGAACTGATCAGAACTATAGTTACAAACTGCAATAAGCATTTGAAAAAAAAAAGAATAAGATGTTGTGAGGGCAAGCGGGGGAGCCAGAAGACTTGCTGGAGGTCTTCTGCCCCGCACGCGTGCTGCAGTTTGAAGCTTGAGCAGGTGAGGTGAGAGGGGGAGCTTGGGAGCAGGAGGGTCACGGCAGAGGATTCCCGGGTGTGAAAGCCTTGATACCCAAAGAAGCATGAAACATTTGAAGCCCAAAGTGGTGGGAGTGAGAAGGAGAAATGCACTTGTTGAACAGATTCATCAAGCCCTTAGTGGGTGCTGAGAGTGTTTAACAGCAGGGTGCGGGGAGAGCCTGCTCTCAGTGAGATGCATGTCCCTCTTTCTTGTTGTTTCTTTTCATCATCTTATCTCCATTAGTTTAGCCTCTTTCGCACTCACCACCCAGATCTCTGGCTGCTCTTGCCCACTTAGATGCTTATCTGTCTGACCTGTCTGCTCCCCTCCATGCTCAGTCCAGTTCACAGTGACGAGCATGGGCAATAGGATGTGGTTTTCCTTTCAGTCTATAAAAGAATAAATAAGTTCTGAAGTGAAATTAGACACCATTGGGAAAAAATCCCATCACCTGCTAAAAGCACTTACAGCAGCTCTTATTAGTGCCATAAAGCCCTTTCACTTCCCCTTTGTCCCCTCGTTAATTTTGTACTTCCTTGGGGATATCAGGGTAACAGCGGTGAATAAGAAATCACTTTCTGTGTTCTGTTAGTTTGCTGACATGAGAAAGAACTTTTTCTTACAAAGGAACAGTGGATCAGGGATAGGACCACTTTAATGCGAGGGCGGAAGATGCTGAGCCTAGAAGCCAGATCGGCCGGTGTGAGCATTGTTGAGTTGTGACCACAGGGAAGAGACCACCTCTGGTCTTCTCAGTGGGGACCCGCAGAGGACGATGAGTGCCAGCGACTACCACTGGCCTCAGAATCTGGGCCTTTCAGGAGTGAGTGTGTGCGGAGCACTTTTCAGTGCTGTGTGCTAAGTGGCAGGCCAGGGGGCCAAGGGACTGGGTGATGGCAGACAGTTTGGTGAGGCTTGGTGGAGGAGGTGAACTTTCAGGGGACCTGAGGGTATATCAGGGTGGAGGGAGCACTGTGAGCGAAGGTCTGAATGGCTGGATGTGTCAAGAAAAGGCGGGCGATGCCCTTCCCCTGGAGCACAGGGCCTTTGAACTTGGGAAAATAATTGGGGATCAGATTCTGGAGGGCCTTGCAATACTATGTGAAAAAGCTTGGGATTTATTTATAAAGCACTGGGGAGCCATTGAAAATATTGGGGATCGTTTAAATTATTATTTGCCTTTAGAAGGTACTTTTGAGCTAAGACATCAAAGAACATGAGCATCCTCAATACACAGACTCAGGCCAGCTTGGTGGGCTTCCTGAGAGTAAGTTACGTTGTTCTCCAGACTAAACTGATGTGGTAACTCAGGCCAGAATTTGTGGATAAAGGCTAATTTTTAATCACTCATTTATGAGAAAATTCAAAACACCTTTAAAGACATCCTTGCATATTTGGATTCTGATTTTTAAAAAGAGAACTATAAGTATACCTAAAGTGCTTGGGCTTTCTTGTTCATTTTTTCTACCATGAGAGGAAAATACCATTTTATTACAAGTTCTTCCTTTCATTGGTGAGCTTAGTCAGCTAAGAATATTAAAGATCTAGTTAAAGTGGGAGCGCCTGGGTGGCTCAGATGGTTAAGCGTCTGCCTTCGGCTCAGGTCATGATCCCGGGATCCTGGGATCAAGTCCCGCATCGGGCTCTCTGCTCAGTGGGGAGCCTGCTTCTCCCTCTGCCTCTGCTGCTCCCGCTGCTTGTGCTCTCTCTCTCTCTCTCTCTGTCAAATAAAAAATCTTAAAAAAAAAAGATCTAGTTAAGTAGATTTAAACTTACTGATCTTATTTAAGTTCATTGTACCACGTGCACACACATGCATGCACAGGGGTACACATGCATACATACTTAGGTTGTATTTATGATAATTCATGTTAAGGAAATGTGGATGGATTTACACATATGCACACACTGTCGGTACTCAAGTGATACTACTTTTATGTGTTTTAAAGTCCTACTTCTATTCATATCCCTAACTAGGTCATTTATATTTTGAGAAGTATGCATCATTTCTAGCTTGCATTTGCCCTACAATATCAGCACTCATAAATGACTAATTCAAGAGCGTTTTATTAAAAACTTATTTTTAGGAAATGAAAGCTACTACCTTAAATTGGAACTCATAATATGAGTAATGAATAATAAGATGTTCCTTAAAATAAAAGGAGCTTTTTTCCCTTAGCCTGCTACTTAAAATACTTTTTTAGTTGTTGCATTCATAACTTGCAATCATACTTTCTACGTGATAGAGGTACTAAAGTATAATTTGATTTAAAGGCAGATAGTGTAAGAGGTTCCCCCTTCATCTTCTTGGAAACTCCTCTAAGTTTTTATTTACATTATATGATTCAGTTTTAAATAGTTTATTTTTTCACATGCGAGAGTTATACAAGAGTGTTAAAATTACTTTGGGAAATTGATAATTTTTTGAAGTTCACCCCTAACCCTATCATCAACTTCCAAAACCCAATTAATACTGCTATTTAATATGTTTCCTTTTATCCCTTTTTTATGTTTTAAAAATCATAGTTGTAATCATAATGTGATTAGACTTTTGTATCCTGCTTTTTAAACTAAATGTTATATTGAGTGTTTTGTGTTGTTCCACCATCGTTACAGACATCGGCTTCATTTAAAAAAAAAATTTTTTAGGGGAGCCTGGGTGGCTCAGTCGTTAAGTGTCTGCCTTTGGCTCAGGTCATGATCTCAGGGTCCTGGGATAGAGCCCCGCATCGGGCTCCCTGCTCAGCAGAGAGTCTGCCTCTCCGTCTCCCTCTGCCCCTCCCCCACCTGCTCATGCTCGCTCGCTCTCAAATAAATAAATAAAATCTTTCTTTTCTTTTCTTTTTTATTTTTTTTTTATTTTAAAGATTTTATTTATTTATTTGAGACAGAGAGAATGAGATACAGAGAGCATGAGAGGGAGGAGGGTCAGAGGGAGAAGCAGACTCCCTGCCGAGCAGGGAGCCCGATGCGGGACTCGATCCCGGGACTCCAGGATCATGACCTGAGCCGAAGGCAGTCGCTTAACCAACTGAGCCACCCAGGCGCCCTTCTTTTTTATTTTTTAAAAGATTTTATTTATTTGGCAGAGAGAGACACAGCGAGAGAGGAAATACAAGCAGGGGGGAGTGGGAAAGGGAGAAGCAGGCCGCCCGCGGAGCAGGGAGCCCGATGCGGGTGCGATCCCAGGACCCTGAGATCATGACCTGAGCTGAAGGCAGACGCTTAACGACTGAGCCACCCAGGCGCCCCATAAATAAAATCTTTAAAAGAGAGAGCACGCATGTGTGCCAGGGTGCAGGGGGAGGAGTGGGAGAGAATTTGAAGCACACTTCTCACTCAGCTTGGAGCCAGATCTGGGGCTCCATCTTACCAACGTGAAATCATAACATGAACCGAAACCAAGAGTCGGACTCTTAACCGACTGAGCCACCCAGGCACCACCCGCCACCCCATCAACTTTAACACATTCATGGACTCAGTGGAATGAAATGCGTCATAAGTTATGAACTACTGTGTTATTTTCAGACATTCAGGCTATGTTTTGGTATTTCTTTGTGGTGAATAACACTATCCTGAACATATTAGAATGTAAAGCTTTTTCATATGCAGGATTATTTTCTTTAAATAGATTCCCAAAGTGAAAATAGCCACTTTTATTTGGATAATGCATAGATACCATAGTCAAACTCAACATACCCAGATCTGAATTCTGTTCCATCCCCAGTCATTCTGCATAAATCTGTCTACTTTCCCAAAAGCCTTCCCTAGTCTTATTCCATGTTCCCCTGTCACCCTTAGCCCCCCAATTTCCTCAACCACCAAATCCAGCCAGTTCTATCTCCTCGATGTCTTACTCCTTATACCACCCCCCTCTGCCGCTGGCCCAGTTAAAGATTCATCTACACTCGACCAGATGGTGGTATCTTGCCTGCCTTCCTGTCTCTACTCTTGCTGCCTCTCCAGTCCATTCTTTCCATCTCTCTTATCCCCAACACATACATCTGATCATGTCCTTTAGTGATCAGCACGAACTCCTTTTTTTTTTTAAGATTTTATTTATTTGTCAGAGAGCGCGAACACAAGCAGGGGGAGCGGCAGGCAGAGGGAGAAGCAGGCTCCTCACTGAGCAGGGAGCCCGATGTGGGGCTCAATCCCAGAACCCTGGGATCATGACCTGAGCTGAAGGCAGACAGTGAACCAACTGAGCCACCCAGGTGTCCCCAGCACGAACTCTTGTGTAGTCCTTTGTACCATTTGCTGTGATTCTGTGACTCTCTGCTTCTCACCTCCATCTTTGTGTCTCAGCAACTCTGAACTACTTGTAGTTCCCTAACATGCCTCTTCCTCTCCTGTATCTGTGATTCTGTGTATCCTTCTCCTCTGTCCCCACTACAGCCTGTCCCCAGTGCCTGCTTTGTTGGTGTTCTGTTTGGCCGTGCTTTCATCCATGTGCCTATTTCCACGTGGTGGTGTAGCCACTTCTGTCCTCCCTGACAGACTAGCCCTCTCTGAAGACAGATGTCCGGTATTATTTCTCTGAATCCTCAGTAACTAGCGGAGTAGGCATTTACGTATTGGTGGTTGTTTTAAAGGCTCTTAACACATTTATTGGGCCAACAGAGTCCTACCAATGTGCATTGCTACCAGTATTGATGGCCTGGAATATCAGTTTCTGTGTGATCACCCAGCCTGGAAGATATACATATATTTTAAGGATTTTAGCTCTGTTGATTTGAATCCCTCGTTTTCTCTTTTCCCAGTAGCGCTATATTGATTCTACTTGCAAACTGTAGTTGACAATCGTATAAATATATATGTGTGTGCTATTAAAAGTAGTGTTTTCCCCCCTCAGTAAAATACCATGTACAGTGCTAATGGTTGTTCTTGAGCAAATGTGTTCATTTAGCAAATAGAAATTGCATCAGTGCATCTGATATTTTAAAAGCCCTTGGTTCTATAAATAGCATGGCTTTGCCATTTTATTTTAACATCTAGCATTGTCCCCATTCTGTGATTGTTTTATTTATTTATTTTTAAGATTTTATTTATTTATTTGACAGAGAGACACAGCGAGAGAGGGAACACAAGCAGGGGGAGTGGGAGAGGGAGAAGCAGGCCTCCCGCCGAGCAGGGTGCCCGATGCGGGGCTCGATCCCAGGACCCTGGGACCATGACCCGAGCCGAAGGCAGACGCCTAACCACTGAGCCACCCAGGCGCCCCTCTGTGATTGTTTTAAAAAATGACTTTTGACATATTCAAAGCTTATTTGAAAGACACTATTTGAATTTCTTGTCCTTATGTTATAAAGCAGTAATGACTTTTTCTTAAAGAAAACTATAGTAGTTTGGCCTAATATTTTCTTATGTGGCTGAGGGGACACAATTACTTTAAGTATGTGATTGGACATGTAAATACAACTTAAGAATATCCTGAACAGTAGCTTTGGGAAAGCTAATTTGTGGAGAGCTTAAAAAGAAATACCAAAGTATATTCTTGGGCAGAGTTTGGTAAGGTTTTTAAGTAAAGAAGCAGGTAAAAATATTTTAGGCTTTAAGGAACCACATATTTCTCTGTCACATCATGTTTGGGTTTCGTTTTTAACTTTTTAAAAATATAAAATCCAGGGGCACCTGGGTGGCTCAGTTGGTTAAGCGACTGCCTTCAGCTCAGGTCATGATCCCGGAGTCCTGGGATCGAGTCCCACATCGGGCTCCTGGCTCGGCGGGGAGCCTGCTTCTCCCTCTGACCCTATCCCCTCTCATGCTGTTTCTCTCTCTCTCTCTCAAATAAATAAAATCTTAAAAAAAATATATATATAAAATCCATTCTTAGCTCCAGAGCTATACAAGACCAAGCCCTTGGGTATACTCTCTAGAGGTTGAAATAGTCTGCTATATTCACAAAGATTTTTTAATCTCTCGGTTCATGGTAATAAGTGTTCAACTTGCCACTTGCTCTTTGAGTCTTGGAATTGACTTAAGCCAAGCATTGAATATGATGCTACATCCTCAGGGATTACCTATACTCAAGTTGGTGGTGGATACAACAGTTTGAAGGACTGTTAAGTAGACCATCAAAAAAGGATTCATAAATATTAACCCATTTTTTTAAAAGATTTTATTTATTTGAGAGAGAGCAAGAGAGAGAGAGAGTACGAGTGGGGGTGGGAGGGCCAGAGGGAGAGAGAGAAGTAGACTCCCTACTGAGCAGGGAGCCCGAGGTGGGGCTCCATCCCGGGACTCCTGGATCATAACCTGAGCCAAAGGCAGATGCTTAACCCACTGAGCCACCCAGGCGCCCCTAACCCATTTATTATGAATGTACATAGGACACTGTGCAAACGAAACTGCATAGAATCAATTGACTGGCTGAAGTGGCTGCAAATGTAGAAGGCTGTTTTATAATTTGCCAATGTAGCACCACTTGGATTGATGAGAGATATATGCAGCTGTCTATGTGAGAGTTGGCACAACTGGAAGAATGAAAAGATCATGCCCAAACCCTGCTGGGTGACAGGGGAAAGATGTTTTAATCATTTGTTCTGACAGTATCTTTATCCTTGGAAAGCATGCCAGGATGTATGGTTAAATATATATAAGCAAACTTGCACATTCAATCGTTTTCCTAGGGTAACTAAAGAAACAAAATGTACAAAAAGATCGTCCATCTTAAGGACGAACTCAAGAAATGAAGTAGTAACGAGGGATAAAGCCTAGTCTATGACCAACCAGACTGTATCCCTCAAGCTTTAAGCTACAGTGCCCGCTCCTACCCTAGGAAGGAGCTCTCACTTTTTGGATAAAACATTGATTTGCTTACCCCTCTGAAATATCACTTGATTTTAGAAGCATTGACTATTCAATTTTTGCTACCGACATTTAGAATAATTAGAAATGGGTAAGCTAAAAATTTTTTAAATACATATGATAACAAACTGCATATTAAATGATGAAGCACAAATGTAAACACTAAGAGATGTATGTAAATGTGTTCTCTTGGTTTCAGGTTCTAGGCATCCAAGTGAAATGCTTCCATGAAATTATCACAATAGGTTATAGAGTCTATCGCTCTTACGACCTGCCATGGTTTAGAACATTAAGCTGGTAAGTAATTTAAAACTCTTTCAGATATGAAAATATGACTGTTTTCTAGAGTTTGTAAAGGGAGCATCCTGATCAGTCAGTATCACACAACTGACCATATAGATTGATTTTTGGAGGAAGATAAATAAAAAGGATGCAATTGGATTTTGAAAAGAAGAAAATCACCTCTAAGTCTGCCATCCCAACACAACTATTTTCATATCTCATCTTTCAGTCTTTGTAGAGATACTTTATATCTGTATATACTCATATATACACTATTGTCCTCTTTAAAAAAAAGCATTATGGGGCGCCTGGGTGGCTCAGTTGGTTAAGCGACTGCCTTCGGCTCAGGTCATGATCCTGGAGTCCCGGGATCGAGTCCCGCATCGGGCTCCCTGCTCAGCGGGGAGTCTGCTTCTCCCTCTGACCCTCCCCCTCTCACGCTCTCTCTCTCTCTCATTCTCTCTCTCAAATAAATAAAT
Organism: Leptonychotes weddellii; assembly: GCF_054177405.1. Taxonomy (NCBI): domain Eukaryota; kingdom Metazoa; phylum Chordata; class Mammalia; order Carnivora; family Phocidae; genus Leptonychotes; species Leptonychotes weddellii. Next base: position 116,594,934 of record NC_138370.1, on the reverse strand, counting down.
AAAATCTTAAAAAAAAATAAAAAATAAATAAATAAATAAAACATTATATTGGGCACATTTTTATATTCTTTATAATTAGAATTTTAACACAGTTTCATTTTATAAAATGTTAGAAATATGTGTGATCTTTTGCTTTATTTTTCCTCAGTTCACCTGAGACCACACACAAAATTAGATTATCTCTACAAAAAGTGAAAGATGAGATATGAAAATAGTTGTGGGTTTTCTGTTCTGTTTCTCTTGAGTGATCAGTGGTTTGTTGAAGGGGAGGAAAGCCCAGGATGAGTATCTGTCTCCCTCCCACCCTCCGTGGCCCACCTCCCTGTCAACCCTGGGGGCTGGGTAGGGCAGTGAGAGGAGAGATGACTCCACCTTTGTTGTTCCTGGTTTGATCTTGTGTTCAGGCCCTGGGCCCCATGATGTGCTGCATGGAGGGCAGTCAGAGGGAAGAGAAAGACTCTCTGAGGGGGCTGTGTAAGGCAGCCTTGTAAATAGCACTGGCAGTTACCAGCCCATGAAATATTGTGTGGGTACAAATGCATGTAAAAATTAGTTTTAAAAAAAGTCATGTGATTTTAATATTTAAAGTTTTTTTTACAACTTTTCAGGTATAATTCTTAGTTATCAAGACCTTGACCAGGAAACATATAATATGATTGTTCATAATTGACCTAACTGGCCATGCCTTTGAATATAGTTATTTGATTAGTATCAGCCAGAGGGTCCAGTGTCTTAAGAAATCAAATGTATACCTTTGGGGTTTAGAGTGGTCAAAAAATAGTTTCTTGGTTTTGGTAATAGCTAATTTTTCCTTATAGCAGGTTTTTTCATGAAGGGCAAAATTATGGGAAATGTTAGATAGAGTAAGCAGTTGGAGAATAATTAACTGCTAAACCATGCAGGATTGATTGATTCTAAGTGTAGGGGGAAAAAAGGCAGGTCGGGATGGGCTCCAGTGATTGTAGAAGTCTTTATGGAGAAGGTGAGAAACAAACTATCACTTGAAATAAAGACAAGTTTTGGATAGAGAAGTGTTCCACATTGGTGAAGCTGCACCCATCAGGTTCTAGATAGGGGACTGAGGAGGCAACAGATGGAGAGACATTCCTGGCTCTCCTGAGCAGAATAGTGGGCAAAAACTTGGGTTGGTGGGCTAGAGTAGGCCTTGATAGCCTTACGGAGGAGTCAAAGACAGTTTCCATTATAGGAGAATAGAAAATGGTAATGCAGCTGATAGAAGTGAGAATACTCTACTTTGAAAACACTGGGGTCTGATTCCATTCATGACAACTAGAAGGGAGATCCCTCCTTTCCTCCTCTGCTCTCCTGGCCACCTGGGATGCTGCCCTTCAAAGGATGAGGCACAGAGGAACTCTGAGGCAGTGTTTCTCAGCCTTTTTTCCTTGCTCACACAAGCTGCCATCTGCAAAATGTCATGGGTTCAACCCTTCCCTGGGTGGAAAAGACATACCAGAGCTGGGTGGAGGGACAGGTGATTTACACAGTTTTAAAAAGTTGCTCTTAGAGATTTTTACCTGCTGCTTGCTCCCACCCCCCACCATTACCTCTTAAGCATCCCTGTGCCACTGGAGTCCATCTGGAACATGCAGAAGAGGGAGAAAGACACCAATATACACAGGGCAGCGCAGAGAGAGGTCAGAGGTTGAATTACCTCTTCCTACTTTCTCTGTTGATCTTCCTTAGGGCAGGTGGAAATTTGGCATAGGATCTCCACTATTAAAAAGCTTTAGAGCTGTGAGTAGTTGGGAGTGAATTTTCATTATAAACAGTACTGAATGTGTGGGTGTGTGGGTGTGTATCTGTGAGAGAAAGAATGTGTGTGTTTGTATATGTGTAGTGTTTTTTACGTTGTTTCCCAATTATCTGTCTCTTAGACTTTGACCTAAGGAAAAGAAAAAAAGAGAGAGAAAAAAAGAAAAAGAAAAAAAAGATTTTTTTTTTTTTAAGATTTTATTTATTTATTTGAGAGAGAGAGAATGAGAGAGAGCACATGAGAGGGGGGAGGGTCAGAGGGAGAAGCAGACTCCCTGCCGAGCAGGGAGCCCGATGCGGGACTCGATCCAGGGACTCCAGGATCATGACCTGAGCCG
>NC_138370.1:116572897-116592323 GCF_054177405.1 Leptonychotes weddellii | reverse complement strand
TTTGGGGTAAATACCCAGTAGTGCAATTGCTGGGTCATAGGGTAGCTCTATTTTTAACTTTTTGAGGAACCTCCATGCTGTTTTCCAGAGTGGCTGTACCAGCTTGTATTCCCACCAACAGTGTAGGAGGGTTCCCCTTTCTCCACATCCTTGCCAACATCTGTCGTTTCCTGACTTGTTCATTTTAGCCATTCTGACTGGTGTGAGGTGGTATCTCATTGAGGTTTTGATTTATATTTCCCTGATGTCGAGTGATGTTGAGCACTTTTTCACGTGTCTGTTGGCCATTTGGATGTCTTCTTTGGAGAAATGTCTGTTCATGTCTTCTGCCCATTTCTTGACTGGATTATGTGTTCTTTAGGTGTTGCGTTTGATAAGTTCTTTATAGATTTTGGATACTAGCCCTTTATCTGATATGTCATTTGCAAATATCTTCTCCCATTCTGTCAGTTGTCTTTTGGTTTTGTCAACTGTTTCCTCCATTTCCCTGATGATTAGTGATGTTGAGCATCTTTTCATGCTTACCGTCTGTATGTCTTCTTTGGAAAAATGTATATTCAGGTCCTCTGCCCATTTTTAAATTAGATTTTTTTTTTGGTGTTGAGTTATAGAAGTTCTTTATGTATTTTGGATATTCATCCTTTATTGGATATATGATTTGGAAATGTCTTCTCCCATTTAGTAGATTGCCTTTTGTTTTGTTAATGGTTTCCTTTGCTGTACAAAAGCTTTTAATTTTGAGGTAGTCTCAATAGTTTATTTTTGTTTGCCTTAGGAGACACATCTAGAAAAATGTTGATGTGGCTGATGTCAGAGAAATTACTGCCTGTGCTCTCTTCTAGGATTTTTATGGTTTCAGGTCTCACATTTAAGTCTTAAATCCATTTTGAGTTTATTTTTGTGTATGGTGTTAAGTGGTCCAGTTTCTTTTGCATGTAGCTGTCCAGTTTTTCCAGCACCATTTATTGAAGAGACTATCTTTTTCCCATTTTATATTCTTGCCTCCTTTGTCATAGATTAATTGACCATTAATCATGGGTTTGTTTATGGGGTCTGTATTCTGTTCCATTGATCTATGTGTCTTTTTGTGTCTGTATTATACTGTTTTGATTACTACAGTTTTGTAGTATATCTTGAAACCCAGGAGTGTGATATCTCCAGCTTTTTCCTCCCTGCCTTGCTTTGGCTATTTGGGATCTTTTGAAGTTCCATACAAATTATTTGTTCTAGTTCTGTGAAAAATGCTGTGGGTATTTTGATAGGCATTGCATTGAATCTGTAGATTGCTTTGGGTAATATGGACATTTTAACAATATTATCATGATCCATGAGCATGGAATATCTTTCCATTTATTTGTGTCATCTTCAGTTTTTTTTCATTAATGTTCTATAGTTTTCAGAGTCCAGGTCTTTCACCTCTTTGGTTAAGTCTATTCCTAGGTATTCTTTCTGGTGCAATTATAAATGGTGTTGGTTTCTTAATTTCTCTTTCTGCTACCTCATTATTAGTGTGTAGAAACACTATTGATTTCTAGGTATTAATTTTGTATCCTGAAACTTTACTGAATTCATTTATAACATCTAGTAGTTTTTTAGTGGAGTCTTTAGGATTTTCTATGTATCATCCTCATCAGTTTAACTTTTATCAATATGGATGCCTTTTATTTCTTTTTCTTGTCTGATTGCTGTGGCTTGGACTTCCAATACTATGTTGATAAAAGTGGGGAGAGTAGATATCCTTGTCGTGTTCTTAATCTTAGAGGAAAGGCTCTTAGTTTTTCATTGTTGAGTATATTATTAGCTGTGGGTTTTGTGTGTGTGTGTGTGTGTGTGTGTATAAGTGTGTATGTGTATATATACTTAGTCTAACGTCACTTAGTTGAGAGTTTTTTTTATCATGAATGGATGTTGGATTTTGTCAAATGCTTTGCAACTTTTGAGATGATCATATGATTTTTATACTTCATTTTGTTGATGGTGTATCACATTGATTGATTTGTGGATATTGAATCATGCTTGCATTTCTGGAATAAATCCCACTTGATCCTCGTGAATGATGTTTTTAGTGTATTGTTGTCCATGGTTTGCTAATCTTTTGTTGAGCATTTTTGCATCCAAGTTCAGGAATATTAGCCTGTAGGTTTTGTTTTTTTGTGGTATCTTTGTCTGGTTTTAGTATCAGAGTAATGCTGGCTTTGTAGAATATATTTGGAAGTTTTCCTTCTATTTTTTTGGAATAGTTTGAGGAGAATAAGTATTAATTATTTTCTGAATGTTTGGTAGAATTGACCTGTGAATCCATCTAGTCCAAGACTTTAATTTTTTGGTGGTTTTTGATTAGTGATTCAATTTCTTTACTTGTAATCAGTTTCTTCAGATTTTCTATTTCTTCCTGATTTAATTTTAGAAGATTGTATATTTTTAGAAATTTATCCATTTCTTCTAGATTGCTCAATTTGTTGGCATATAATTTTTCATGGTAGTCTCTTGTAATCCTTTGTATTTCTGTGGTTTTAGTTTTTATTGCTCTCTTATTTCTGATCTTATTTGGGTCTTTTTTCTTGATGAGTCTGGCTAAGGATTTATCAATTTTGTTTATCTTTTCAAAGAACCAGCTTTTCGTTTCATTGATTTTTTTTTCTACTGTGTTTTTCAGTGTCTGTGTTATTTATTTCTGCCCTGATCTTTATTATTTCCTTTTTTTCCCCTACTAACCTTGGGTTTTGCTTGTTCTTTTTCTAGTTCCTTGAGATGTAAGGTTAGGTTATTTATTTGAGCTCTTCTTTCTTGAGGGAGGCCTGTAGCACTATGTATTTTCTTCTTAGAACTGATTTCACTGTGTTCCAAAGATTTTAGATATTGTGTTTTCATTTTCATTTGTCTCAATGTTGTTGTTTTTTTTTATTTCTTTCGGCCCATTAGTTGTTAGGATCGTATTGTTTAGCCTCCATGTGTTTGTGTTGTTTCCATTTTTTTCCTTGTGATTTATTTCTAGTTTCATACCATTGTGATTGGAAAAGATACATGGTATGATTTCAGTCTTAAATTTATTGAGGCTTGTTTTGTGGCCTAATATGTGATCTCTTCTGGAGAGTGTTCCATGTGCACTTGAATGTGTATTGTTATTATTTTTTTATTATTTATTTATTTTTAAAAGTGTGTTTATTTATAATCTCTACACCCAGTGTGGGGCTTGAACTCACAACCCTGAGATTAAGAGTCACGTGCTCTACCAACTGAGCCAGTCAGGCACCCCTATTCTACTGTTTTTAGGTGCAATATTCTGTATGTATCTGTTATGTCCATCTGGTCCCATGTGTCATTCAAAGACACTGTTTCTTTTGTTGACTTTCTGCCTAGGTGATCTATCCATCCATTGATGTATAAGTGGTATGTTAAACTCTTCTAATATTATTGTATTACCATCAGTTTTTCCCTTATGCCCATTATTATTTGCTTTCTGCATTTAGGTGCTCTAGTGTTGGGTGTATAGTTGTTTACAATTGTTATATCTTCTTGTTGGATTGACCCCTTTATCATTATGTAAAGCCCTTCTTTATCTCTCATTACAGTCTTTATTTTAAAGTCTACTTTGTCTGATATAAGTATTGCTACCCTGCTTCCCCCCCACCACCACTTCCATATCCATGGTAAATGCATTATCATCTCTTTGCTTTCAGTCTGTGTCTTTAGATCTGAGGTGAGTCTCTTGTAAGCAGCAGGTGAATGGGTCTTGTTTCTTTATCCATTCTGCCATGGTAGGTCTTTCAATTGGAGCATTTAGGCCATTTACATTTAAAGTAATTATTGATAGATATTGCCATTTTGTTGTTTGTTTCCTGATTGGTTTTGTCTTATGTCTACTTATAGCCATTTATTTTCTACTTAAGGAAGTCCTGTTAACTGTTCTTGTAAGACTCCTTTATCTTTTGTTGCTGTAGTTCTTCTCTGTTCCTTCTTCTCCTGCACTCTTTCTTTGTCATTGATGAGTTTCTGTAGTCTTTTGTTTGGTGTTCTCTCTTTTTATTTTTTGTGTATCTATTATAGGTTTTAGGTTTGTGGTTACCATGAGATTCATATATGACATTCCTAAGTAAATAGCATTCTACATTAATTTAATGGTTATTTAAGATCAAACACATTCTTATTTAGAAAAAAAAAAAGAAAAACTTTTCTTTTTCCTCCCTGCCCCCTTTTTTTATTCCCGCCCCCATGTTTTATGTATATGTGATCATATTTTACATCTTTTTTTTAAAAGGTTTTGTTTATTTGAGAGAGAGAGTGTATGTGTGAGAGAGCAGGGGTGGGGGGAGGGGCAGAAGGAGAAGCAGACTCCCCGCTGAGCAGGGAGACCAAGGCAGGGCTTGATTCCAGGACCCTGGGATCATGACCTGAACTGAAGGCAGACACTTAACTGACTGAGCCACCCAGGCACCGTACATCCTTTTTTTTGTTGTTTTTTAAGATTTATTTATTTATTTGAGAGAGAGAGAGAATGTGAGCAGGGGGAGGGGCAAAGGGAGAAGGAGAGAGAGAATCTTAGGCAGACTCCACACCCAGCGTGGAGCCTCATGTGGGGCTTGATCTCACAACCCTGAGATCATGACCTGAGCCAAAATCAAGAGTCCGAGGCTTAACTGACTGAGCCTCCCAGGTGCCCCACATCTTTTATTCATAATTTTCTTATGTCTACTTACGGCCATTTATTTTCTACTTAAGGAAGTCCTGTTATAACTCTTCTTATAAGACTCCTTTATCTTTTGTTTGTCTAGGAAACTCTTTATCTTTCCTTCAAATTTAAATGATTACCTTGCCAGATAGAGTATTCTTGGCTGTAGGTTTTTTCCTTCCAGCACTTTGATTATGGCATGCCACTCCATCCTGACCTGCAAAGTTCCTGCTGAAAAATCAGCTGATAGTCTTAAGATTTTCCCTTTTAGGTAACTTTTTGTTTCTCTCTTATCAAATAACTTTCATTCAACTGAAATTCAGGATCTGTTTTTCTATGTCCACATATTTGTGAGGGACTAATTCACTTAATTAATGCAGGGGATGTTTATTGAATTTATACCATGGACTATATTAGGCATTTTGGAGAATATAAGATTATTTCACTCAAGAAACTTTTATTTAAAATGCTTATTGTGAGTAGGAGAGGTGGCCTGTGAGTAAATGCTAAAGTATACATGGAAGTGGTACCGAAAATTGGCTTCTTTGAGCTCAGTGAATCTTATATTTTATAACAAATTGCACAACAAGCACATGTTTTTTGTTCTGAAACAGGTTTCTGCATGTTTGTGCTGAGTTTGGTGAAGAAACATTATCGTCTGCAGTTTTATATGGTCTGTATTAACCATAACTACATATAATAAAAACGTGCTTATCCTTATTTTTTTTCTATAGTGAGAAGATCTAATCTGCTAGTTGATGTTTTGCCTAAATATGAGGGATATTTCAATTTTGGATGACTATTAAATACAAAAGGTTTAAGTTGTACAATTTTTGAAGATTTAAAAATTTTAACTGTTTTCAAAGTATCTACCATACTTTTCCATGGAAAGTAACTATAATTATTTGTCCTTAGCCTGAGCATAGAGAGAACAGAACATACATTTTCTTGGTAGCTATGGTTAGTCACACAGTTAATTGCATAATTCTTTTTGCCCTAAGGTGTTTTATGCAGTTTATCACTGAACTGTGTTGAGTATTTTATGAAATTTGTCACTGTGTATGATGAATTTTTCTTATTTTCTTAAAAGGTAGCTAATTATAAGATTATAAAATGGAAAATATAGTATTTAATTCTGTGAATTCATGTATTAGTAAGGCTTATTTTGTATTTGGATATATTTACTATTTTTATGCTTTGCTTTTCTCCACTGAGACATTCTGCTGAGCAGCATCACTGGGAAACTGTAGTATTTCTTTACATTTCTGATTTTTCGGGATCCTAAGAGGAGAGTAAAATTATCCGTGAAAATCTAGAAACCATCAAGACAAGTTAGAGATAATAGAATCGCCTATGAAAATATAAATGGTGCCTACTGGAAAAAAATCATTTATGCATTTTGAAGCAACCAAGATAAAAGAGAATTTGACCTTTTATGCAGATAAAAATAAAACAAAAAACTAATACATTATTTGCCAAAATGGGAAATAGGTTTATTATGAATAAATCCAAATCTTAAGAATGTTGAACATTTTACAAATTCCAGTCAAAATTATGAGACAAATATATAGAAACATTAAGTTTTGTTTTTTTTTTCACATTCTACTCATACTGGTGATGCTAAAAGAATTATTAAAGTGGCATCTCTCAGTCTAGGTGGACTTGACGAAACACACAAGTTTGAGATTCTGAAATTGAATACTGTCATTGAATAGTGTACTGTAAAGGCCAGCTTTCAGGTATGGAAAGCTGGTGTTTAAGGGTAACTGGTCCCTGCTGGTTTGAATTATTTGAAGACAGAAATAACTCTTTATGGGAAAAAGTTACCAGAATGAACTCCAAAAGAAAAGCTTTTCACATTTTTAATGCAGAATGCAGCCAGAGTAAAATGTTCCTCTCTAAGTGCTGTAACAACACCATAAATTTCTCATTATCATTTTAATCTAATGATTCAAGAGTATTGTATATTTTGTATATGTTTTTAAATTCAGTAGTGTTTCTCAGTATTGTTAGCATTCCATTTGTGTATAAATTAAGATTACTTTGTTAAATGTCTTCGTGGTTTTAAGGTTCCAGTAGGCACCAAAATGACTATAATTTACTAACAGCATTTATTTTTACAATCCCTATCTTACAAAATTTGACCAAAAGTCATGCTAGAAATTTATGTTTCAAAATTGCTATTTTGCTCCAGGGCTGCCCTGATCAGCTGTGTTCACTAATTGTTGTGTTGTTGGGCTATTAACAGTTCGCATGGACTCATGTCACTTTACTGATAACAGTTACTCAGTCACATCTTGTCATCCAAAATCTGTTTGAAGGCATGATATGGTAAGGGGACAGCATTATGCTGCTTTGTATTTGTGTCCTAGCCTTTTTAAAGCTCTTTCACATTGGACAGTGCCTTGTAGATTTCTGCTAAAATGTACTCTTTATTGTTGCTCTCTTTCACTAAAATACCTTACTGAGTTTTGCTTACTATTTGACAACTGAAGACAAACGCTTTGTTAACAACTTGAAAACCCTTCTTTTTCGGGTTGCAAATAAAATGCAGGAAGTCCTCATAAAAGCTCCCAAAATTAATTACATTTTCAGGTGTTAACTACACCTTAATGTGGCTGTTTACAAAGCATACATAGACTTTAAAAAGAGTATATTATTTTTGTGGAATGCAAAAGAACATGAAAGTTTGCTTCTTAGCAAACAGTGTGCTGCCAATGTATTTTCTCTGGGTGAAAGTTGGGTAGGTTCTACTCTGCCTTTATATAGGAGTGGGTGTCCAGATTTCAGATGGAATTACTTGCTGTGTAGCAGTGACTTGAAGATTCAAAAAGCATTTTTATTAGTTTGAAATTATAAAAATTACTAGTTAAAAATCAGAGTGGAGAAAAACGATTTAAGAAATCTGACCATATTATCCCCACATTCTTTTTAAACCCATTAATTAAAATCTTTTATAGTTGATAGGTTTTGTCAAGATAAAACCCTTCACAGCTTCATGTTTGGGTTTTTTATACCAAGGTTGTGTGTGTGTGTGTGTGTGTGTGTGTGTGTGTGTGTGTGTAAAACAGAATCATTTTAAGATTGTCTTCCATATGCAAACTTCTAATTGATAGGGGGCAGTTACTGAAATTAGTAGGTTCTGTACAATTAGTAGGGTTTAATGGAACTATAGGCTAAGGTAGAATTAAAATTGATAGTTCTTCCTGAAAAAGGATTTGTATTAAGAGCTTGGTATAAATTTATGAGATTATATTGTGTCTAAACAAATAACTAATTTCCATTTTGAAAGGCTGCTTTTTTTAAAAAAATTTTTTGTGCTATTATAACTTGTTCCTCATAAAACTGAAATTTGAAAGTCCATAGCTATAGAAATGGATTGCTTAATATTAAAATTAAATTGATTATTTAATATTTTCCTTAGCAATATTCTCCTGGTATGTTGGTTTATTTATAGATTTTGCTCTGCTGAATTGCATTAAACAGATCTGGGCAAATTTACTTGATATTTATCATTTCTACTAATGTTTTGGCAAATGTTATGTTCTGGATGAAGCTGCAGTATAGTCCAAAGGGTTATTGCATTGGTTCATTATGAGTCATAACCTGTATAAGTGTTTGCCACGTAATCATACGGATTTTTTTTCTGGTTTTCTTTAAGGTTCCTTGTTCCAATATCAAGTGTTATTTGCAATGACATAACTGCTTACCTTTTTGGATTTTTTTTTGGGAGGACTCCATTAATTAAGGTAATGGAACAACATCTCAAGCAGGCCATTACCATAACCTTAAAGATGAGCCACTGGCGAAAATTCCCAACAATTTGGTGCTGTTGCACATTTTTATTTTTGAGGTGCTTTGATTTTCCCGTAGCTGTATTTAACAGCCACAGTGTAGGGGTAGTGAGCCATATTTCCCAATGATTCCATCTAGATTCTTCATGAGACATTCTCTTGGCTCCATCAATAAGGACCTGACTCCCATCAGTTATCCTCCATCTTGTGAAGGCTCATTTCATCTTTCTGCTGGTTTCTTTCCATTAGCTGTAGTGCAAGTTGTCGTCTTCCATTCTCTAGCGACCCTACAAACAAGCCTTTCCTAGACTCGCTTTCCCCTCAAGCCATCTCATTTATCACCTCCTTTACCAAATTTTTTGAAAGTGTACACTTAACCATCTTCACATACTCATGTCCATTTGTAAAACTTCTACACCCAAACTCATTTCAAAAAAACCCCGAGGCCCTACAATAAAATACTGATAATGCAAGTAATAAGTAAAGGTTAAGATAAGGGAAAGAAAAATACACATGTGCAGACCATGTTGTTTTGCCTTAGATTTGGTTCTACTTACAGTCAGTGGAGGCAAGGAAGGAAATGAATTAAGTTATACAGTTCTCCTTTAGGGGAAGAAAGAAACAAACTGATTCCTCATGGAAAAACAGACCTTTTACTAGAACTGATTACTTTTAAACAAACTTTTCATGTTGGGGCTTTAGATACGATTCATTCCATTCATGTATTGGGTGGGCAAAGTCTTTAATAATATTCCCACAAATATGTTAATTGGCTATTTTGATGTTACTATATGAAGGCAGTTTGGAGGGATTGAGACAGTTGTGTAGATACAAAACCTGTTTGATCAGAATGATACAAGAGTAGCTTAAGTGTTTCCAGAGGAAAGCATGGACTGCTTATCCTTCAAGACAATCTTCCATAAATTCTTCCCCATATAGGAGTCTAGCATACAACATCAGGCTGAGCTGTAGGGATACTGGCAAGCAAGCTATATATATATATGTGTGTGTGTGTGTGTGTATATATAACATTTCTAAAGCTGCTTCAGCATAAGAGCAGGTGATTAAATATTAAAGGCTTCTATACCAGATGAGAAGTTTTTGGCTTAGGAAGTCTCCAAAGAGGCTGTTATGGTTGTAAAAGAATGTTACTGTCTGATTTTGAACATAGATTCCTATTGAATTTACCAGGCTGGATTAGTTGTGTAATATACCCATATGTAATTAAACAAGTTAACCCCTAAATCAATTTGATATAGATCAATTTAACTTGATAAGTTATCTTTATTTTTTTTAAAGATTTATTTATTTGAGAGAGAGAGAATACAAGTTGGCGGGGGCGGGGGGCAGAATAAAGGGAGAGAGAGAATCTCCACGTAGACTCCCCTGCTGAGCACAGAGCCTGACACAGGGCTCAATTCCAGGACCCTGAGATCATGACCTACTCAGAACTCAAGAGCCAGATGCCCAACTGACTGAGCCACCCTGGTGCCTGATAAGTTATCTTTAAAATAATCAACAGGCACTTTTGAATTTGAGTCAACTCTTACTTCATGATAGTAATACTGAATTATCCTAGGAAATGGTGTATATCAGTCTCCTCTGTGGCAGAATTGTTTACAGATTTGTCAAGAAACTGGTTCTATCAACCCTTTTGGCTTTGGGCTTTATGAACATCATTAGGACAAGAGGTCTATAAAGAGATCGTGTAGTTTAGCCTGTCACCTGTTTCTATCTGCATAAACTTCTGATATTTATTTGGCTTCTGTCCCCACCCATCCACTGAAAGGGTCATCACAGAGGTCATCAGTGATCTCCAGATGACCAGATCCCTCTATATCAGTCCTTACCTTATAGGGCACCTGAGGCAGTTAGTGCTGTCCACTCCCAAATCTTTTCCTCCTGCCCCTGCATCACTGATTTCCAAACTTTCCTCCAGATTTCTCTGCCTGAATGCCCCATTGACTGAGAAACAATAGCCGGAATCTGAAACAGTATCTATTCTTAGAAGCACAACATGTTCCTTTCTTCATGGAGACAGACATAGATTGTGACCAAAGGGAGAAGGATATGTGAATACTTGTGGAGCAAATACTGTATCTGGAGTGTTTTGCCATTTCAGAAAGAGGTCTGTTGTATGCATGGCATTTTTGGGAATATACGAAAATCTGATGTGCTGCAATGTCCATGTTTTGTTATACTCATTCTATTTTTTTTTTGTCAGTGGTAGTTCAATACAGACCATATGTACTTGGAATGAGTACATCTTATCCTTACTGCAAGAACTACACTATTGTGGGGGTTTATATAAGCATAAAAGTCATGGGATGATGATTTCAATCTAGAGCTTATAGTTCTTTGAGAGAGAAAAAAATAAGTTGAGGTTATACAGAAACAGATATATTCACAGTATGTCAAATGTTTGAGGGTCTAATATGTTAGATATTACTAGAGAAATTGCACAAATAAATCAGGATCATGGAATGAAGGAAAAAGGGTTGCATAGCCATTCCAATAAGAAAAAAGTAAGGAGAGATGTATAAGGTATTGTGGGAATTCGTTGAAGAGAGTCTGCCTATGTATTTGTGTGTTTTTTGAGTGCAGTAACTCTTTTTAATTTATTTGGCCTTTTTAGTTGTCTCCTAAAAAGACTTGGGAAGGATTCATTGGCGGTTTCTTTTCCACAGTCGTGTTTGGATTCATTGTGAGTTTTGCTGGGATTTTTATTTATATTTTGAAAAATTATGGCAAGTTTTATTAATCTGTTCTAAACCTAAAAAACTGAACCACAAAATGTTAATAATGTATTTACTGAAATGCACTAAACAGAACCAATTCTGTACCCCAGTAGCTCTGATCATGGCCTCGTATCAGAATTACCTGGGAATCTTATACAAAATCTATGTCCCAGCCCTATCCCAGGTCAGTTAACTTCCCCAGCTGGTTCTAATGTACAGTTAGGCTTGAGACCCATTGCTGTGCTGTTGTGTTTTGGTAGTTTCTGACAGTTGTTCTGCCTTACGGGGGACACAGGTGCTGGGACAAGTAGTGGCTTTGAGTAGAGCAGAGAACGCAAATGATGTTGAAGAACTCTGCCTCCTTAATACATACTAGCTGATTGACTTAGTGGGTGCTGCTGTGAGCCCAGCCTGCAGGAACAGTTTGTTAAAAATAATTGACATTGACTTTTACCCATGCATAACAGATATTGTTAATGTTTTAAAAATTGGTGTACAGTTATGGAATTTAGGTTTTTATTAAAAGAGGTCTTGTGAGAATCAAAGATAACAATGAAATGACTGGAAAAAAGATAAGTATACAAAAAATGTTAGGAAGTTTAATTTTTGAAGAGCCTAATGAAAAGAGATTGATAAATATTTTATATATATATATTTTTTCATTCGTTTCATGGACTTTTGCTTTGTTATTCAGGCTGCCTACATGTTATCCAAATACCAATACTTTGTCTGCCCAGTGGAATACCGAAGTGATGTAAACTCCTTTGTTACAGAATGTGAACCCTCCGAACTTTTCCAGCTTCAGAGTTATTCACTTCCTCCCTTTCTAAAGGCAGTGTTGAGACGGGTAAGATAAACATAGTTAAGGATCTTGTATCCCAAAGATTAAGGTTCATTTAAAAGTAGGACTAAACATTTTACAAGAAATCAATTTCTACAGAATTTTTAACTCTTTGCTACAGAAGTGGTATCCCTGTCTGCTTAGCATCAATAATATTTTCTATCCCCTTGTGATTTCCCTTTCTTGAACATAAAATGAGTATTACTATCACAAACCAGCTGTCTGTTAGGAATTTACTTACCTAGTGGTTTGAATGATTGATTACTGATGGTAATTTATCTTGTTTGTTTTGCAAACATTTTCCAGTATTCCTTAGATTTCTATAGATCTTAGATTTCTATAAATCTACTTGTAACTGGTAGGAACTGACTCAATTTAAAGCTTAATTAAAATTCAACAGCTCAAAGATTCCTTGATTTTTAGGGGACCTTTAATAGTACAGAAAGCTGCTGCTTCTAAAAAATCAATTTCCCTTTGAAAAGCACACTGTTGCCATTTAAAGGCAATGTTGAGGTCTCTCACTGAAGGATGTTGACAAGCTATCCATTAGAACTCTGCTGATATTTGCCATCAAGACCGGTGGGTAGTTGGTTCAAGTAAGGAATCAAACAGTTGTGTGTGTGTGCTGTGTATGTGTGTGTATCTGAAATATTTTTAACTAAAGTCCATAATTTTTGAGGAGCAGGTTAACCAACAAATTATTTCTCTCCTTGTGTGTGCAATACATTAAATCCAAGAATTTTTTTCAATGTCCAAGCCATCTGTTATCTGCTATAAAACTTTTTGATACTACCGATCTTTGATTGGGGCAAGGCCTTTGCTTTGAGAACAGGTCGAGATTGGTGTTCTGAATGATCTTTCTAAAGCCTACCTATTTATGCACTGTCTACAATTTGTAGTTTCAGTCTCTTTAAAGTGGAGCAAGAACCAAGAATTTACAAAATAATTTGCCTGCAGAATTCTTCTCAATTTTTATTATCTCCTCCCTGAATCTTTTATGACTGTCTTGCTGATGCTCAATTTGGTGGTCTTTTTTAAAGCAACTTAAAGACAAACTTTTCCCTCGTTTTGTCATATAAAATTAAAGTGAAATAAAATACAAAAGTTACAATTATGAAGTTCTACTGGTAAGAAGCAAATTCAGAAATTAACTCAACTGATTCTTACCAAGCCTACAAATCAAGTGTTATAGAAGTTTCTAGATGAACTAGAGTATCCTGCCAACTGCAAGATTTTAGTGTGCCAGGTGCCGTCAGTATGCTTAGAGAGGGAATGGAGAGTGCTGGCTAAGCAGAGGATGGGAATGCCAGCTTACAACATATTTTTCTCCCATGGTCCTGAAAGTTTATGAAGTTAACAAAAATGTGGTATAATGGTTTAATATTTATATCATGGTTCTTAGTTTAGGTGGCATGCTCAAATACAACTTTAATGCAGTTAAATCCCTTCCCCCTTTATTTTCTCTTTAGGAAACAGTGAGCTTGTATCCTTTCCAGATACACAGCATTGCTCTTTCAACGTTTGCATCTTTGATTGGCCCTTTTGGAGGCTTCTTTGCCAGTGGATTCAAAAGAGCTTTCAAAATCAAGGTATGTGTTTAGAATCTTTGTTACATTATTAGGGAATATAATTTGAGAATATAATATAGTTGTAATTTGGTTCTTTCTTGGTCTCCCACATTAAGCCTCTGGGAAAAAAACTTTTACATCCTGTTTGTTTCAGCTTCACAGAAATGCTTCCTGGCTGATTTGAGTATTTTCTCTCTTGTTAAATTTTGGACATGCCATGTTAATACATTTTAAAGTGTTATGTCAGCCTCATTTATAGAATTGGCATGTGGTCACTTAATGTTGGGACACAGAATCTTGGTCCTTCAAGTGCTCACCCAAAAAGCCAGCTGTGAATTGTCTGAAGTTTACATGTTGCGCCAGAGTCTCGATTGAAGAGACAAGCAGGGGACCCTTTGGATATAACCGTCCATTCTCCTAGATCTGGGGTCAGTGAACTCTTCCTCTAAAGGGAGAAATCGTTTATTAATCATATTGCAGCTACTCAACTCTGAACTCTGCCACTGTAGTGCAAAGCCCTGTGGGCAATATGTCAACGAATGGCCATGACTGGGTTTTAATAAAACTTTTACAAAAACAGGCAGTGGGCTAGACTTGGACTCTGGGACATAGTTTGCTGATCTCTCTTCCAGATACTTGAAATTTTCCCTATATTTCATTTAATTTGGATTCTCATAAAGTCATATATATTTTATCCTATTATCCCAGCTGTCCTCACATGCCTTCACTAAGATTGAATGTTGTGCCATTGGGAGTCAGGGAGTGGCTATTGAAAGTGGGGTGAACAGAGCAGGCCTCTCTGAAGGAGGTGGCGTTTGAGCAGGGGTCTGAGAAAAGGAGAATGAGTCCTGTAGAGAAGTGGAAGGAAGAGAGTTCCAGTGAGTGCAAAGGAGAGGAGGAGCTTAGGCTATTTGAAGGGGAGTGAGAACAGTGTGACTGTAGTAGAGAGGAGGCATTCAGACTGCAGAATTGGTGGGGCCAGATCAGCGGGGCTGCAGAAGTCAGGGATATAAACAAACCCTCAGTGAGCACTTAAAAGGGGGAAGATACTATGTTAGGTGGAACGCAGTATGCGGAAGTGTATAAATGTCCCTGTTCTCCAGATGCTCACCACCTGCTAGGGAAGACAACACTTGCCCACAGCGAACCATAGCAAGAACTGTGCACGGAGACTGTCATGTCAAGGCTGCAAACAGCAGAGTGGAATTGAGTTACTATGGCTCTCTTGTTGCTTCAGAGAACAGGGAAGAGAAGGAAGGAAATGTGTGGGCAAAAAGTAACTGAAGAATTTTTCAATAATTGTTTGAAACAGAGAAATGTTACATTTAGAATGGTATTTTCTTCAGTGGTCTTTAATGCAAGGTTTATTCTTGAATGATAGATTATTTTGCATGTCTGAAATGAAGGTATAATAGCTGTTGCATTTAGATGTTTTTAGGTTGTGAGCGTATGCTAGAAGAGCAGTCCGTCATTTCCATATCCTTAGCACCCAGACATGTGGCTTGATCTATAGAGTCCACTTGAGAGACTTACTAACCATTCCCTCCACTTGGCCATTTAATGGACTAACGTGTCCCACATGATCTGTTTTGGTTTTCTTTTTACCCCAATACTTAAAGAAGAATATGCATTATAGTAGCAAAATATTTATTTCAGAGTAAAAACTGTTAGGATAAACATGAGTTAGAACTAATAGTACATCTGTCAACAACACTAAAAAGAGCTCCTCAGATAATTTCCGGTGAAACAGAAAAGTAAGCTAGAACAATGTTAGATTAATAATAGCCGATAGTGCTTCTGATTTAGAAAAAGGTTTATTAACTTTAAAAAGTTAGTGTTAGATTTAATTAATATTTAATTAGTGTTACTTGAATGCTCTTGGTCAGTTCGGTAATGATTCTAACATGGGTACGTATTTGAAAGATGTGGTTTTAACTTGTGAGACATGTTCTAGTAAGTCTGTATTTAGTGAGAAAATCAGGTAGTAAAGTATTTTCTTTAGAGCCCCTGATGCCAAGAGACATTTACAGGTAGGAGTTTTATAGAAGGCGATTTTTTGAAAATTTGCTCATATGTTTGTTTCTGAAGGATTTTGCAAACACCATTCCTGGACATGGCGGGATAATGGACAGATTTGATTGTCAGTATTTGATGGCAACTTTTGTGCACGTGTACATCACAAGTTTTATAAGGTACTTTTAGATTTTTTTAAAAATGTTTTATTAGATGATTTCTTTGAGTTCTCATTTCCATAGGCATTAGTTTGAATGAGTTACTTTTTCTGTCAGTGGTAATTTATAATATAAAAAGGGAATGGTGGTCCCTGGAGTTTGCATCACATTGTAGCCCTGAGAAGTATGATTAAGGAGAAATTAAGAAGAAATAATTAAATTATAATTATTTTACACACATTTGAACAACTTAAGTAATAGTATATGTCATGGTCTTTAATAGGGCCAAGGTAAAATCTAGGTAATGTGGATGGTACTGGATTGAATCATCGGATTTCCCATTTTCTGTGGTATACAATGACAGTGAATACTAACTAAAAAGGAAGAGGACGTAATAATTCATCCAGTCCACCAGTTATTGCTTGAGTGCCTGTGATGTGTTGGGGAATGTTCTAGGCATGGATATAGCAAAGAACAAAACAAAGTCCCTGCCCTCAGAGCTTACATTCTTACTGGGGAGCTGGAGAGAGAAGGGGCAGAAACAGACAAAAAACAAACCTAGTTTGTTAGCTGGTGGTTAAGTGCCGTGGAGAAAAATAAAGCGGGCCAGGGGATTATGGTTGTATGGGAGGTGGAGAAGTGGGGTGAATGGAGGGGTGTTGCTTTTTTATATAGGGTGGTTTATTCTTGTTATTAAACCCATAAGGTTTTGGATGTGACCTAAAATGCTAGTTTGGGATATGAAAGCAAACCACAGCAAGCACACATTAACTTTATTTTCCATGGTCTCTACTAAGTGCCTGACCACAGAAAATACGTACTTCCTTCAGAGAGTATTTAGAAACTCGTATTTGTAGATCCCGAAACACGTATTTTAAATATATACCCAGAGCAGTATAGGAATTTTGTATTAATTTTTATTTTTCTTGAGCAGTCTTGTTAGGAGTTTATTTCATTAATCTTTTCAAAGAATCAAGTTCTGGCTTTGTTAACTTTCTATTTCATTGATGTCCACTTGCATCTTTCATTCTTTTCATCTTTCTTGAGATGGAATTTGCTGTTGCTTTTTGAGCTTCTTGAGATAAAGCTTAGGTTATTGATTTTCAGCCTTCTTGTCTGATATATTCATCTAAGACTGTAAATTCCCTCTTAAGTACTACCTTATTCTCATCTTCCATGTTACCTTTGTACTTTCATTATCAGTTACAAATATTTCCTGATTTCCAGTATGATACCTTCTTTGACACATGGATTATTTAGATGTGTATTGATTGCTTTCCAAACAAATGGAGATTTCCTCATTCTCCTTTATTGACTTTTGCCTTCATTCCACGTGGTCAGAAAACATACTCTTTATTATTTCAGTTTTTAATAGTTGGGGAGGCTTGTTTTGTGCCCCAGCATATAGTCTGTTCAGGTATGTGTCCATGTGCCCCTGGAGCATGTGTGCATCTGCAGGTTGGGGATGTAGGCTTGTACCCGCCAGTTAGGTGAGGTTTAGCTAAATCTTCTGTACTGATTGTTTGGTTTGTTTTTTCCATTTTTCATTTTTTCAGGAAGAGAGCTTTGTCAGAATATCCCACCGTGATTTTTTTTTTTAAACTTTTATCTACTTATTTTAGAGAGAGAGCACAAGCAGGGAGGGGCAGAGGGAGGGAGAGAGAATCCCAAGCAGGTTCTATAGCCAGCATGGAGCCCAACTCGGGCCCAACCTCACGACCCTGAGATCATGACCTGAGCCAAAATCAAGAGTCAGACGCTCAACCCCTGAGCCACCCAGGCCCCTTCTCTCCCACTGTGATTGTAAATTTACTTACTCCTAGTCTGCCAGTTTTTGCTTTATGTATTTTGCGGTGGTTTTAGGTATATACACATTTAGGACTGTCCTATCTCCCTATTGAATCGCTTCTAATGTCATTCTATAACATCTATCTTTATATACCACTTGCTTAAAGCCTGTTTTGTTGGATATTAGAAGAATGGCATCAGGGGCACCTGGGTGGCTCAGTCTTTGGGCGTCTGCCTTCAGCTCGGGTCATGATCCTGGAGTCCTGGGATCGAGCCCCACATTGGGCTCCCTGCTCAGCGGGAAGCCTGCTTCTCCCTCTCCCACTCCCTCTGATTGTGTCCCCTCTCTTGCTGTGTCTCTCTCTGTCAAATAAATAGATAAAATCTTTAAAAAAAAAAAAAAAGAAGAATGGCATCAGCCTTCTTTTGGTTAGTATTTATATAGTGTGCTCACGCTCTCTCAAATAAATAAATAAATAAATCTTTAAAAAAAAATAGTGTGTTTCTTTTCTAACAAATATATAGCTTGATTTTAGTTTTTTTTTTAATAACCCAGATGACAACCTTTGTCTTTTTTTTTTTTAAGATTTTTATTTATTTGAGACAGAGCAAGAGAGAGAGAGAGAGCATGAGTTGGGGTGGGGGAGCGGCAGAGGGAGAGGGAGAAGCAGGCTCCCCACTGAGCAAGGAGCCCGATGTGGGACTTGATCCCAGGACCCTGAGATCATGACCTGAGCCAAAGGTGGGGCTTAATTGACTGAGCCATCCAGGCGCCCCCAACCTTTGTCTTTTTAGTTGGAGTGTCTAATCCATTTATATGGCAGTTTCTGATATATCTGAGTATTAGTAATTAATGTTTAAATCCTTAGAACTCTGGGGGCACCTGGGTGGCTTAGATGGTTAAGCGTCCGCCTTCAGCTCAGGTCATGATCCCAGGGTCCTGGGATCAAGCCCTACGTCGGGCTCCCTGCTTGGTAGGGAGCATGCTTCTCCCTCTGCCTCTGCTGTTCCCCCTGCTTGTGCTCTCTCACTCTCTCTGTCAAATAAATAAATAAAATCTTAAAAAAAAAATTGGGAAAAAAAAATCCTTAGAAGTCTTTTTTCAGATGGTGGCAGCTTTTAGGGCATTAACTCACTTTTTTTTTTTTTTTAACCTGCTATTCTCTCACTAGAGAGAAGTAATGCTGAGCCACGTTGTCTACCATTTGAAAGCAAATACTTAGACTATTAGAAATACAGGGCTAGTGCCAGGGTGCATCTAGCTGGGAGCACCTGCTGACATAATTTTGCATTTAGCTGAACTTGCTACAATACTCTTCCTTTTCTCTGTGGGCCCCTACTCTGGGTTTGGTAGGAAGTTGCTGAATCTTTTGAAGACATGTAAGACAAGCTGTGCCCTGCCTTGAGCAGACAGTGGCTGTGAGAGGCATCCGGCCGCACTTTTGGCAGATGAGCTGCGGCACGTGCACGAAGGTAACCCAGGGGATGGCAAATCTGTGCTGTGGGTTTTTTAACCGAAGACTTCTGTTGTGATATCCCTATATAGCGGACATTTCTTTGTTGCTGGGTTTTCTATTTCCTATAATTCCATTTGAACTGAACAGTCCTAATCATAAATTTAGTTACCTGTGTAAATGTCTTTCTCAGAATTCGGTGCCCTTCTCCCATATATCATTTACGCCTTGCTGTTTTCCATTGGATTTTACTAATCTCTCTTTACAAGAAGTGAACCATAATCTGCTTTTCGTATTCAAATGGACTGTAGAAATTGCAGAGAACGACACATCTGCATTAAAGTCTGAATTCGGTTCATTCGGAACGTGACAAAATAGCAGTGCAGAAGACCACACAGGTGTA
>NC_138370.1:116555629-116572797 GCF_054177405.1 Leptonychotes weddellii | reverse complement strand
GCACCGCACCACTGCCTCCCCTTGCTGCCTCAGCTCCCCTGGGCTCGCCTCCCCCTCCTGGGACTGCTGGCAGGGGCTGAGGAGGGCAGGCTGTCCGCCTCCTTGTCCTCCTTTCAACGAGAAAGGACCCACTTTTGTCTCCTACATTGGGGTTCACCGAAGACTCTCTTTGGACAAAGGCTGTGGCATCTACTGCAGATCCCGGGTAGCAGCTTCAGTGCCGGGTCAGCACCTGTGTCCTGTCTCTCGAACATTCATAATACCCCAGGGGCACTTCTCGAGGTTTCTTTGAAGCTAAAAATTTAAAGTATATTTTCCTGCCCTCTTCTGGCTTCTCTTCATCCACCGGGACTTCTGCTCCTTTCCTTACAGGATGGTTTATGTGTCTTGACCAGTCAGGATTCATTCCCTGTTCCCACCTCTAACTCAGGTTGCCCCTTTGAGAAGCTTTGTAGAACTTAGATCTGCACCCCCTAGATTGCCTAGTGTTGTTCCTGCATTTTGTGTTTGTGTGTTCTCCCCAAATCTAGACTGTATGCCTCTCAGTGTCGAATATTTCCGGGGCTTTTTTTCCCTCTGACACTAACATTGGGCACTAAAGTGAGCTTGATCAAGTAAAGGTTGTTACTCTTAAGTGCATGATTTATTTTCAGTTGGGGGTATATGCTTCCTTTAGGTCTCTCAAAATAGCATGAACTTGGCCTTTTCTGCTTTGTTATCAGGGGTCCGAATCCCAGCAAAGTGCTTCAGCAGTTGTTGGTGCTTCAACCGGAACAGCAGTTAAATATATATAAAACCCTGAAGACTCATCTGATTGAGAAAGGAATCCTACAGCCCACCTTAAAGGTATAGCTGGATCCAGAAAGGGAAGGACTGACCATAAGGAGCTCTACAGAAAAGCACTGACAGATGAAATTTTGTAATTGTACAGAAAACTGGTTGAAAATGAAATAGATTGACGTTTTACAGACACGAATGTCTCTTCTCGAAATTACTGTGAATATTTAACACTTACTTGATCCAAGTTATAAAATAAGTAACAAATTATCAGCAAAAGATCCTGTACTTTTTCTAAAGTGTATTTTCTGATGTTAACTTCCTTCCCCAGACGTGCTAGGTTTCATAATGTAAAAGACTTGTGTTTTAGAGTCAAACAGGAAAAAAGTAAATTGAGGATGTCTTAAGATTGCATCTGGCATTGTGCCCTTTGCACAAATATTTACTTTTGTACTTGGAGCTGCTCTTAATTTTAACAAAGTGTTTTATGTAAGGCACAATAGGAAGTTCGTTCTCCTGTACTTCCTCCTCTTAGTCTGAAGTCCTTTCTGAAGGGCTGAGTTGGATCCAAAAAAAAAAAAAAAATGCTTGTCCATTTTTCAAAGTAAGTAAGTAATCATTTGCCAGGGGAAAACATTCCACTTTTAGGTAGGTTCAAAAAGAGCAGACATTAAACTCCACTCCTGATAAAATTTGGAAAAACATGACAGTTGCAAGAAAAACAAAGGAGAATTCTGCTATGGAGAACACAATGTACGCATCCTCCTCAGATTATCTCCACGGAAGACAGTGATGCACGACCCAGGCCACCTCTTGGTGGAATTCTCTGCTTTTGCTTGTTTCCCAGTGAACTGGTTTCCATCAGTTCTGCAGCCTCAAGCACATAAGATCAATATAGAGGGTAGCGAGTAGGGGTGGTAGCTGACGCAGAGCGGGGGTGCGGGGGGTGCTCCTCTGAGCCAGAGCGGCCCATCCCCGGAGGAGGCTCCGCATGCCTGTGTCCCAGGGCCTTCCCTGCTGGAGCCCTGGGCGTCCGCGGGACACTCACCTGGCAAGAAGGAAGATCTGCCTGCAGACTCAAGCCCCGACCAGCTCCCTGCTAACAGCTAATCTTTGCTCCCTTCCTATTTCACATCATGTCATGAAATCTGAGGACATCAGCTGATGATTTTTTTCTTCTGAGAGTGAAAATCAAGCAGAAGTGATTCTCATCAAGAACCAAAAGCACATGAATGCCAAACCTTTCCTCTGTGGGACTGGACACTGTAACCAGATAAGAAGTTTATTCTCATGGTGAATGTAAATAAGCTACAGCTGCTGTGTGTTCCCCATGACCGTATTTATTGTAGTGCAGGGAGCCTCCGGAAAATTGCCTAGTGCTCCTTGGCTAACTGTTCAGAGAGGAGAAAAATAGATTTTAAAGAATGTTTTGCTAATGAAAAGAGTAAATATTTTTGTTTAAATCAGAAACAGATTTCACTTATTTTAGATTTCCGTTCTCCGACTATACCTGAAATAAAAGAGGACACATCTGCCTGGGATCCATGGATGGAAGTCTATAACTAGCAGCTTCATCATGTGCGCTACATGATTACAGTAGATCTACTTAAACTCGGTACCAAGAGTCTAATTTCTCAGTTTGGCCCGCATGCAGTCAATTCGTCCGCATGGGATGTGTACAGTCAGCATTATTTCAGACCATCCCGTGAAAACCTAGAATCGGCACTGAAAATGTTTTTATAGGAGGGAATGATTCCTTTTTAAAGTCAGGCTACCTACAGGTTTAATTTTCAGCATCTCTCATTTATATTTGCCTCATTAAAAGCTCCAAATGCTGATCAGAAAAGAATTTAGATTAGCAGAGGTTAAAAAATAAGAAGAAAAATTTGTCACAGGAGCTTACATTGAAAACTTGATTTGCACAATAAGAAAGAACTGCTTGGAGATACATTGTTCCCTCCGCATTTTTCTTTAAAGTGATTGGTGAGGCACGGCAGTGCAGAATTATAAGAGAGCATTACTGAATACATGTATTATAAAATCAGTCCTATTATAAACAAAACACAAAGCTAGAAATATTTGGGGTCACAGTAATAGCTTTCCTCAAATATACTTTTAGAGGTGGGTGTACATTATTCTATATGTAAAAAAGTAAATTCTTAATTTTAACAGAGCTCTAACGACCTTTTTAGTGTACTTTTATAGCATGTATATTAAAATAGAATATATTTTAGCAAAAGATTGCCATAAAACCCTGACTTTGATCATTTTTATATTCGCACTGTGAAGAGAGCTTAAATTCCAGTGTAGGAATGTGGTGGCAGGAAAATAAAAGACTGGGGACTTCCTTCACAGTAATAGCTAATTGTTCCAAATTTGCTATTTTTGGAGGTACTCTACTTGTACTAATTGCTTGACTTTTTAACCTGTGGGATGCAAATGTTTCCTCAGTGCTTCTCCCCTTATGGTGGTACATATGCATTTACTGTCTGTGAATAAAAAGACCAGACCTCTACCCCCCTCTCCCTTTTTGTTTCATTTGTATTCTCTCTTCCTTGGTACTTTTGGTTTGAAGACAGTATCACCTTGTTCAGTGAAAAAGAAAAAAATAGAAACAGTGGACATACATATACTGTATATGGATGGGAGATAGCTTATGATTTGTGTCAATAAGTTCTCTGAATCTTTTACTGAAACTGAGATAGGAAAATAAAATTGAAACAAATCACATTTTGACTCTGCTGTGCCACTTTCTCATTGGAGAAGAATCATTCGCTCGGTGTTTACAAAATGACCACAGCTGTGTAAACATTGCATCTCGTGTATATTCCATCACCAGAGTCTAAGAGTCTACAGTGACATCTTCAGGGCTGGGGTACATACTTCTGTGATGAGGGGACACATGTGCTTGTTGAAAGGTGATGTCCTCTTAATAGAAAGAGTACTGAATTTTTATGGTTTCCACAATTTATAACGACACATTTACTTTTGTGAATCTCTGATCCGGTCCCCACCGGAGCTTTACGGTATATGGCCACTGAATGGCATTGGTTTTGATCAGCCAGTGTCGCCCTTGTGTGGCTCCACTCCAGCCCAGCACCCCTGAGGCCCTCGAGCTTCTGAACGGAAGAACGGGTTTGGAGTCCTAAGACCCAACTGTGCACATTTCTACTTGTCTTCCTTGGACAGCCCTTCCCTGCCCACCCCGGTTTTCATTTTGCATGACCCTGAAATGGATGTCATCCTTCCTAGTTCTTAGGGTTAAGGATTAGGTAAAAAAAATTCATACGAATGTACCATGATTTGTGTCCAGCATAGAGGAGCTGATTTGTAATCCTTTGTTTCCTTTTCTTCCTATCTGCTCCTCTTCTGTTGCCCAGATCCAGTTCAAAGTGACAGCCTGGTAGAGCTGACCGAAAAGGTAACCACATTTGGCCACTTAGGATTTAGGTGATGTTAACATTAAGAGTTCCTTGAATGGTAGACAGCCTCTCCATTGGCTTCAGCAAACCTACGGCGTTTCCCAGACATCCAGCACGGGGCTTTGTCCTGGCACCAAGAACAAGAACTGTAGTTCTCCGCCTAGTCACAGAGATAGGGACAGAGACAGAGGTGAATGCCCTATGAGGTAGATGCCGATTGGGGCAGTGACAAATGTATAAAGCAGAAGGGGAAGTGGGAGACCAGCATTCTGGCCTCCACAGAGGATCTGTCACTCCTTAAGGAGGGGCTCTATTTGGGAATCTGTGTTGTGGCTGCAAATAAAAAGCAGGTCTAGACAAATGAACCCAAATCAGAAACCTGTCCTACCTTAATCCCATTGTCTTCCTTTTCCCGTGCCAACAGGGAGAACATTCTCAAATCATTAGATAACATCAAGAGTCATTTAGTAAGGGTTGATGAATGGAACGGTATTTGATAATGGCAAGTGAGTTTCTTAAAAGGAGCTGAGAAAATACAGCCTGGTTCTCTAATGTGTAAAAGGGACGTGGGTGGGTAGAGCAAAAGCCTTGTGGCCCAGGTAGAGAAAATCATTGAGGGACGGTCCACCCAAAGGTGTCCTCTCAGTGAGAGAATGAAATCTCCAACTGCAGTCAAACTTACAGCACAACGTATGGTTCCTGGGTGTGAGCTCTCAGAACCCCTTCTCCAGTGTGCGCCCAGCTTGAGTTTACTGGGTCCAGGTGGTATTCTGTTCAAGAATGTGTGATGTCAGGCTTGAGACAGGACCTAAAGGAGTGATAAGTTTGAGAACATTTTTGAGTATTTTTGAGTAATCTATTACGTATAGTTTTGATCAGTTTTAATCTCAAAAGTTTGTGAGGAAAAGGAACCCAAAGGCTTCAGCTAGTGTAGCTAAGGCAGATAACAACCGAATCATCAGCACTTCTATTTGTTTTTTCTTTTTCAACAGCTTTATTTATAACAGGTTCCAGTTTACACACCGTAACCCTGTGCAAGCATCACGACCTCCAGCTTGACACTATTTCCGTCACTCCACAAAGTTCCCTGGTGCCCATTTGCACTTAATCCCCGCTCCAACCCCCAGGCTTCAGCAACTGCCACTCTGCTTTCTGTCTCTAGAAATGTGCTTTTTCTGGACATCTCCTATAAAAGGAATCCTACAGTATATAGTGTTTTGCATCTGGCATAATATTTTTGCCTGTATCAGTACTTCATTCCTCTTTAGGAATACCATGTTGTACCGACCTACTCACCGGTTGATTGGCATTTGGGTTATTTCCAATTTGGGGTTCTTATGAAAAATGTTGCTGTGAATATTTGTGGACATGGCTTTGTGTGTTTGTGTCTCCATTTCTGTCAGTTTGTGTCACCATTTCTAAAGGTGGAATTGCAGGGTCATGTGATATTTATGTTTTAACTTCTAGAGAGATGGCCAAACTGTCCCAAGTGTCTGGGCAACCTTACAGTCCTGCCTGCAGTGTACGCAAGTCCCCGTTTCTCTACATCCTCACCAAAATCCAGCATGTCTGTTTTGGTTTTTTTAAGAGAGGGAGAGAAAGAGAGTGAGCGAGTGAGCATGCACACGTCGGGGAGGGGCAGAGGGAGAGAGCGAATCTTAAGCAGGCTCCACGCCCCTCGCAGAGCCTGATGTGGGGCTCAATGATGTGGGGCCCTGCACGGGTCTGGATTCCAGACCCTGAGATCATGACCTGAGCTGAAATCAAGATCAGAAGCTTAACCGACTGAACCACCCAGTTGCCCTGGCATATCCGTCTTTTTAATGATAGCCATTTTAGCTGGGATATAGAGGTATCTCAAGGTAGTTTTAGTTGCATTTCCCTATGGCTAACGGTGCTAAGCATCTTTTCATGTGCGTATTTGGCATTTGTATATCCTCCTTGATGAATTGTCCATTCATATCTTTGCCCATTTTTACATGGGATAGTTTTTCTTCGTATTGAGTTGTAAGAGATCGCTATATATCCTGGATGCAAAACCCTTATCAGATACACGACTTACAATTATTTTCTCCCAGGCTGTGTTTTTTTTTGTCTTTTTGGTTTCTTTCTTCTTTCTTTCTTTCTTTTCTTTCTTTCTTTCTCTTTCTTTCTTTCTTTCTTTCTTCTTTCTTTTTCTTTCTTTTCTTTCTTTCTTTCTTTGTCTTTCTTCTTTCTTTTGTTTTCTTTCTTTTTCTTCCCTTTTTCTTTCTTTTTTCTTCTTTCTTCTTTCTTTTTTTAATTCTTAAGACTTTTTTTTTAAAGCAGTTTAAAATTCACAGTAAAATTGAGGGGAAGGTATGGACATTTCCCATAAATCCTTTGCTCTGCACCCCCTTCCCCTCATCTGTCACCACATTCATAGCCTCCCTATTATTTACATCTCCAACCAGAGTCATACATGTGTTACAACTGATAAACTTGCACTGACCCATCATGATCACCCAAGTACATAGTTTACATTAGGGTTCATTTTTGGTGGTGTACATTATTTGGATTTGGAAAAAAGTATGATGCTATGTACCCATCACTGTGGTATTATAAAGAGTATTTTCACGGCCCTAAAAACTTCTTTGCTTCCCCTGTTCATTCCTCCCCATACCCATAACCCCCAATCTTTTCGGGAATCATAGTTTTGCCTTTCCCAGAATGTCCTACAGCTGGAATAAAGTTGGAATCCCACAGGATGTAGCTTTTTCAGATGGGCTTCTTTCACTCAGTAGTATGCATTTAAGCTTCCTCCATGGCTTTTCATGGCTTGATAGTTCATTTCTTCTTAGTGCCAAATGATACTACATTGTCTGGATGTACCACAGTTTAACCATTCACCAACTGAAGGATATCTTGCTTGCTTCCAAGTTTTGGCAGTTATGAATAAAACTGCTGTAAACATCAGTGTGCTATAAATATCAGGTTTGGGGTGGACATCATTTTTCATCTCCCTTGGATAAATATCAGGAATTGTAGTTTCTGGATCATATGGTAGAAGTATGTTCAACTTTGTAAGAAACTGCTAGGCTGTCTTGCAACATGACTATACCATTTTGCATTCTTAACCAGCAGTGAATGAGAATTCCTATTCAACATCCACGCCAGCATTTGGTTTTGTTGATTGATGTTCTGGAGTTTAGGCATTCTAGTAGGTATGTATAGTGTTTTAACTTACATTTCCCTGATGATGTGTGTTGTGGAGCATCCTTTTTTTTTTAAGACAAGAAGTTTATTTAAACAACAAGACAACAAGACTTGAAGGGGAAATGATCTAGGATTCATTTAGAGTAATTTATCCCTATTTAAGGACAGATTGCCCTACATGCAACAGCTACAGACAAGTTATAACATTGTCCCTGGTTTTATAGGGATCAATGAAAAACATTAAAATTCTCCAATTGAACAGGGTATGTAAGGATTTTTATGTTGTTCTTTTTTTGTTAAAGAGTGAGAGCAAAGTAACTTACTGGAATATAAAGACAAGAGCTGAATGAGCATGCCTCGAATGGAGAGAAGGGGTATTTTCACAGAACCAGTATTTTCCCCATCCCATCTCCATTTGACGTTGATCAAAACATACCATTGGCCATTTTGTTACAAAAATGCAATATGCTTGTGCACATACAGTTACTTTATAATAAAGGAATGGGGAAGGAAAAAATAAAAGAATAGAGAAAACTCTGTTGTAGTGGCCAGGATGTGGTGGGGCCAAATTGCAGTTTTCTACCTGAGAATGTCATCTTGGTCTGGAGGAGCAGAGTTCTGCAGGAAAAAAGTAGCAGGTTCCCTTCTCAGTGGACACCTCCTGTCTGCTGCTGGAACACATCAACCGTATCTTCATCCTCCTTCTCCGACTGTGCGGTGTGTCTGTTTCATTGACTGGCTCAGGGAATCAGAATCTGAGTTGCCTCATTGACAAACCCTTTCCAAGTAGCAGCAACCCAACTTGCTTCAGACGTCAGCAGGTTTCTGATTCTGTATGAGAAATGAGCATACTGCTGTTTTCAGCCGCTGAAATCAATCTGGAATATGAAAAATCCCTGGGCTCTTTGTTGGCCATGGTGAGTACCAGAGTCTCCCCAGCTGCCGCTTCACAGAGAGGTACCGGGTCCGCACCCAGCGAGCACATGAGCGGCCGCCGGAGCATCTCCTCACAGGCTGTCATCCGTCTCTCTTCCCTGGTGAGACGCCAGGGAAGGTTTTTGGCCCATTTTTTAATGGGCTTGTTTACTTTTTTTTTTTTTTTAAGATTTTTATTTATTTGAGAGAGAGAGAGAGAACATGAGCAGAGGGAGAGGGAGAAGCCGACTCCCCGCTGAGCAGGGAGCCCCCTGTGGGGCTTGATCCTAGGACCGCAAGATCATGACCTGAGCCGAACGCAGTCGCTTGACTGACTGAGCCACCCAGGCACCCGGGTTGTTTTCTTACTGTTAAGAGTTCTTGTATATTTTGGATGACAGTGCTTTATCACGTGTCTTTTGCAAATATTTTCTACCAGTCTGTGGCATGTCTTCTCATTCTCTTGACATTATCTTTTGCAGGACAGAAATTTTATTTTATTTTTTAAAGATTTATTTACTTATTTAGAGGTATGTGTGCAGGGGACGGGAAGGGGAGAGGGGCAGAGGGAGAGAGAAACTTCAGCAGGCTCCCTGGTGAGCCCGACTTGGGGCTTGATCTCACGATCCTGAGATCACAACCTGAGACCTAAGCTGAAACCAAGAGTCAGTCACTCAACTGACTGTGCCACCCAGGCACCCCCCCCCCAGAAATTTTAATTTTAGTTAAGTCCAGCTTATCAATTCCTTCTTTCATGAATTGTGCCTTTTGATGTAGTAACTATGATGTAACAACAACTTAGATGTAATCATTGCCATACCCAAGGTTATCTAGGTTTTCTATGTTATATTCTAGTCCTATAGTTTTGCACTTTGCATTTAGGTTTATGAGCCATTTTGAGGTAATTTTTGTAAAAGGTGTAACATTTGTCTCTACATTCTTTTTTTTTTTTGCACGTGGATGTCCAGTTATTCCACCACCCTTTGTTATCTTTGCTCCATTGTATGGCCTTTGCTCCTTTGTCAAAATCAGTTGTGACTATAAATGTGTTTCTACTTCTGAGCTCTGTGTCCCGTTCCATTGATCTGTAGGTTTATTTTTTTGCCACTACCACACTGTCTTGATTATTGTAGCTATAAGTCTTACTTACAGCTTACTATATGTAAGCTTATGACTTATAACTTATTATATGTAAGTCTTCAAGTTGGGTAGTGTCAGTCTTCCAACTTTGTTCTCCTATAATATTGTTAACTGTTCTGGTTCTTTTGCCTCTTTATATAAATTTTAGAATCAGTTTATTGATATCCACAAAACAATTTTCTGGGATTTTAACTGGGATTGCATTGAGTGTATAGATCAATTTGGGAAGAACTGATATTTTGACAATATTGAGTCTTTCTATCCATGAACATGGAATATCTCTCCACTTATTTAGTTCTTTGATTTTGTTCATCAGAATTTTGTAGTTTTCCTCATAGAGATCTTGTACATACTTTGTTAGAGTTATACCTAAGTATTTCATTTTGGAGGATGCTCATGTAAATATAGCATTGCAGTTTTAATTTCAAGTTCTACTTGTTCATTGATGGTATATAGGAAAATTATTGGCTTGTGTATATTATCCTTATATCCTGCAACCTTTTTATACTTGCTTATTAGTTTCGGGTTTTTTTCTTCAATTTCTTTTGACTTTCTACATATGAGCATGTCATCTGCCAACAAAGACAGTTTTATGCCTTTTCAGACTGTATATTTTTATTTCTTTTTCTTGTTGCATAAGCTGGAATTTCCAGTATGATTTGAAAAGGAGTGGTGAGTGGGGACATCCTTGCCTTGTAACTGATCTTAGTGGTAAAGCTCTGAGTTTCTCACCATTGGGCATGATGTTAATTGTAGGGTATTTATAGATAGTCTTTATCAAATTGAGGATGTTCCCCTCTATTCCTAGTTTATTGGGAGTTATACCACGAATGTGCGTTGGATTTTGTAAAGTTCTATTTTTGCATCTATTGATATTTATGAATTTCATTTTTAGCCTACTGATGTGATGGCTTACATTAATTTTCAGGTAATTAGCCAGTCTCATGTTGCATACTTGGGATAAGTCCCACTTGGTTATGGTGTATAATTCTTTTTATACATTGTTGGGTTTGATTTGCTAATTTTTTTTTTTTTAGAATTTCTGCATCTAATATTCATGACAGATAATGGCCTATAGTTTTCTTGTAATGTCTTTGTCTGGTTTTGGTATTAGGGTAATCCTGGCCTCCTAGAATGAGTTAGAAAGTATCTGCATCTAATCTCCAAAAAAGATTGTAGAGAACAGATAGAATTTGTTTCTTAAATGTTTGTTAGAATTCACCAGTGAACCCATCTAAGCCTGGTGCTTTCTGTTTTGGAAGGATATTAATTATTAACTCAATTTCTTTAGTAGATATAGGCCTATTCAGACAATTTGGCAATTTGCTTTTGCAAGTTGTGTCTTTCATGGAATTGGTCCATTTCATCTAGGTTATCAAATTTGTGGACATAGAGTTGTTAATAGTGTTCCTTTATTATTATTTTAATTTCCATAGGATTTGTAGTGATGTCTTCTCTTTTCTAATATTAGTAATCTGTATCCTCCCTCCTTCTTTCTCTCTTTTTGTAAATAGCCTGGCTGAGGCTTACTGATTTTATTGATCTTTCCAAAGAACCAGCTTTTGGTTTCACTGATTTCTGTATTGATTTTGTTTTTCAATTACACTGACTTCTGCTCTACATTTTCTTCTCTTTTCTCCTTTTGCTTATTTTGGATTTAATTTGCTCTTCTTTTTCTATTTTCTTAAGCTGGAAATGGTAATTGATATTTGATATTTTTCCCAATATATGCATTCAATGGTATACAATTCTGTCTAAGAACTGGTTTCACTGCATCTCACAAATTTTGATAAGTTGTGTTTTCATTTTCATTTAGCTCAAAATATCTTTAAATTTCTCTTGAGATTTCTTTTTGGCTAGTGTGATCTCCATGTATTTTGGGATTTTCCTGCTAATGATTTCTAGTTTAATTCCTTAGTGGCCTGAGAGCAGACATTGTATGATTTCTAGCCTTTTAAAATTATTAAGATGTACTTTATGATCCAAAACGTGGTCTGTCTTGGTGAATGTTCCATGCAAGCTTGAGAAGCATGTGTATTCTGCTGTGGTTGGGTGAAATAGTGAATAGATGTCAGTTATATCCAGGTGATTGATGGGGTTGAGTTCAACTATATCCTAGCTGATTTTCTGCTTGCTAGATCTGTTCATTTCTGATAGTGTCATGTTGAAGTCTTCAACTCTGATAGAATTTCTAGGAGAAACAGATGAATGCACTACCAGTTTTTGCCTCACATAGTTTGACACTCAGTTGTTAGGTGCATGGCTTGATTTTTATTTTCTTAATGGTGTCTTTTGAAGTTTGATGCCTTTTAATTTTGAATATATTCTGTTGATCACTTTTGCCTGTTGAGGATACTGTGGGCAGTGTCAAGTTCAGCCAGGAGTATGTAGATCACCGAGACCTTCTCCAGGTCTCCATTGTGCATGGGCATAGCCTCATCCAAGAATATGCTTGACTCAACCACACAATTCCAGGCTTATGGGGCCATTAGCTCACCCCACTCACTCTGCTGAGATGGCCATTTCCACTGACAGCTTTACTGGGTTCAGGTTTCATCCACTGTTTCAAATCTAGTGAGTCCTCTTGGACTGCTGGGGTCCTCATAGTTCTGTCATGCTCTGACCAAACCTCCATGTCAACTAAGCTGGCAGGGGAACGGGAGTAGCCCGGGGGAAGAACTGCAAAGACTTGCACTGTGCAGCACTTGTTAAAGCATAGATGCCTCTCAGATTGTTGTAGATCTTTCTCTGATTTCCAGAGCAGTGAAATAATCAATTTTGTTCAGCTTTATAGACCCTTTTTGGGGAGAAGCTATACCAGTTTCTCCCTCAGCCGTAGCTAGAAATCTGACATTGGCAATTCTATTTTAAAGCAAGAAGAGAAGAGAGGTCTTGATTCAAATATGGCATCCTCAGCTGAGAAATAGTGACCAAGTGTACACACTAATATTAAAAAAAAAATAATAAATAAATAAATAAATAAAACCAGTGCCTAAAGAACTTCTTATAAATTCTAAATGACAGCTTTCAGATATACCCTCCTGTTCTCAAAAGAATTTCCGGGTTACTTGGGGAGACATTGTTGAAGGTGCTGTGAATGTGGTCTCTACAGGAGGGCCCCTCACCTGGCTGGATCTAGGGAGGGAAGGATGAGGAGAAGTGGCAGGAAAAACCCAAAGAGGAACAGAGACTCTGGTGCATTCAGAGGCTGCTGGTGCAGGCTGTCACCTACTTTCTTACCAGATACCTACTTGAAGGTATATTGGAAAGTGGCTTGTCTTGGAAAGAGACATTCTAATGAGGGCCTGTACGTGACAAGGAGGAGGAGTGCCGGTTGGTTGGTGCTGTTCCCTGAGAGTAAAAACCGACTGGATACACTGCTGGAGGGAATGTAAAATGGAACAGTGGTTTTGGAAAACAGTTTGGCAGTTCCTCAAAATGTTAAATGTAGAGTTATCATATGATCCTGCAATTCTACCCAAGAGAAGTCAAGTGCCCGTTCACACAAAAACCTGTACATAAATGTTTACAGCAGTGTTATTCACAAATAGTGAAAAAGTGGAAGCAACATCAAGTGGTAAATGAGTGAAGTGTAATATATGCATGCAGTGGGCTAAGACTCAGCAATAAGAAGGAACAAAGTTCTGATCCATGCTACGATATGGATGAATCTCAAACACATGTTAATGGAAATAAGACAGTTACTAAAGACCACATATTGCTTGCCTCCATTATACAAAATGTCAGAACAGGCAAATCTGTAGACAGGAAGTAATTTGTGGTTGCTAGGGGTTGGGGACAGGGAGGATGGGAAGTGACTGCTCATGGTATGAGGTTTCTTTTGGGGTAATATGCTCTAAAATCACATTGTGGTGATAATTGCACAACTCTGTAAACGTACTAAAACCTACTGAGTCGTACACTGTAAATTGGTGAATTTTATAGTATGCTGGTTATAGCTCAATAAAATGGTTTAAAAATCTGATTTAGGAATCTGTAATGATGGGATCTGCAGGGGAGGCTATTCTGGGCCTTGGGAGGATCAGGGAAGGGCTGCCAGATGGTTCCATGATGGGACCTCCACAACGGGTCCCACTTCTGTGAATTGTCTGATAGGCAGCCGAGGGGCGGGGCCTGCACTGGAATATTTAAACCTCCCCAGTAGGTGGGACTAGAAGGAGGGCCGGCTTTCTTCTCTGGTGTTGCTGCAAAGACCCTAAGGCTTCTACCCTGGGCTGGCAGGCAGCCGGCTCTCCCCATAGGGAGAGGGTGCCTTGCTCAAAGGTGCCCTCAAGAGCTGAGGAAATTTGAATGTTTAAGATCAAACCCTAGTGAGAGTTTGAAACACAAATACCTGGCATGTGGTCTATGAAAGCTCAAATTCAACACATGAAAGAGGATTTAAGCCTTTCCCCAAAGCAGATTACACTAAGGTGGAAGATCCACAACATTATGCTAGGTGCAATAAGCCAGTCACAGAAGGGCAGAGACTGTAGGATTCCCCTTAGGGGAGGTCTCTCCAGAATTCGGACGCCTAGGAGTGGAGAGCCTCAGGGTGCTTGCCAGGGGCGGGGTGAGGGGGAACGGAGAGATGCTGTTCGACAGGCATAAAGCTTCAGTTATGCAGGACGGTCAAGTCTAGGGGTCTGCTGTGCAACACCGGTCTGACGCTAACAAGATGGGATTGTACGCTTCAGCATTTGTCAAGAGGGTGGATGTCAGGTTAAATAGTCTTCCTACAGGAATACAAACAAAAGCTAAAAATTAGTTATAGATTTCTGGGGCGCCTGGGTGGCTCAGTCGTTAAGCGTCTGCCTTCCGCTGGGGTCATGATCCCAGGGTCCTGGGATCGAGCCCCGCATCGGGCTCCCTGCTCAGCGGGGAGCCTACTTCTCCCTCTCCAGCTCCCCCTGCTTGTATTCCCTCCCTCGCTCTCTCTGTCAAATAAATACAATCCTTAAAAAAAAAAAAAAAAGATTGCTAAATGTCGGTCGGTAGGCTGCCTCTAATTCTTTCACTCAGCAAATTCACCGAGCAGCTACTCTCCCTGCCAGCCACCGCTGTGGCCAGAACAGAGGCCAATCTCCGCCTCCGTGTAGCCTGCGCTCCCCCGAGGGGACGCCGTAGGGCAGACTGCGGGAGATGCCCCAAGGAAGAGCAAAGAGAGAAAGGCGATAATGGAAAAGTTAGGGGCCGGCCAACTGAGATACCGCAGGTTGGTCAGAAAAGACACCCTTGGAAGGTGACGCTTGAAGACTTGAAGCGGGTGAGGGAGGAAGAGGGGTACAGCGGGGTTAGGATCCTCACGGGCAGCGGGGATGGGGGTGGGTGGGGGGGAGGGCACGCAGGCAGGGCCCAGCGCGTGAGGGGGCTCCTGCCCGGATTCGAGCAGCGGGGATGCGCAGGCCCCCTGCTGCTCCTCGGTTGGGAATCACAGAGGCCTGCGAAGGCGGCAGCAGCCAGGCCTCAAGCTAGCGGTGGGAATGGTGTTAGGGAGAATTCACGCACGCTGCCTCTCAGCAAGTTTAAGCCCGGGCGGGAGCGCCCACATTCCAGAGGGACCGCAGGAAAATCGTGGGGTAATGCCTCCCTAGAACCCGGCGGGCGGGCAAGCGGGAGAATACTTGCCGAAGGCCAAAACCCAGCCCAGAGGGAAACCAATCCAGACAATGTTCTGGTAAGGCTTTGTATTATATATAACTTAGAAGAACATGAATTCAATTCATATCAAAGACGAGATGACAAAATAACAGAGTGATACGTCTGAAGACTGCGGAGCTAAGAAAACAAATGCCAAGAGGGTGTCATTCTTACTGCCTTAGAAACAGTGAGAAGTAGAACAGACTTGCTGAAAATTGAGTTACAGATACCTACATGAAGGCAAGCCTTTTGTTCATGGCTAGAAAGTTCTTGAAGAGGGCAGTCATGTCATTTTTCTATCATCCGGAAGGCCCAGTGGCAGAGGTACCAGCAGGAACAAAAACTACCTTTGGAGAAGGCAAAACACATCCACGTGGGTGGACCCAAATTTGAGCCAGACACATACTTGAAAGCATTGCTTTGATAGATCTGTTTCTTCCTTTTGGCAGAATCAGCCTGCAGAGCCCGGCTGTGATGATCCTTAACTTTACAAAGACTCCTTAGGTTGACTTTTGCTCTAGGGTTTGTTTCTAATGAGGTTGCAAAAGAGTGGCTCCCTTTTGTGAATAGCAATAGCACTTGGGGGGCGCCTGGGTGGCTCAGTCTGTTAAGCGTCTGCCTTTGGCTCAGGTCATGATCTTAGGGTCCCGGGATCGAGTCCTGCATTGGGCTCCCTGCTCAGCGGGGAGTCTGTTTCTCCCTCTCGCTCTGCTCCTTCTCCCCCCACCCCCCGCTCATTCTCTCCCTCAAATAAATAAAATCTTTAAAAAAAAAAAAGAAATAGCACTTAGGGTATAGCTTTGGTTTGAAATTTGAAGTAGTGCTTGAGGGCAAGTTAATAAATAAGTCCTTTGTCTTTAAATAACTGCCAGCTTGCCCCTTTCCTTAGTAGAGCAGGAAGTGTGACAGCTGAAGGCCAAGGCTGAAGTTCTAGTGTTTTATCTTCTCAATAAAGTAAGGCATGATTTTGCACAGATGATACTGAAAAAAAAATCCTAAGGACATTTTCACTGCAGTCACCATAAACAAACAAACGAAAAAGGAAAATGCAAACTGGGAACTGTTAGTAAAGGGTGTGGGCCTGGACGTCAGAGGTGAGGGGTGGAGCAGAGAAGGAAACCCAGCCCCAGCAAACCCCTCTCTGAATCCCTTTCCTTTTGCGTTAAATGAGGGTCTGGGCAGGTGATTTCTCAGGCCTCTTCCCACACCTAACATTCTGGGTGCTGTGCATCTAACTGAAGGTTAACCACCTGCCAGTGGCTTTATTTAGGCTTTTAGAAATGTTTTAGGGCATTCCTTTTATGTTCCTATTTCCACACTGACACAATATATTGAGAACATACATGTCTCAGGCACATGTCCCATATCTACGTCACCTGATTTAATTCTTATAACAATTCTCTGGGGGCAGGTATCATAATACAAAACTTACAGGTGAGGTGAGGAAACTCAAATGCAGAAAGAGAGCCCAATTTCACAGTAAGTAGTAGGGTGGGAACTGAACCCCCAGACCGACTCTCTGCCACCATGCTCCTCACCAGTGTATTACACTTGGTAGAACTGTATCTAGCAGGAAAATTTTTTTTTTTTTTTTTGACAGAGAGAGAGAGAGAGTGCAAGCACAAGCAGGGAGAACAGCAGACAGAGAGGGAGAAGCAGGCTCCCCGCTGAGCACGGAGCCTGACTTGGGACTCCATCCCAGGACCCCGGGATCATGACCTGAGCTGAAGGCAGACACTTAACCAACTGAGCAACCCAGGAGCCCCTGAAAACATTACTTTTTTTTACTGGATCAAAATGTGAAAGTCTTGACTAAAGAACTGACTAACAAAAAGACTAATTAGAGTTCTTTCCAACTTTCCTCTTGTGATTGAGTTCTAGTTGGAAAGAACTCAAATACATGGAGGCTAAAGAGCATCCTACTAAAGAATGAATGGGTCAACCAGGAAATTAAAGAAGAATTAAAAAAATTCATGGAAACAAATGAAAATGAAAACACAACTATTCAAAATCTTTGGGATGCAGCAAAGGCAGTCCTAAGAGGAAATTATATAGCAATACAAGCCTTTCTCAAGAAACAAGAAAGGTCTCAAATACACA
>NC_138370.1:116441085-116555129 GCF_054177405.1 Leptonychotes weddellii | reverse complement strand
AACAAACTGCAGGTTGCTGGAGTGGTGGGCGGTGGGAGGGATGGGTTGGCTGGGTGACAGTCATTGGGGAGGGTATGGGCTATGGTGAGCGCTGTGAATTGTGTAAGACTGTTGAATCACAGACCTGTACCTCTGAAACAAATAATACATTATATGTTAAAAAAAAAAAAAAAGCGGGAAGGGAAAAATGAAGGGGGGAAAATCAGAGGGGGAGACAAACCATGAGAGACTATGGACTCTGAGAAACAAACTGAGGGTTCTAGAGGGGAGAGTGGTGGGGGGATGGGTTAGCCTGGTGATGGGTATTAAAGAGGGCACGTATTGAATGGAGCACTGGGTGTTATATGCAAACAATGAATCATGGAACACTACATCAAAAACTAATGATGTAATGTATGGTGATTAACATAATAAAAAAAATTAAAAAAAAAAGACATTAGAAACTCCAGTGCTTCAGAGATGCATTCTCGGTCTTTGTGTTGCTTAGAGCTGAGGACGTGGTGGTATTCCAATGGCCGAGTGTGGCCGCCAACAGCGGGGCCTGGTCTTGCACTTGGCAGGTTTCAGTGGGAGCCCAGTCGGAAGCCCCAGGCCTATGATGAGGAATACTGTTCCCAAATGAGATTGCATGCAACATGCTTCTTGACAATTTGGGTTCCTTGGACCAATGCTTCTGAAAGTCTGGTTCACAGAGCCCTGGGAGTTCTGAGTGCCTTTTGCGGAATGTGCAATATTAGACTATTTTCATAATATACCACAAATGTTACTTGCACTGATATTTGTACTGAACTAAGGTGCAGAAGCAATGGTGGGTAAAACTGCTGGAATCAACACACACACCAAGCCAGGGGCACCAAACTGCTGGTTAGGATCACGATACTCTTTATCTCAAGCACTTGCTAAAAAAAAAAAAAAAAAAAAGTGCTATTTCGCTTAAGCGTGTCTTTAGAGAAGCAGTAAAAATTGCTACTTTTATTAAATCTTGAAATTTAAGTTGTGTGACACAAACTGAGAAGTACCCATAAGGCACTCGCATCCTGGAGCACAACGTTGGTCTGGAAGAAAAGCACCGTGGTAATTGAGTTGTGAGCTGAACTAGCTGCTTGCCTCACCGCACACCAGGTTTACTTAAAAGAACTGACAGATTGTGGTCCTTGGGCAGAGATTTTCTTGAACTTAACGAAGTTAGCCTGTTGCTTCAAAAACAGCGAACTATTTATTGCCAATGATAAAATTTTAGGTTTTAAGCCAAAATTCTACTAGAAAACGCGTCTCCATCACTCTTTGGCTTAGAATTTCCCGAGGCTGCTGGTGACACTTCGAAGTTATGTATTATTATTAAAATATTTATTTTGTAGTGCAGTATGTCAACATGTGGACGATCTCTACACACGTCAGTTGGAGCAGTGATGTAGTTGACTACTACGTCGGTGACCCAATATTGTCTAAATGACCAGTGCACGCTATAAATTATGCACGGGTAAATGCTGGATTCACCATACAAGACAGACCAAAAGTTCACCGATGTGGTTCCAGATGCTATACAGTAATCAAACTTTAAGAAACAAACTATTATCTTTAAAAAAACAATAATCTGGATAGGCTATTAATATATCCCCCCCCTTTCCAACCACATACCTGTGTGAGGCTGGATTTTCCTCATATGCTTCGACCAAAATGAAGTATCCCAAGATGGAATGTAGAAGCAGATGGGAGAATCCACCTGTGTTCAATTAAGCCAGACATTAAAGAGATTTGCAAAATTGTAGAACAATTCCACTCTTCACTAATTCTTTTTTTTTTTTTTTTTTTTGGCTTGGAAGGTTTTTCCCCATAGAAATATATAATTGATGTTAATATATAATGGTTTTATCATTGTTATTTTAAAATAAATTAACATATATTTTTAAAATTTGTTTTGATTTCTAATACAATGACTATTGATAGATGCAAACCACATAAACAGAAGTGTGGGGGTCCTTGACAGTTTTTAAGGACCAAAAGGTCCTAAAACCAAGAACGAAGTGCAATCTTAACCCCTCCCTGCTCCTGGCAGCCAGGGACACATGAAAACCTGACGCTGGGAGCTATTTCAACAGGGGCTTCTCAAGTTCACAAGTGGGGAGCGGCTGCAGCCTCGGGCCCTCAACTCGTATTTCAGGGCTCTCCAAAACACCATGCTGGCTCCCAGCATGGGAGCTCAGCTTGCTGCCATTCTAGCAAAAGTCAAAAGGAACAGTAAATAAAAAAGAGCTTTGCAATGTGAGGAAAATGAGAATAGCAGTAAGGAGACTAAGTTAATGCTAGACCACTTCTGCTGGCCTGCCTCTTCTCCGATGCTCCAAAGGGGCTAAAATGAGGGGTGCATGTGTCATTTTATTGGAGAGGAGAAGCAAATTGCAGAAAAGGGACTTAGTGATCATTTGCATGTTTCTCCTCTAAATCCTGAATTTTGGGGCGTTTGGGTGGCTCCGTTGTTAAGCATCTGCCTTCAGCTCAGGTCATGATCCCAGGGTCCTGCGATCGAGCCCCGCATTGGGCTCCCTGCTCAGCAGGAAGCCTGCTTCTCCCTCTCCCACTCCCCCTGCTTGTTCCCTCTCTTGCTATATCTGTCAAATAAATAAAATCTTAAAAAAAAAAAAATCCTGAATTTCAGCAATGCCCATCCTTGACTACAACGCTTCTTGAGGTCATTAGAACCTGGAGTAGTACTGCACTAAAGAAACGGGAACTACCCTGTTTTCTCTCTTACCATTGGCTGTTGTTGAAGAGATAGCTGTTCGTTCTTGGGAGTTCTTGGCATTCCCCTATCTTTGCCTCTAAAGGGAAGGGAGTTGTACTGAAGTGGGATTTGTAATGAGCACAATATCCTCAAATTTGGGACTCTGCCGTTCAAGCTTACATGGAACTGGGATTTTGTTTGTATCTTTAGAAAGAGGAAAATTAGTTGCTAAAGCAGCTTAAATAAATTTAAAAAAGTGTTTTCTATACTCAGAAGGCAGTTTTAAAACTAAATAAGCTAGTAACAATAAGAATGGATTTGTGAGTTCTTAACTCTCAGCCTGAAGACTGAAATGGAAAGACTAGCTTATGACAGTAGGTGCCGTGCTTCCAGAAAAAGGGCAGGATACCAAAATATTCCTGATGTGAACATGGTAGGGGTGGGAGACAGACGATTTACTGTTGCTTCTTTTCTTCACAATGTGATGGAGAGAGAATGAGGGTCAGTGAAAAAGAGCCAAAACCACACGATGCACTTTGTCCATGGGTCCATTTGCGCTTGCAGGCATGTCTCCCGAAGTCAGCTGTCTCTCCCTGCGTCCGTCCACACACACTCCTCAGCCCCAGGAAGCCAGCACAATTGGGAAGCTCAACGCAGAAAGCATTTAAAGATGGATCAAACTAGGGCTTGAACCAGACCCTAACAGCCAACATTTCTGTAAGCAGGAGCTTCTGAAAGAGATATTCACAACTCAAAAAGAACTACACAAAGTTTAGGGAAGCATTTGCTTTCTGTTTTGTTTTGTTTCTCCTTCCCTGAATAAACTAACTTAAAAACAACTTTTATTCTTTGGGTGGTAAATAGTAGGTATTTATTTGAAATGAAAAAAAAAAAGTACCTGGACTATTGCATTTAATCGTGTATTGTAATTGTGTTACTCTACCTTTTTGCATCAGAGACATACACAATGAACATTCAGTTATCACAGATTGCACACTAGATAGTAATTCTTCAGGCCTTTTACATAACCACCAAAGAACAGATATTGGATTCTGCAGTATAGTACAAACGTCCACAATCAATCCAGTCTTAGCCAGGTCTTCAATTTACTTCTGTTGCTGTACAAATAATTGGCATTACTAGGGCTTACAAGTTAATAACAGGACAAAAAAATATACATTGCACTGACACAAAAAGTCAGCTGTGTTAATAGTCATGCAACAAGTAACCAAACTTGCTGAAATTAAAAATACTTTCTAAAAACAGTTTTAACGGCATAAATATTTTATACACAGTTCATTTACCAAAACAAAATGTATTTAAATGATACAAAGCAAAAAATAAGTTTCTACCAACTTTATACATAAGAAAGTGCAAAATAACTTATCTAGAGTGTTTTGCTATTATCCAGACGGACGGCTGCTATGGGCAGCTATTTTCCTCTTCCGAAGCATGACATTACGGTTCCACGCTACACACAAATGTTAGAATAGATGGATGGATGAACAAATGAACTACACAGATCAGGCAGGAGCCCTGTGAGGTACTCTCAGAGAAGGAATACAGACCACACGAAGGTGGGTGTACATGCTGAGAATAGATGTTGGTAAACAAATGTACATGAAACACACAAAGACATCCAGAGGAACAATTAGTTCATGTATGTGAGTGTACTTGCATGTGTGAGTGATTTGTGATTTCTGCATCAGGAAGCAAAAAGAAAAGAAACCCCACTGAATAAAAGAGTTGCCCACAGCACCAGCTGCCAGAGGAAATACTATCATGAGGGTTTTGGTTTCCACCTTCTATTATGGAAGTTGTGTCGGAAAGTTTAAAAGTGTTCATCCCATATAACTTCGTATTACACAGAGGAATAACCTTTAAGTAACTACATACACACATTCATATATTCAAGTCTTTAAAGAACACCTCTGCCATTGGGTTTGGGGTAAACATGGTTCATAGACACAAGGAGGACGCTTCTTTTAAAAAGTGTAGAATAACACTGCTACAACTCATCTGTAGGGCCGGACAGGGGCAAAGCCCACGATTCTATGATAGCACAATTCCTGCCACTGTTGAACATCCAGCATTATTTATTAGAACTGAAGATGGTGGGGGAGGGGGAAGTGTGGGGAGCACTTCAGACACAGGAAGGAAAACAGAACACAACTTTTCTTCAAGTTAAAGTATTAATGCCAATAATCCTTTTATTAACAAGTGTATTTGAACTTTTAGAAATGGAAGTGTACTAATCAATTTTGATATGCAATCATAAATAGACTGTAGGCTCAAACCTAGGTAAATAAAGGGTTAAATTTAGTAAGCATAAGGCACTAAAGCAGCCTTTATATTTTCTCTTGGAGACCTAGTTATCAGGAAGAACAAATTTGTTCTTAAGCTGGTTTCAGCCCATTAGGTACAAGATTACTATTGTACCAATGCCTATTTCTGAATGCATGTGCATATATGTGCATTTTAGTGCATAAGTGTGCCTGTCACCAGGGCCTAAAGATGAAAAGTTGGGAAAGCCAAAGCCACTGTCCTTTGTATGATACCTCCACGAGGGTGTGAAGGCCTGTCCTTCCTTGCTTGGGCCATAAATAATTCTACACTTTTTCAAATCACAGGGCTTTTAGAATTGTTCATAATATTATCACTAAATATCTGAAAATGTTAAAATCTAGATTAATTGTTTCATTTGTTTTTTATATATATGTATATGTATATATATATATATATGTACATAACACACATTTTAAAAAATCCCACCACCAAAGCCTTTTTTCTGTAAACTAAACTTCTCTCTTAAGCCCCAACCAGCTTTAGTCTCCCTGGATTTGTGTGTTCTGTATCCAACTAGTAGAACAAATTAAATAACTAAATATTAAAATACTGTAATTATATTCATAGCAAAAACAAAAAAATAGACATTGATACAGTATAAATCTCACTGTTTTCAGGTAGATGGCATTAAATGGTAAAGGTTAATTATAAGCAGTTCTGACATGATCCAGTTTTACAACAAGGTTTATATGTTAATTCTGTACACATTTTTCACTTTTTACCCTTTTTTGAAAATAAGCTATCATAGAACATTAGTGTCACCAAAGACACATCCTTATTATGTTCTATGCAAGAGAAGCTAATGTGGGTTACATGCAACTATATTTCCATTAGTTGAGGCAGGGCTGGCTCCTGCACCGCATCATCAATCACCTGACCGCCACTGTGCAATGCTCAGAAAGGGACGCTATGGCCACACGGCAGTCCAGACAGGAGTTTACAAGGGGCCTTAGGACACCGGAACAACACTGAGGTGGTGCGTAGCCAGGTGCAAGATGCCCAGGTATTTCCAGGGTATCTTACGGCAGGACTCTCAGTCTCCCACACTGTTTCCTAAAGAAG
This sequence comes from Leptonychotes weddellii, assembly GCF_054177405.1. Taxonomy (NCBI): domain Eukaryota; kingdom Metazoa; phylum Chordata; class Mammalia; order Carnivora; family Phocidae; genus Leptonychotes; species Leptonychotes weddellii. The sequence goes on along the minus strand of NC_138370.1, from coordinate 116,548,999 downwards.
GTCCGCATCGTTTTGGTTACTAGCCTAGTTTAAGTGGAGATACTGTGGGCAACTTGAAAGAAAGGACATCGGGCACACAGGCTGGGCTGGAAAGCGGGGAGAAAAGACCACAGATAATGTCTTTGAGGATTTAAAAAACATATTTATAATTAATTTGTGAGAGATGTCAGACAAACCATAAGTAGTTCACTGAGTTAGTGGTTTAGATTGAAGTCTCATGTTACAGACAGTTAAGTCCTTATTTAGAAAAAAAGGCCTTTATACCTATTTACAATATACACAGTTACTTGCAAAGAAGTCAGATTTACAACCATTTTCTAAAAGCCTTTTTTTGTTGGTGGTGGTTTTTCCAAATAAGGATGAGTCGATCTATAAAAATGAGACGCGAGAAAAGACAGTTAGTAAGTGAGGATTTTCTCTTGGAGACAGCTACTGGTAACAGGGAGAACTGGATACTGGCAAAGTCGCTCCGAGGAACCACCTCCTGTTCTTCTTGTGCTGTTCCCCCGAACAGTGTCCGCCCCACCGCTGCACTCGACACCCGTTTATTCACTGATTCCTTGGAATTCGACGCTTCAGACACGTGGTCTGAAGAGAGGCGTAAACGGAGACTGCTTCGAGACGCCTTCCGAGCTGTGAGCCGTGACCGGGGAATCAGGAAGGGGGGGTCTACAGACCGTGCTGGGCAACCAGCTTGTCGAGTCTTCAACAATTCCGAGGCCCGTCCTCCGAACCCCTCTCGTGCTGTAGGTTGTAGTAACAGTTCTGACACACGCGCACTGGCGATGAGATTTTCAAGCGTTTGATTTCTGACTGAAAGCGACTGCACCTAAAGGAAAGGCAAAAGCAAGTAGGTGCACGTCCTCGCCACGTCTGATCACTGGGCCGAGGGACACAAACTTAAAAATTGAACAGAAAGCCGGCACTATAATGCCCAAGAGCAGAAGCATAATTGCCAGAAGATGCCAAAGACGTACTGGTTTGTGGTGTGTGGCTCACCCGGGACCAAAAAAAAAAACCCACCATATTATTTGTTTTGGTCTATGAAGAAAAGTAATATTAAACCAAGGCAAGCTCTCTGTGTGACTGAATTTTTTTTTTTTTTTTTTTTTAAAGGCAAGATTTTCCTACAGGATGAAGCCAAAGGGTCTGAACAGCTGTGAGGCCATTCTTCCCGTGTGGGACAGGCTCTCGGGCCCTGTAAACCTGGGAGCGATGCCAACATCTTTACTTGGAGCTTAACTCTTTTTCTCTTGGCAGAAGATTTACTACTTGTTTTAAAAGACTCTTTGGTCACTATCAAGTTTCTTTGGGCTTTTAAACACTGTTTGATCTACCCCTCAGTGATTTCTTGAACAGGAGTTTGGCTTTTCTGTCTGGTCCAAATGTTCTCATTTTCTGTTTATCTTGATAGAATTCCTTGAAGTAGACTCTACTAAAAGAGGTGTTCAAATTCTTCAAAAAGTATTCCTTTTCCTGGAATAAAGCAGGGTGTGACCTTGGATGTGGCATTTAATCACTTTAAGCTTGCCTTTTCATAAGACCAAAATAGAAAATTATTTTTCCTCCAATAATCTACCAGTAAAGGTGTCCAGAGAATAAACAAAGTGTCACCAGCTTAAGGAGTTTAAAGGGCTCTTCTTGGATCTGGGACTTTGACGAGACCCTCAGAAGTGCTGATAAACTCTCAGGGAGCCTGGGTGGCTCAGTCGGTTAAGTGCCTGACTCTTGATTTTGGCTCAGGTCACGATCTCAGGGTCATGAGATCGAGCCCCGCATCGGGCTCTGCACTCAGCAGGGAGTCTGCTTAAGATTCTCTCTCTCCCTCTGTCCCTCCCCACTGCTCACTCTCTCTCTCTCTCTCTGTAAAAAAAACTATTAAAAAAAGTGCTGACAAACTCTCTCACCAACTGAGGGGCACAAAGAACGTGGGCAGGGCTCTGCTCTGCCTTCTGTGTCTGCTCTATCATAAGCAATCACTGTGGAGTTGGTTTTTCAAATACACCCTCCACCGGACATCTGACAGCAATGGATAATTTAAAGAATTATCTACCCTTAAATAGTATTTGGGAAGTTAAACACGACAAGGAATAATGTGTGCCAGTGTCCATTCAGGGGTGTTGACTGTCAAAACTTACTAGATTACTAGGTTTTATAGAGTGGGCCTCTCAAAGCACAGAACCCTAAGACAGAATCCTCTGCCAACCTCATAGAAAGTCCCATAAGGAAGAGCTGGCACCAACATTCTGGCTACCTCATCTTGAGTGAGATTTCCCAGGAAAAAGGTTTAAGACATTAATCTGAAAAGAAAAGAAACTATAATAACATCTTTTACTGAACACCTATACTGCCAGACTCCACACTTGGTGTTTTATAAAATTCACATACATGATTTCACCGTTCTCTCAGCACCTCTATGAGGGGAAGTATAATTATCCACATTTTACAGATAAAAAAACAGGCCCAGAGAGGGTCAGTAACCTGCCTGAGATGACAGAATGGACAGGAACCCAGGGAGCATTTGGTCAGTATAAACCCAAGGGCCACACCCTTTCCAATACGCCGGTGCCCGCAAAGCCTCAGGAACCGGCTCAAAAACAATTATACAGCTCATGCTTCTATGAAAGTATCTCTGGAGTTAAGCAGCGTCAGCATCAGAGAGTGCTACCTGCGGGATCCTTTCCGTGGTCTGCCACGGAACGAGAGGATTGCAGACACAGGTATGGGACCCCAGTGCAGACAGAGATGGCATCCAGATCAACGGTGAGGGGACAACGGACTCTCCATACAAGGGAACTAAAAAGGATCCCCACTACAAACCATACCTGCAAATAAATTCCAAGTGTATTTGGACCTAAAGACCCAAGTGTGAAAAACAAAACCCTGAACTTCGTAAAAGAAAATAAACAAGGCTGTCTTTATGATCTCAGGACTGGGAACGATTTCTTAAGCCACAAAAAAGCAAAAATCACAAAAAGTAAGAGATGCGACTACATCAAAATGAAAGACTTGTGTGCCAGAAAAAACATATATAAACTGAAAACGTAAGCCACAGACTGGCAGAAGGTACCTGCGAGATGTAGAAACGACAAAGAATTAGAACCCAGAGTAAATAAAGAACTCCTCAAGTACAGGGCCGGGGGGGTGGGGGTGGGGGAACGACAAGCAAAACTAAAAGGAAAATGGGCCACATTACCCAAGAGCAAACTCGAACAGCCAATAAGCAAATGCCAAGCTGTCCCACCTCAGCAGCGCTGCGAGTTACAAGCAGCAAGTGGTGGCGGCTCCCGGAGCGGCCAGAGTGACCGTGTGGCAACACCGGCCCGGAGAACCGGGACAGCTTGCAGAGCCTGCCTGAGGCGGTGTCAAGCAGCACCGCTGTTCCCGAGACGAATCTGGCCACAACCAGTGCAGCTCAGTTTATGATCGGTCCGTTCCAGTCGGAGCTGTCTCCTCTAGGGACACTCCAGCTCACCTACTGAGAGGGCATCTGTAAGGGTGTGTCCTAGAGCACCAGTCAGAGAACCAGTAACATGCACCAGTCCCCTAGGAGTCCATCAAAAGGGAAGGAGATGAATTCTGATATATTCATACAAAAGATATATGACAGCAGCTAAAATGAAAGTATTAGTTATTTACGTGGAGTTCAAAAACAGTGTTGAGCAAAAGAAGGAAGTTATAGAAGGTACAGAGAGTGTGCTGTATTTATGTAAAACAGAAACCCCACGAAACACTAATATGGTGCTGTTTAGGGAGAGTCGAAGACGTGGGGGACACGGGGGACGGGTGAGGGCGCACACCCGCACTGCTGCCTATGCAAACATGGCGGAACGGGAGCACCTTCCCGTTCTGAGTCACGCAGGACCAAGTGCGTGTGAGGATTCTTTCCCTGTTTTTCAACAGGACAGAAGTGGTGCACAACTGTGATAAAAGGACAAAGAGAAAGTGAAGGCTGGTTTAGACCGTCACAGCACCGTGTGCTGGGGACCCCGGAGCACACGAGAAGCTCCGTGCAGGGCACAAGGCATATCCTGGGGGCCTGACCCCCAGAAACTCAAAACGCTCGCATCTCATCTTACTTCTGGCAGAAGAGCTGGCCGCAGTTCCTGCAATGGTGCCGTCTCTCTGTCAGAGAAAACCGCACGGAGCAGCCCGAACAGCTGTCCCCTCCTTCATCCTTCACCCAGTGGTCAGCAGCGGAACGGCCCGGCTGGTCACTCACAGACCAGCTGAACACTCGGCCTCGACTGTCACCGACGAGGATCCTGCTGTGATCCCTGCAGGAGACATGACATGACACCGAGTCACCCCGGGGAAGGCCTCCGCAGCCACGCTGTCACTCCTGAGGTTCTTCAGGTTTCCGTGGATGTGTGTGCTGGGGTGGGGGCTGTGTGTATGAAGAGACAAAAGCAGAACCGAGCCCGAATTTACACTTTCGGCTCAGCTCTCCGGATCAAACCTTGCTGTAACCTGGAAGAACAGAGATTTACGCTCCATGCGCTGGCAGATTTCTTCCTCTGATCGGTCTGCTCAAGCCACGTCTGATACTGCAAACGACACCTGTTTTCCCCAAAGATGGGTCTGCACGTGTGGACCCAGGCTAAGCACGTGACTCCGTGGCGGGGGGCGGGGGAGCTGGCCAGGTCGGGCACTTACTTGGAGACGCCCAGGGCGGTGATCTCTGCGGGGTGTGCGTTGTCCTTCCGATCGAAGGCCGTGTGCATAGTTAGCTTGCTCCTGAACACCAGCTGCCGTTCCCACCGGTACCCTGGAGTGCAAGAGACATGACACCCTGAAGTGAGAGAAGCCGGCGTTCGGTAAGGGTGCCCTCATACGGTGCTCTCGAAAGTTAGGGTGCTGCATCGTCCAGTTAGAGCAGCTCTGCCTGTCCCAGCAGCCGCTGCCTCGGCTGCAGGTGAAGCAGTCTAGCTCAACACTGGTCGTGGGCCAGGCCAGGGAGCGCCCCGGTCGGAAAGATAGTGCAGAGATGGGGAAATCTTCAACGCGAGAAGAGGGAGTCTCTCCAGTCGGGAACCTGGCCTCTAGCTCTCTAACAGGCAAGCTACCTGTAAAGACAGTTTTATTTCTTTATCTGTAATCAGTAACTTGCCCATTTTCCCAAAAGCGTTCAGGATTTGTGAAGGAAGAAAGTTTTTGGTGGGAGGTGTTTTTCTTTAAGAAATGCCCAACGTAGAGCAAGCACCACTGTGGGGTAAGGAACTGAAGAGGCCTGCTCTGTGAGAGGCTGAGGTCACAGGGACGGGGTGCAGGGAGAACGAGAGGCCGCCGCCTCACTCCACCAGCCCTCATGCCACCCACAAGGAGCAGGAAATCGACAGCAGACTCCAAGTTACCGGGCTTCAGTCGGCTGTAATTCCGCACTTCCATGGGGCTGGGCTGAGGGTGGTTAAGGGGACCCTGCAGATGGGCTCTGGTCTGGCCCTCTGAATAGTTCACAAATACGAAGCCATCCTTCTCGTCCAGGCTGAGCTGGTCGGACCAGCGCCTGGAGTCATCGGAAGCACTGTCGGCGCACCAGACGGCCGCTGCTCGGCAGGAGGCCACCCGGGGCGCGTGGCTGCCGCTGGGCTGACGGGGCACGTCCTTGGGGTCCTGGCTGGCGCTCTGCTCATCCGCGTCCGAATCGCTGCTGTCCTCGTCCTGGGCTTCTGGCCCTGGGTGAGGCATGGGGAGAATGACAAAGCACACATATACACACACACACATTACGGGTAGACCTAGCTTGGTCCCACTGCTGTTTTTCTTCTACAAGTTAAGGCACGATATACATAGCATTTTAAGCTAAGTATAACAATAAAAAAAAAAAATTCCAGAAATTTCAGCTAGGTTACATACAGCAAAAAGGAAAAAAAAAAAAAGGAATTTCTGAGTTCAAAGACTGCTTTGGCCAAAATCCTGAGGTTGCCATTCCTGCTTTACAATGTGGCCCAGACCTGCCTTTACGAACGGCTCAGTGCCTGCTGCACCCTCCCTACCGGAGCTCAGCGGGCCAGCGCCAACTCTGTTCTCCATGGAGTCCGGCTGCCCCTCGCGACGAATGCCGCACATGCCGCTGGCCCGACTACACCGCTCTTCCCCATCTGGTTGTGTGTCCGTGTTACCCATCTGTCAAGGCACAGCTCAAACACTGCTTTCTCTAAAATCTCGCCTGGTGCCTGCAGCCCAAAGTAATTCCCACTTGTCTGGCCTCCTTGAACAGTTGTACGCCTCTCATGTTTGAATTCTCACCCCAAACTACTACTTCTGGATAATCTTTCTACAAGACAGTGGTCACCTTGGGAGAAGGGGCCCCAAGCACAGTGCCTTCCATGTGGCAGTCAGTGTAAATGACAACCTAGGTGAATCAATTATTGATGAAAGCTTTCATCTACTGATGTGGGGTTTTTCCTTCTTCCCATCGTTATTACGCATTTTCTTAACCCAACTCCCTACTCTCTTGCAAGAGAGTCTGCGGGAGAGAAAATTTATAAGAAATAAATATACAGAAATGGAAAAAAAGGAAAGTACAAACAAGTGTACAAGCACCAGCTCACTATACATACATATTTTTTTTTAAGCAAGAGAAATTACTTAGTTTGCCTTCCTTGTACTAACAGTAGTAGTCTAGTTAGCTGATTTTTTTCCAGTGGCTTATTACTACGAGCTTTAAGGTCTTCACTGATGAGCAGTCTTAGAAATGGCTTTCATTTCCAGTGAACCACTGGCTTGCCTTCCCTTTCACCCAGGCGACTGCCCTCGAGGCCTGCCACTCCTATGCTGTCCAAAGTCAACCCTTCCCTGTGGGCTGCTCTCCCCTCCGCCACTTCTATCAACCTCTGTCCACGATATAAACATATAAGAAGAAAGAAGACACACCAATATCTCTCCTTCCTGAATGTGACCTCTTCTACCTTATTCATCTCATCTTCTTGTGTTATTCACTTAAACCTTTGTTAAAGGAAAGGACAGACTTCTCACTTCTCCTAAGACTGCTTACTCCAATGTCTGACACCCAGCAGGTAACCTCCAAGTACTTACTGAACTGAACTGGATTTTTATGTCCCCAAACACCCAGATGACCTTTTTAGTGGAGCTGCAATGGACTCTGCAGAAACTTAGATGCATTAAGGTAAGAGAAGCATTAAAATGCCCTGCCCATTGGATCATTTGTTTTCTGGCAATGAAAGTAGAAGCTATTTTCCGCTTACAAAGAGAAGTGATTTATGCCTTTCTGAAAATAAGTCTTTTCCCTCATATCATCAAACTCATGTGGAATTCTCAGTGTACAAAAGTTAATCATGGAGAAACAATCTGAAGGCCAAAGTTAAAACCCCGTTCCTCTCGGGGAAGTCTATTGTACCAATTGTTCTAAATCAAAGTGGGGTAACTTCTCTGGAGATGAGCAACCCAGAGCAGATCTCAGCCTGGGTTTATGGCACCGCTTCTCATCATTTTGTATAGCAATCATCCATCTCTGTATTCCTCTCAAAAATCTTCAAGTGTTTCACAAATAACAGATAGTGGAGCACAGAGCACCAAGCTTCAGTTTGAATAAAAGCCCTTTTTCAAAGGCGGGCCTAGGGAGGGGATTCTGGTCTGCCTCCGTGAATACCTTACAAACATGATGCCAGCCTGTCACACATACTGAGCCTGATAAGTGATGAGCAGAACAGATGTGGGACTGGGGGCCGTCCGATTTCTCCACCACTGCGCCCTCCAGATGTGCTCTGTATTTTCAGAAGTGAAGGCCTGAGCCTTTGGTACTCCGGGAAGCTAGCAGCTATGTTTACCCTACTAGGATGAGGAAGCCAAGCACGACATAGCACACCACGTAGTGCCTGGTGAGCTGGCGAAGTCTCAGGTGCCCGCCCCACGACCTCCCCCGAGCCGGAGGGCATTCATGCCTCTGACAGCCACACTCGACCTTAGGCTACTGTTCATGCTGTTTGATGTGAGTTTATCCTCAGTGACCTCAAACAAACAAACAAACAAGAAATATGAAAACTATGGAATAATTAGAAAGTATCCAATACCTATTTGTGCTTCTGGACAGTCTTCCTGCATTTCTAGGACTTCAACAGGCTCGGGAGCTGGTGTTTCAGGAACTTGCAAAAATTCCATTCTCCAAAACTGAATTTAAGTAAGTATGAAAATAAAAACGTTAAGCAGCTTAAAGAAACAATTTATATGTGACTGGATGAAGATGAGCTCTTGGGGTTAAACACGTATCTCTTATTATTGTGTCTAATTAAATTTCCCTCTATCTTGAAAACTGTGGGAGAGAACTGTGTGCACATAAATAGCGCTTTCCGAACCAGGTTCCATGAGATGTTGATGGGTGTTTTGTGGTGAAGGGAAAAGGACTGTGGTCAAGTTAGTTGGAAAAACATGGTTCAACTAAACACACTTTTATTTCCAACAAAACCCCAAGAGTCTTGCAAGCATGAAGGCACGCAGTAAGCAGGATTGCCAAACGCATTTGGCTCTGGAGCTTTTCCCTAAACGCCTCAAGAACAGAGTCATCTGAAACACCACTCTGGAGGCAGCAGACGTCAGGGTGTGCCTGTTGTCTGAGGCACAGGGTGTGGTGTGGCGGGGGCTGAGAGCCTCATCTTTGCGCAGCCATTGACCGTGACTACACGGCGGCAATCAGCTGCTCTCTGCTTTTACAAAGAGCACAGCTCAAGAAAATAGGCACAAAGGAAAACCTCCGCAATCAGCTGCTCTCTGCTTTTACAAAGAGCACAGCTCAAGAAAATAGGCACAAAGGAAAACCTCCTGAGAGAGAGACCCAAGTATTTGGAAAGACTGTGAAGGTAAATACTCCATGGATTCTCTTTTCTGTAGAAGCCCAACACGAAGAAAACTACGAAAAGGATAAACTAGGGTTTGGGTGAAATCATCTAGGATTCTAGAGAGGGACTGGACAACGGGAGTCCTCGGACAGCATCTTCCAGCTGTGATTCTCTGTAGACAAGAGACAGTCCCTGTTTTCCCCACAGAAGCCCTCTGAGAGGCCAAAAAGCCAATACTTTAGTGATTTCTGTGTTTAGCAATCTATGGGGACATGAAAATCATGCTTAAGTGACCCTGGGTGAAGCTGTCCAGTGGTGAGTGGCACTAACAGATCAGGTTAGGGGTAAGGAAGGGGCGAGAACCCAGTGGCCGAGGCCTGTTTGAATGTGGGCAAGAGTTTGCTCACTGACAGCACCGCAGACAGCTCCGCAGGTCCCAGGTAAGCAGGGCGGCAAGCACCTAGCGTGGCTCCTCACCGCGGACTTACCCGGACCACGCCGTCTGAGTGCCCCGTTACTATGACGTTCTGCGTGTCCCACTCGTTCATCTCTGAAACGCAGCAGCAGACAATCTGCTGGCTCCTGCCTGTGAATGTGTTCACGCTCACGACAGGGTTCCCGTTGATGCTCCACACGTGGATGTGCGTGCCAGCGCAGGACACAATGTCCCCCTGAGAAGGTAAAACAGCCTCTTCACTCTCTTTGCTCCCTTCATACCACATTTTGGTTTCAGAAGCAAAGTCAATCTTGGGTCTAGCTCTCAAAGAAACCTCCTAAGTTCTTCGACCGGAGGCTCGGGATTTCTGAGGCAGCCTGGAATTCAGTGCTTGCTGACCGAAAAACATACCCCGAACAGAGAGGCCTCTTAAAGAACTTGTGGGTGAGCGGCTGCGGCGGCGTGGGGGTGTTTGGCACGCACACCAGGGTAGGAGCCCTTCCACGCTCTCGGCTTATGCCCCAGCACACTGCTGCGTCATGCTTTACTCTGGGGAAAGCTGCCTGTGACCAAAGGCGGTGGGGCACCACTCTTGTGCCTCCCACGGTTTACAAAACCTCTTTATACCTTCCACTTAGAGCCAGGAATCCACCTCCACTTAATTTTACAAAACGAGTCCAATCACCAACAGCGTAAGGCAGAAGAGAAATCTTTCAGTCTAGATACAGCTGTATCTCTCTTTTCAATAAATAAGGATGAAATGCTGGCAACATTGTAGCATCCTACTTTACAATTTGTATTCATAATAAGGGGAGGAGAATGAGGGAAAAAAAAGAAGAAAATTAGAATAAAGGTCACTTCTTGGCCAGCTGGATAAACCTGCAGACTCCTTAAGCTGTTAACGCAGGTTTTTGTAAGTTCCAAAGACAGAAAAGAACAAGCTTTTCCCTTAAACTCTACCAGGCAGGGCTCTACCCAACCTGGTGAGACTCCAACCCACTCCTGTTACAGGAATGAAGACGCTTCCGGAGCATCTACCGTGTGTCAGTTAGTGTAGAGGACACTTCTGACATTCCATTTCATCCTTCAACATCTGTGAGGTTACCTGTACTAGCCCCGCTTTAGGAGGGATCAAAGTCAGGTGCAAAGACTGTAAGGAACCTGCCTAACGTCACAGGATAAAGATTTGAAGCCAGCCCTTTCTGGCCCCAAAGCTTATGTACCACACCACGCTGCTAAGACAGCCTGGAAGTCATGATGCTAGGCACTGACTTTAGAAATGACCCAGGGACTTTCAGTACAGCCGGCAGGCACACGAGGACCTACAGAAATAGGAAGCCGGCCATCAAAAGCGGGGGAAACCGGAAGCTGAACAGCAGCATCGACTCAAGAAAGAAGGGAAGGGGGAGCCAAGGGCGGCAAGGTAAGGAGGCCTGGGGCGCTCCCAAACCACCCTCTGTGCGGGTCTTGCTACTGCTCCCGTCCCCCCTCTGTCCTTCTACCAAGATGGCAAGAACCAAACCCAAACCCAAACAAAAGTGATACTTAGCCAAGCACTGCTGTGTCTACCTCTGATTCAGCCACTGCACCACCTCGGACACTGAGTGTGAGCAGCTGTGCTGTAATTAAGGGGCTCAGTCTCTGCAAGGGGCGAGAGGCCACTGCTGCATCCGGCCCCGCGCCAGGCTCTCATCCTGTACTCCAGGGTGCCTCAATCAGGGAGCATCAGAGCAAATCCTGCGGCTACGGGCGTAAAGCAGAAGAGGAGGAGCTAAAGGGCAGCCGCAAGGTCGCTTACGCCCAAAATGCAGACTGAAATAAGGCAGACTTGATACTGGCTGCAAAAATATGACAGAAGTAGAAATCTTTTCATGTGTTATTAAGAGATTACAAAAGCACTGTAAAAGGGAAAAATCAAACACATCTGGGGTGTCTGCTGCAACTACGGCAATCCATTGCAGAATAACAACTGCAATCCATTACAGAATAACTGACTGTAAATAAAATTCTCAGTATTTAAGTGAAAAACAACTCCAAAACAAAGCGCTCAAAATAGTGCCACAAAGCATTTGACTCAGGGCAATCCTGCCAGGTCAGAGCCATTCTGTTGCATTGAGGTTTTCGTAAAGCTCTTAGGTACATGTGTTTGTAGGACCGAGGTGCTGTTCCAAAAGCATCTTAAACCTTTCAGATATACCAAAAAATGAATTTGACTTTTACCCCTGCATACTCTCCCCTCCCTGCCAGGTGTGGTGGCTCTTACTATTACCAGACATACCACCTGCCATTCACTACAACTGAATTTCTTTTTCCTTCTTTGACTGATTACAAGGTATCTGACTAAAAGCATACTACTTAGTATTTTCTGGTGTAAATTAAGGATGCTGCATTCCTCCAAAGGAAAGCTGTCTGTGTGGGTGATGATATGATGTGGCTACGTGATTTCACACAAGAGGACCCCAGGACAGCACTAAGGGTAAGGGAGGGAATGAGTACACATAGCTAAGAAGCAGTGAGGCTGGGGAGTTCTGGTCAGTTTGCAAGACCGATTTGCATATGTGGGCATCACCAACATACAAATGTGGCAACTTGTCCCTCAGACACAGGGACCTCAGTCTTTGTATAACATACCCTTAGCTTCCCCTGATCCCCACACACCTCGGCAATGACCGTCCTCCCCTCACCCCACCTTAGGTGGGTGTGGTCTCCATGGGGGACTCCTAGGCTGGTGCATTAATTTTATGCTGACTCATTTATTTATACATAAAATATTTATTTATGAGAAGAGATTAATATCCTTCAGTAAGTTTGGGATAACTTTGAAAATAGTTCTGTAACAACTCTGCTCGTTTGGTTCCCCAAATGTTACTCTTTTCACCTTACATAATAAATAAAGACAATGTATTTCATAAAAATGTCAATACAATTCTAACATTCTTAACAGATCCTACAAATTCCTTGTTTTCAAAAAAGCCTATTCTAGAATGTTGTTTTGAACCAAATCTTGCTCTTCAAAGTATGCAGCAGTGAATGGATTTTAAGACAAATTTATCTCTGAGTTACAAACTTTAATATCCATTTGCTTTTTGCATAAATCAAGGAACATGTAGTAGCATTTATGAAATGAATGTCTATCAACTTAGAAAACACTCAGAGTCTTTTTTGTTTACATTAGCCAGAAATACTTGTTTTCCTCACCATAAACCAAGTGGGCAACTGACTACTTACTGTTAATTCATTGATACAAAGAGCAGAAACTGGAGCTCGATGGCCTCGGAGCTGGGTTAGGAATGACAGTTTGTTCAGATCCCAAATGATGCAGGTTCGGTCACGGGACCCGCTGACAATTATGTGATAGGCCAATGACGCTGTGGCGCAGGTGACAGTATCCGTGTGGCCAAGTAAGGCCTACGAAGGAGAAGAGAAAAAACCAGGCTGATCACCGTGACGGTGCTCCCTGAGGGGCTCCAGAAGGTCCTGGCTGCACTAGGAGTGAGGGAAGCATGTGCTGGGAGAAGCAGCGTCTGCAAAGTCTTCCTTCTTTGCCGACTGTCCTTGCCTCATCCCATTGTGGGGAAGTCTGGGGGACTCTGGAGGCTCTGACCTCCATTTTTACATCACTTCTTTCCTGGACCTGGGCTAGAATCTTAGAAGGGAGAATGGAAGCTGTGACCCAGCTTGGATTTTTTCATCCCGTTTCTACATGGAGATGCATCAGTTATGCACCCCCCCACCCCCAAAGTACAGAATTTAAACTGGGCATTGATTCTTTTATGCCGTGTCCTGTTAGTCTAAGAAACTATAACTGGATGGGTCTTTAAAAAATGCACATATGGTAAGGCCTGCCTGGTGATGGTACATGGTCCTAGCAAGATAAAGGGAAGGTGTGCTGAGCTCCTGTTACTGACCTGGACACGTCTGTGCCCAAGAGATCTTCTTCAGACTACAATAGGAACTTTTGTCTTCTGCTAGAACATGAAGAGAAACAGGACCCAGGGAAACGGCAATGTGGGAGAGCAAGCATTTCAGAGAAGACGATTCAGATTACTGTTAAGAGTTCCTGAGTATTTAACTATTTAAATAATGAGTTGGCTTACAATGTTTTGTCATACATAAATCCTTTCTGTATGCTCAGCAAACCCCAGGAGGCTGTTTTAAATAAGAAGTGCCTTCTACTGAGTGGGTTACTGGCTGGCACGCTAGCTTCAAAGCCTATTTTCTAAATGGAAAATACTGTAAGCAAGAGAGTCTGGATCAGCAAACTAAAATGTCAACCTTGTATTTGGAATAACGGGGTGCTTAGATCATTTTTAGAAATAGTACCGTCTCATTTCATTTCTTTTTAAAGACCCATTTCTAGCAAAAGAACATATTTTTTTTATTTTGTCCATTATACCTGAAGCACCTTGTTATTAAAGAAGCTTTGTAGTTTCTCTAGAGTGCAGGCCACCGAGATGGAATATATCCATCTTCTGTTTATTCTGTTACCTGTTTGAGAGTGAGGGTCTTAGCCTTTTCTTTCGAGGTGCCCATCTCCCAGACACAAACAACTGTGCTCGTTCCACCTGTGATGACCAACTTGGGGTTGGGGCAGATTGCACAGAGAATCTGGCCCCACTCAGACAAACATTCATAAACAGTCACTACCTATAAAATAAAACAGATGTGAGACACACATGCCATCAAGTACTATCAACTTCGGAATCACAACGAGCATGCTGAGCGAAGGAGAGCCCCCATGTAGGCGCCTCACAGGCAAATGCATACGTACATCCTGGGCTGAATTTCCACTGAGGCTCTACCCTGAACCAGCCCTACAGCCTCCGAACTGCAGTTGCTGTGAGAAACCATAGTAAAAAGGACTTTGCTCCTAGTGGGTGTCTTCAGTTTCTCCAGTCGAGGAAAATGATGTTCCCTGAGGGGCTCCAGAAGGTGATGCTGTGTACGAGGCAGAGGATAATCTGGTAGAAGGCTGTGTTTGCTACAGCCAGTTAGAGGTAAACGGAAATCATGAGTGCTGCCATTTAATGAGAAGCTTAACTAGAGTTGTGTCACAGCGCAATGCACAGACTTGCGCAAGCTAGATCCCGCCTGCCGTTAGGAGGAGACTGGCAGAGGGCAAGCCCAAGGCACCGGACAGCCACGCCGCAGGGCCTCTCCGAGAGCTACTATGGGACTCCACACAGTAGCTGCTGTGGCCTGGGCGATGGGCTGACAGGTTTTCCATCAGCCGCTTAAGAGTACTGAAACGGTACGTGGGCCAGATGGTGATCCACCGAAAAGACGCTCTTTCAGTGGTCAGAAATGTTGACCACCTGGCTGACTAGGATCTCTTGGAGGAATTCTGAGTGGGAGAGAAACTGCTAGAGCTCAGTACACAACTTTTGAAAAGCGGCTTGTTCTGTAGGAAACCCGCCTTGTCCACTAGTTCCTTTAACCTGATCTGAGGCTGCGAAGCTCTCCCTTCCTCTGGGCTCTGGCAGGAGCGGTTGACTAGCCCTTGGACTGGGCTCTTCCCACCTCTTTCAAGCAGGATATCCAAACCACAAAAGAGCAAGAATAAATGAGTGAGCAAGAAACAATGCAAACCTTGTCTGACTCATAGGTTCCCAGCCTGCAGCTGAGGTCCGCATAGCCCCAAGCGAAAGTTTTGTTCCAGGTTGGTGGGATAAGAACCTTATTCTGTTCTACTGCAAGAATGCCTTTATCTGTGCACACTATTTGGCCCACAGGCTCTTTAAGTTCTGTAAAAAACAAATCAACAGATCAGAATAGGGACAAAGAAAATGAACCTCATGATCCTATAGGGGATCATCATTTCATTTGTTTGTAGGAATCAAGCCTCCTGACACATACATTAGGACAAAATGAGCTTAGAGGGAGAGCTTGGCTTTTGAGTCTCCGCTGGGTGATGGACATGGACCCTGACAGGTGTTCTGCAGGGCTTCCTTCTGGCTTTCCTGCCTCTTGAAGACTTGGGTTTGGCTCCTAGCAACTGGCCTGTCTTCTTGACCATTAGGACCGTGCAGAGTAATCTGAGATGCTCTCCAGAATCCATACACAGACCTTCAACCAGTCTAGGCCTGCAGCACCTCCCAAATGATATCCAGCCTTAGACTTCCAGAAGGAAGGACATGCCGTCCCCCATGAGGTCCGACCCCCTGCCCTGCCCTGCCCTGCCCCAGGACACTGCCGAGCACGCCGGTGTTCCGTAACCGTCACCCGCGGTGAGTGGGGCTGGTACAGGGCGGTCTGTGTCATGAGCCCAAAGAGCACCGAGCGGGGAGCCTATCCAATCAACCAGACTGATACTGCAATTTTTAGATTTAACAGTGGCAACTTTAAGCCTTTACAAAAACCTTTTTTCATTCTAAGAAAAATATCCACTTGAAAAAGTATTTTATTTATTTAATTTTTATTTATTTATTTGAGAGAGAGACAGAGCATGAGTGGAGGGGGAAGAGAGCAGACGCTTAATGGACTGAGCCACCCAGGAGCCCCCAAAAAGTACTTTTAGAGAAGTCATAGCCACATTAGATAAAAAACAGATACTTTCAGTTGGCTTATTAAAAATGCAGTCTTTTTACTGCTATGTCTAAATTGGCAGAACACATACAAATGAAGATTACAAAGGTTTTTCTACATATATAATATAATGTTGAGCTACAAGATTTGGTGTATTAGAGTTTTCGCTGTCTGAGCAGGAGGAGAAACCCGTTTGGTTCTTTTTGATGAAAAAATCCAACAGGCCAAAAAACCCCAAACCAAACCAAAACAAAAGGAAAAGGAGAAAATCTAACAGGTATTTGGTGATAGAAAGTATAGCACTTATTACAAAGGACACTAATGTTGAAAGGCACACGTTACTGCTAAACTAGGATTATTAACTACGCCCACAGCATCAGGAAGCACAGGTTGACTTCCTGTCACCTCACCTTTTACAGGTGTTAGAGAAGGCCTCAGGTTGTCCAGGTGATGGAAAAAGATCTTGTCACTTGTAGACCCCAGGGGGGCAGAGGCGCTCATACTGTCTCCATTCAGTCGGCTCCTCACTCGCTTTGGTGGATGAGGTTTCTTAAATAACTGGGATGAGAGAGGATGACACATTTTACAATGAAAGCTAACATTTATTGAGCCCTTTAAATGCCAGCTATTATGTTTTTATTTCACTTGCACTTCACAAGGACCACTAGGCACTCCATTACCACGCCTTTCATTTGAGGAAAGAACCTTTAAGGAGGCTCAGAAGAAGGCTGGAGGTCTCCCATCTTGCAAGCAGGGATGGGTCCATGATACTTTTTAAAAGCCTGGGTTACCACCATGCTCTATGCTACTCTGACTTCCTAACTTTTCAGGGGTAAATGAATCTACTCAAACTATAGTCGATCAACAATTATTTTCCAATGATTTTTAAAAAGTAACCAATTCTTTACAGCCAGATACCATTCTGTACCACTGAGGGCAGACTGACATTCTGAGTTATTTCTGGCTTCAACATGGCCTTTCAACATGACATCATTTTGGTGTCTTTTAGATGCTACTAATTTGTTCAAAGTATGAACACTGTTGCCTTCTTTTTACTTTGCAATGCTGTAAGGGGAAAAAAAGAAAATAGTCATGTAAGATGACTATTTTTTAAATACTGTAGATCTTCAAAATAGGCCTAGAGCCATTTCTGTTAGAAAACTGTTATCTGAGGAAGATATCTGGAAAATCTTAGATAAAATGAGATTTAAAATGACTAGAAAACCTTCACACTTCGTGAATGTGACATTCTGGATTTCCAGAAGAAAAAATAGAAAAAAATGCTTTGTAAAGAGAAAGATATTTTAGGCATCCAAACATTTAAAAACCTTGTTCCTATCTTATCTACATATATCAGGGTTCTGTTATTTTCTTTAAATGACACAGACTCTGTAGTTGTATAAAAAGACTCCCCTACTTTAAAGCATGTTCATGAATGGACATTTGCTGAAGAGCTTTTTTTTTAATACAGATATCACATTAATAAGTTCTTTTTTTTTAAAGATTTTATTTATTTATTTGACACTGAGAGAGAGCACAAGTAGGCAGAGCGGCAGGCAGCAGGAGAAGGAGCCACAGACTCCCCCATTGAGCAGGGAGCCCCACATGGGGCTCGATCCCAGGACCCCGGGATCATGACCTGAGCAGACATTTAACTGACTGAGCTACCCAGGCGCCCCTGCTGAAGAACTTTTAAGAGGACCCAAGGATAGAGCACCTCACCAGGTCAGGGTATATAACAATGTATGGATATGCTGACTGTAAAACCTAGATTTTCTAGGATGACATACTTTGAAGGACTCTATCAGTCACTGGAATGTCTGAAGAATATTCAAACTTTAGTTCCCAGGCTGTCCACCTCTTAAACTCAAAAGGGACTGAAATTCTGTGACAGTACATGTGTCTTGATTTTTTCGTTCAGAATACTTCTCAGAGGGTATGAAACACAGTTCTTGCGCTTGTAACCCTCAGAGAAAAGGAAAGGTTTAACTACAATTCTTCAGCTGCGATTAGAGTTTATCAATAAGCATTTCACTTTAAAAGTAAACACAGTTCTGGGGCGCCTGGGTGGCTCAGTCAGGTGTCCAACTTGGTTTTTGGCTCAGGTCTTGGTCTCGGGGTTGTGGGATCGAGCCCTGCATTGGGCTGGGCGTGGAGCCTGCTTGGGGCTCTCTTTCTCCCTCTCCCTCTGCACCCCCCTCTCTAAAAGTAAACACAGTTACTCAGTTGGGGGATCAGACTACGCTGTGAGTGGTGCAGTTACAGGCTCTTCTGCTGTCTGTTGTATGAAGAAGTGCCATTGTTCTGACTGTTCCCAACCATCAACCCTGGAAACCTCCAAGCTGGTTAATGTACAAAAAGGGAGCCCAAGAGAGGTATCTGAGGAAGGTACAGAGAAGGATGTCTGGGCCAAAGTGCAGACCCGGGGCATTTGGGAAAGCTAGGTGGTTTGGATGGCCAGCAGAGTGTGCCTTTCCCACAGGGCTGGTTCCTCCTGGCGCATCACACCCTCCTGCTGTGCTCTGAGGACGGGGAGGAGAGACGGCATAAAGTCTCTTAACTGGGCTTCGCTCATCATGAAGGTGAGAGATCTACAGCACTTGGGTGCTGAGTGGCTACACTCTTGGTTTTTCTGTTCAGGTTCCAGATGGTGGTTACAGCAGCTAGTGCAGGGCTGGTTCTAGGCATTCCCACGGCATGCGCTCTCCTACCAGAGCACTCATCACACCTGCATCACTATCTAATCCAGATCACCACTATCTGTTCCCTCGACTACTATTAAGAGCTTCCGAGGTGGTATTCTGCTCCTAACTTGGTTCCCCTACAGTGTGTGCGTGTATGAGACTATAGACAGAATGATCTTTATTTTTCAGGTTTTATTTTCATTCCAGTTAGTTAATGCACATGGACAGAATGATCTTTAAAGTCTAAATAAGGGGGAGCCTCGGTGGCTCAGGTGGTTAATTGTCTGCCTTTGGCTCAGGTCATGATCCCACGGTCCTGGGATCAAACCCCACGTTAAGCTCCCTGCTCAGCAGGGATCCCGCTTCTCCCTCTGCCTCTCCCCTGGCTTGTGCACTCACTCTCATTCTCTCTGTCAAATAAATAAATAAATAAAATCTTTAAAAAAAGTCTAACTATGGGGGCACCTGTCTGGCTCAGTTGGTATAGCACGCGACTCTTGATCTCGGGGTTCTAAGTTCAAGCCCCACGCTGGGTGTAGAGATTACTTAAAAATAAAATCATAATAAATAAACAAATAAGTAAAAAATAAAGTCTAAATACGACCATGCCATTTCCTTGCCCAAAGTCAGCACTGGCTTCCTACTGGCCTTGGGACGAAACCCCATCTCTGTGTGCTGTGGCCCCCGAGACCCCATCTTCTTCCCTGATTGCAGATCTTATGCAGACATAGGAAAGCGCTCCCTGCACTCGTCTGTGAGGGGAAATTCTCTCTGAACAACATTTCTATTTACCTGGACTGCAAAAGGGAGGAGAAAGCAATAATCTTGGAACCTACTGAACCTATTGGGTGGCATGGCTCTTCAATAAAAACTTAGCCTAAACTTATTATATGGTCATTCACCATCTATAGCAATATTAGAGCTTAAAAAAATGAAGCTGAGAGCATCAATGATAAGAATATCCATACCTGTTTAGGGATCTGACCAAAGTTATTAATGAACCCTATGGTGGCTGTCTCCTTTAGTGGGTCATTTATGTTGTAGATATCCACTTGACCCTCATAAAAAAGATGGTGGAAGACATTTACAGCTTCTACTGCAGCAGGGCCTTGCTGTTTATAGCCAAAGATTAAGTCAATCCACTCATGCAGATGGGCACTCACGTAATCACATTCCAAAGCCTGTAATTTCAAAACACACGTTCAGTCACAGGCTGACTTTTATTACTTGCTCAGAAAGCAAAAACAATTGGCCAGTGTTCACAAGGAACTAAAATAACTAAAAATCATAAGAACAATATCTGTAATTTGAACAAATGGGTGCTATCTTGCTCAAGGTCCTCTCTTTGTATTGTGGTCAACGACCCAATGAAATTCAAATTCAGCTGCGAAGGGCGCTCCCATTACCTCACGGTGGACTCTGATGAATTCCCGTGGGTCCCCTTTTGCCCACGGTGGAAGGATAACATCTCCAAGCTTGGTGCCATTTTGTTTACAGCCTGTGCAATTAGATAAATTAAAAAGAAAATGAAAGATGGGATAAACAGTAACTTTACATTAAAATAACAGAGAAATAGTGGGTTATCAGAACTATGAAATTTTACTACCAGAAAGGACCCTCTGCGATCATCTACTCTGATATTTCCCTAAGTCTGCTCCTTAGAGAATTCCGTCAGAGAGATCATTAAGCATTAGCAAAACTGAGGGGCCCACCCTGTCAAATGACTTCAGAAAATGCTGAGTTATGCAAAGTTAAACATGTTTCTTCCTGCAAGACTCCTCAGAGGCACAGCCCTTCTCTAGGAGGGATATTAGACACAACATTCCTGAAATTTAACTGACCACAGGACTCCTTTTTAACAAAACATTTAGTGAGGCTACTGTTTTCAGTTTGGAAGAAAAGCTCAAATTCAATCCCCTTAGGACTGCGCATTTGGAAGACCATTAGCAATTTCTCTCAAATCTTCTTTTGTTTGGGCTTTTCCTGAATGCTCAGAGCTTGGTGAGTCATCAGCAGTGAACCAGTACTGAATTTTTTGTCTTAATGTTTTGACAAAATTTTGCCTCTCACATGGAGGAAGTTACAGAAGGAATACCTAACTTCTCAGTCACCAAGGAGTTTGAGTGTTCTCTTTGCTCAAGAGGAAATAAGAATACCAGTCTTCCAGAAACATTTGCAATACATGTGGCTTCTCCTATTTCTGATTCTTAAACTCTTGAGAGAGCTCTGTAGAACTGACATGTATTTTGCTGTAAGATTCTCATTAAAAAAATAAAATCTGAAATGTAACTTTTTGCTGTTAGTACATCATTTAACAGAAAAAAAAAAACCATCTGGAAAAACTATGGGGCTTCCTGGCAGAAACGAAAAATGCATACCAAGTGATATTTATTCCATGGAAACTGTTAATTTAAGTCATAGCTAGATAATTTGAAAAATATTAAAGAAAGTGTTTGCTATAAAATCTACCCCCATAATAAAACATATTAAATGGGATTGGCATCTCAGGAAACAGGTCCTGTCTTTTCATTTTTTGGAAGTAAAGACCAAAAAGTTAACTTTAGCTTATAGTTTTCCTAGATACAAGTCAGATGATCAATGTAAAAAATGACTCTATGAATAGTAATGTTGACTCACTAGCTCAACAGCAGTTGGGTAGATAAACAGTTATATTAGACATTTTCAGAGAAGTACAATTGTTCAAATTCTAGAACACAAAGGCAGTTTCAAGTGAGGGCCAATAAAAATATTTCCCACAGAAACAATCTTGTTCTTGTCATTGTTATTTGATGGCTTATTGACAATGTGATATGAAGTGAGAAACACAAAAATCAGTTTATTGTTTAAAGGAATGTCTTGACTTGGTTGGAAAAATTACCATATGACTTAAGAAAAAATGAAACAATCAAGTTATTACCACCCCTCCCCCTCATTATTCTCAGTCCACTCCCCTTGAAATATCACCCAAGTCCCCAGACTTAAAATATAATCTGCTTTTCAAAAAATATGCTTATCATCCCTAAAATTTATGCAATATAATTTTATTTCACCTGTACTAGCTGCAATTTTAAAATTCAAAGGGAACATTCTGCAGTATACTCTTGGTCTGATTCTGGTACCCTGCAGCTCCCCTCCATGTAGATCTACATCCAAGGGTATAAAGATAAGACAACGTAACTCATCCAAGAGCCAGGGAAAAACCCAAGTGCTCTTTGTTTTACATCATTTAAAGAGAGTAAAGATAATAAACAGTGTTGTTGGGTTTTTCTTTTCTTTTTTTTGGTAATTGAAGTGAAACTTACCTAACACAAAATTAGCCATTTTAAAATGAACAATTCCAGTGGCATTTAGTACATTCACAATTTTGTGCGGCCACCACCTCTATCTAGCCCTAAAACATTTTCATCACCCCACAGGGAAATCTTGTACCCGTTAAGCAGTGGCTCCCCATTCCTCCTGCCCCCCCGCCCCTGGGTAACCACCAATCTGTGTTCTGTGTCTACAGATTGACCTGTGCTGGATATTTCATATAATAGAATCATACATTATGCGATCTTTTGTGTCTGGCTTCTTTAACTTAGCATAATGTTTCTGAGGTTCATCCATGTTATAGCATGTATCAGTAATTCATACTTTTCCATGGCTGAATAACATTCCATTGTACGTACATTCCACAATTTGTTTATTCACTGATAGACATGTGGCCTGCTTCTACACTTGGCTACTGTGCATAATGCTGCTACGAACAGGTGTGGATATGTACTTTGCTTGAGTCCCTGTCTTCAGTTCTTTTGGACATAGACCTCAGGGTGGAACTGCTGGGTCATACGGTGATTCTATTTTTAACTTTTGAGACGCCAACAAGCTGTCTTCCACAGCCGCTGAGCCATGTTACATCCCCACTAGCAGTGCATGAAGCTTCTACTCTCTCCACACCCTCATCAGCTCTTGCTCTTTTCTGTTGCTGTGGCTTTCTGTTTTGACCACAGCCATCCTAGTGGATGTGAAGTGGTACCTCATCGTGATTTTCACTGGCATTTCCCTAATGACTAATGATGTTGAGCATCTTTTCATGTGCTTACTGGTCATTTGTATAACTTCTTTGGAGAAATGTTTACTTGGGTCATTGGCCCATTTTTAAATTGGATTATCTTCTTGCTGTTGAGTTGTAAGAGTTCTTTATATTCTGGACACTAGACCCTTATGAGATACAGCACTTGCAAATATTTTCTCCCATTCTGTAGGTGTTCTTTTCACCTTCTTCATAATGCTCTTGGATACAGAAGTTTTACATTTTGATCAAGTCCAAGTCATCCTTTTTGTTGTTGATGCTTGTGCTGTTGATATCCTACCTAAGAATGCATCAGCAAATACAAGATCACGAAGATTTATGTTTTCTTCTAAGAGTTTTACAGCTTTAGCTTTTTTTTTTTATAGCTTTAGCTCTTATATGCAAATAATGTTTTGTTTTTTTTTTAAAGATTTTATTTATTTATTTGAGACAGAGAATGAGAGAGAGAGAGCACATGAGAGGGGGGAGGGTCAGAGGGAGAAGCAAGCTCCCTGCCGAGCAGGGAGCCCGATGTGGGACTCGATCCAGGGACTCCAAGATCATGACCTGAGCCGAAGGCAGTCGCTTAACCAACTGAGCCACCCAGGCGCCCGCAAATAATGTTTTTTAAAGTGTGTGATTTCATGGAAAGAAGATGATTTATTATGAAGATGAGCATGACAAAAATACATGACCCTTTCTTAATTTACTTTTTAAAACTAGATAATTTAGTTCGGTTTGTAAGTGGTTTGGACTAAAACATTTTTGCAACATGTATTAGTATAACTCCGTGTTTCTGAAAGATTGGGGCTATCTCTTTCTGTGCCTATTTTTCTCTTTGAAAGTGGCGTCCCCAGGGAACAGAGTAGCATTCTCCAAAAGTGAATTATAAGTGAACACAGTAAAACACCAATGTGCATCCATATTCAAATGCTGTGTAGGCATCTGCTGTTTTTCTCTGTTCACCATCTATTCTATTCCTTTAAGGAACCATCACCCCTACAACTCAAAGCCCCAGAACTTGGTGTTTTTAGTTGCTCAAAAGTGAGCTCCAGGCCCGATCACAGGTAATGAGACTCACTTACAGGTCTTTTGCTGGGGCTATTAAGAGAGTCTTTTATCTTTGCCATTAGACTTGGAGCTATAATTTCATGAGGTTAGAACTGCTTATGGACAATTAACAAAAATTATTTAAAACTATTTTTAAAAAGAAAAAACACTCAGATGTATCGGATATGAACATTTCCCTAAATTTTCTGTTAACAAAACTTTGAAATAGTATAGTAATGATTTAGATGTTGAACTCTTCAATACGAAGTATTTCATACTTCATACTTCAATATGAAGTATGAAAAATGTATGAAAATAGGACAAAATTTGGCAGGAATATTCTGAAGTGGAAACAATGGAATTTTGATACGTTTTAAAAGAAATACTCAGAAACCTAGATCAGCAAACTACGTTCCAAGAAACTGTAGCCAAAATCAAATCTATTTCCTGTAACTGCTGAATTATACAGAGAGCAGAGTACTGACGAAATTTCTCTCCTTTTTAGGACTATTGATTTGTTTCTGTTTTTCTAGATAATACTACCCTAACAGGATAAAGAAGAGGAATTAACTTAAAGTTACTCTAAAATTCTAATCTTAGAACACATTAGCATGCAACCTGAGAATGCCTCAGGCAATACATAAGATTAAAACAATACATGAGGGGCGCCTGGGTGGCTCAGATGGTTAAGCGTCTGCCTTCAGCTCAGGTAGAGATCTCCAGTTCCTGGGATTGGGCCCCACATCGGGCTCCCAGCTCGATGGGGACTCTGCTTCTCCCTCTCTCTCTGTCTCTCTCTCTCTCAAGTGAATAAACAAATCTTCAAAAAAAAAAAAAACCCAATACATGAAAAATGTGGATATATCCTTTTTGGCTATTAATTTGAACTGTAATGATTTTTAAATACATTTTCACCTCCCCTTTGTTTTTATTGAAATCACAATATTCTGACCATTAGATGCAATCTGTGTCAATTTTAAAATTTTTCCAAGACTCCACATTTGAAACAGCTATTTTGGGCATAAATCTATTTTTCTTTTTATATTTACTCCCACATACCCAATTATAGTAAATAACAGCTGCTCAAACCACAAGGAAGTCCTTCCTTGTCAGTGTGTACTGCAGACAATATTCAGGAAAGTGACATTTCTATTGGTCCTTTCCAGGTTAATGTTCCTAAGACAGCGCCGCAGCTGTACATACCTAGATCAAAGTTGTTGGAATTGAACAGGAATTCTGGTAAGTAAAAAAATTCGGGGATAAGTTCTTTTACATCTGCCATGTTGTGCTTTGATGCTGAATACCAGGCCTCACGCACACTGTGGAACATCCGGTCAGCCAGGTCGAAGTGGCCTCCCTGTGGGCAGAAGGAGAAGGCACCGCTCTGTTAGAGCGCCATCCCCACCTCACGGCTTCTGTCAAGCTCACGGGCTCGAAAATCCCAAATAAATACATGTGGTGACAATTCCATTTCCCACCATCCTACGTCAAACACACAAAATTTTAAATAATCACAAAAAGAAAATTCTTTTGGGGGTATTTCTGACAAAGAGTGCTTAATGCATGTATTTCGTAATCAAAGTGAAATCCAAATACAAAGACTTTTAAAAGTCATTAAAAAATTAGTTTTTAGCGAGAGGGAAGAATATAAGGATATATAAATTCTCCCATAGTCTCATGATGCTCTCCTAAAACAAACAAACAAACAAAAACCCAAGATTCTAATGTAGCCATCTACAGTTGGAAATATTCAAGTTATATATATGCTTGACTGATTTTATAAATTAACATGACATTCAAGTTCTCACACTGCTAAGAATTAGGTGAAAAACTAAGAAAGTGATCAAAAAGTTATAGATGTAACGAATTCAAATAGAAAAGGGATTTCTTACACAGCCTCATAGATATAACACACCTTCCTCAGTTGAACTCCCTATTGCTGTGTTTTCAGTGGACACAGTATATCTGTTTTTATACTGAAGCTCCCTGCAGGAAAATGCCAAAGTCCATACAATGCCCCACTAAACCTGCCACAATCTGGCCCGTTACCTCTCTGATGTCATCCTCTGTGAAGTTCCCCTCCACTTACTCTGCTCCAGACACAGTGGCCTCGTTGCTCTTCCTAAAACATCTCAGGCACATGCCTGACTTGAGGCCCTCGCACGGACTGTTCCCTCTGCCTGGAACACACTTTCTCCAGATTATCTGCATGAGTAACTGCCTCACTTCCTTCAAGTCTTTGCTCACATGCCACCTTTTCAAGGAGACCTACTCTGACCACTCTGTGTAAAACTGCACTGCACCCTCCTCTACCTCCTACCTCTACTTCTGCACTTCCCAGCCTCCCTTCCCTGATCTCTATTTTCTGATAGCATGTATTATATTCTAAAACACTTTAAGATGTATTATTTATTATTCTTGTCTGTTTCCCTCAACTAAAATATATAAGCGCTACAAAGCAGGACTTTTGTCTTTATTCATTGATATCTTCCACGTACTTAGAACAGTGCCTGGTACATAATAGGTATTCAGTAAATATTTGCTGAATAAATGAAAGAGAATGTGGAGAAAAGCAATTATAATGAAGAAGATAGCAAATGGGCTAGACTGTATCACTCTTTTAAAAATATTTGTTGCTAATTTAAACCAGTTAAGGCTGAATTTCATGTAACTGGCTGGAAGGCACATGGTACTTGCTTCTTTGACTAAAGGACCCTGGCTCTTGTTTAGTATAAACAAATGCTAGTTTACTCATCAATTGTGATCCAGTGAAATTCCACTTGAATTATGTTTGACTATTTTTTGTGACTAAAACTTCCCAGGGCTTCTTGTAAGGCAAGATAGCAACATTTTTTTAAAAAAAGCAACAATCTTAAATAGAAAGAAAGAATAAAATAGAAAAATACTAAATTTAGAGTTTTACCTGCAGCCTTAAGAATATCTGTGTGAAAGGCTCCATCCTTACTAGGTACGAAGCCACAATCATTGCAGATGAATAGTGGGTCCCATAATGGTAGGCTGGAGTTTCTCCTGTTCAAAAAAATTAAAGCATAATTGAAAACAAAAGAGTAAATGTGAAAAATAAAATCGGTATTCATAGGCTTGAAAACGCTGACACACGTGACAACTGTGACACTAAACACAACTGGTATTGGTGTTTGTAGCATGAGAACGTTACAGCACCATCACCCCTCGCTTACGTATCTGGCAGTAATCCACACTGAGTATAACTCCGTGCCTTTCCCCACCAACTTAGCACATCTAGCAATTCATGGTTTGAGGTTTACTGTAATAGATAAGCCTTAATAGCAAACCACCTTCCACTAAAGCAGGATATTGACTTACAGCTACTTTTTATGAGGTTCTGGCTTTGCAATGATCTATTTCTATAAAGTACTGTCTATGAATATTATAGAATAGTTATTACATACTCTCCTTGGCAGGAAAAAAAGGGTCCACACAGGGAATACTGTTAGGCTTAGGCTCAGTTTTTCTTTTTTTTCCCTTTGTTTCACCCATTTGCGGGGGGTGGGGGGGGGACGGACACATATGATAAACATTAAACATAACAGGGGCGCCTGGGTGGTGAAGTTGGTTAAGCACCCGACTCTTGGTTTCGGCTCAGGTTGTGATCTCAGGGTTGGGAGATTGAGCCCTACATCGGGCTCTGTGCTCAGTGCAGAGTCTATCTAAGAATCTCTCCCCCTTCTCTGCCTCTCCCCAGCTTGCACACGCATGTGCATGCATGAACACATGTTCTCTCTTTCTCAAGTAAGTCTTTTAAAACAAAACAAAACATTAAACATAATAAATAATAAGCGTAGAGTTTTAGGAGGTTATCTGTTATTATTATACTATTATTATTTTTAAAGCAAAAGGATTCCAAAACGTGCCTCAATAAAATAAAAAGACAGTTTAATTAAGGAAACTGCAGGTCCTGGCTTAAATATGATTAGAGACAAAGGCAGGTTATCTAACGGGAAATTTCTGACCTACACAAAACAGACACTTAGTTTTCTGCCACTACCTGATAAGCCATCTAAAACATGCCTTCTAAGCATGGCCATCAGTTGGCATGCAAAATCTGATAGCTGTATATATGTGTGAATATATAACTTACACAGATGTCATGATACATAAGCAATTTGGGAAAAGATACAGGGATGTCAGACCACTAAAATAATGACTTATGTTTGAAACTGAGGTACAAAGTCCAATGACAAGAAAAGTTACTTACCATTAGGATCTTCCCAGTCTTTATACCGCTTCTTATATTGAGCTAATCGTTCATCTGTCTGTGCTCCCATTGGCTTAGCCAGGTTTCTAAATGTCTTGGGATTAGTAAGATCTACCTCCTAAAATACAAAATGAAATCCAATTCCAAATTACTATACACCTTTCATTCTCGCCAACGTAGGTACAGTGGCTATAGCAGATGATGATGATTTATAAATGTCTGTCACATTGGCAGAACAGGGCTCCACAACAATGCTATGTACCTACTGGTTATCCATATTTTACAGACAGGCACATGGCAGTTTGTTAACTGATTCAGTTTGAAGACAACCAGTTTGGAAATTAAGTATTCACAGAAGACACTCAGGATCCAGGCTGGAGATGAGGAATAAGGGAAAACCCTTCCCCGTCTTGGCAAGGACACGGCAGGGGACTCGACACAAAGCCTGGAATTCATCTTTATCCTCCATCACCCACGTAACTGAAGCACCAAATCTCCTTTCTTTTCTCTTCCTCTCCTCCCCCATTTCACCCCAACTTCACTTCTGAGTATTCTCTTCTTAGAGGTGATCAGGAAGTGAAATGAACTAGAGCACCTGGTAACTCATTCACCTCTGAAAAACATCATACCAGACCATGTGACTTCTAAGTGAGATGGAATCTTTCAGTCTATCTACCACTGATTATTTTAAAAGTTCATTTCTAACTGACCTAATTCATATACTTAAAAGAGAACCAAATCTGCCACCTGGGGTTTTCAAAGTAAAAAATCTGAAATATGTACCAGGGGGTTATTTAATCTGTGTCCTTTTAAAGGGCATCCCGACCAACCAATTTTGCCAAACTTGTCCTTTAAATGAATCCACATCCATGAATATAAGGCAAGTTAGTACATTTGTCTGCTCAAAATCTATATGCAAAATCCCTCATTAATACCTTTTTGGTTAATTCAACAAAAATTAAATTGTATGCTAAGTACCAGGCACCATTCTAGTGGTTGGGAATTGAGAGATATGGGATTGTCTTTGTGCTCAAGGGATATACATGTAGGAGCTACTTTGTGAAGGGTACTGTGTTGAGGTTTCTAAATTCTCTCCAAATTGTGATGACCATTCACTGAGTAATTTTAAACAGTGATGACTCAATTATATTAGTGTTTCTGAAACTGGCTGCAGTGCAGAGGACAGAGGCGACACCCAGCAGGGGATACAAATTAACTAGCACTTAAGAAACCAAATAGATATTATGAATAAATATCTAAAAAACTGGTCAATGAGTTAAACTTCGTACAAGTCCAAGCTAAAACTCTTCTCATCTTCTTGTGATAAGTGCCGGTTGAGGACTTGAAATTATAAAAATTATAAATTACATTATCAACTAAATTATAAATTATAAAGCAAGTAAAACATTTGAGCAAATTAAGTACCTCTTAATTACTTTTGCAAATGTGTTCCACTTACACAAAATGATTTGAGATTTACCTCTGAGTCGTAATCTGCAAGGATCCAGGGGAAGACAGGATACTGCATGAGATCATTATACGATCTGCCAGCCAAAGTGTTCAAGTGCATCAAATACTGGAAGTTGCTGATTTCACCTCTCTTGGAAAAGATAGATAAAGATTCATTTCAGGATCATTATTTCTATTGTGTTCACTTTAAAAAACTTTTAAATGCAAAATGAGGTAAAAGTTTCTTTCTTGCAGACTTCATAACAATAAAACACTTGTTTTTCCCAAAAAGAACAAAAAACAAAGTTTTTTTTAATGTATGTATTTTATGGATCATTGGGAGTGCTTTTAACTGTCTGACTTATACCATCTAACTACAAATTATGAATGAATGGTCATTAAGCCTACCTCCCATCTTTGAGTCACAGACTTCTCTCCAACCAAAGTGCTAAGCAACCCAGATCTAAAAACAAGAAATAATTAAATTATAGGTGATATAATTTTAATTTTAATTTTAAATCTGAGTAATAATCAAGTTGAAAATTTAAATCATCTGGTCCAGGAATTTTTCAAACTATGGAAGACCTATTACAAATGGGCCACAAAATCAGCTTAGTGTATTGTGATCAACACTTTGAAATATGAAATAACGTGGAACTAAACTGGAGAAAACAGAGAACACTGAAAGGCATCACGTACAGTAAGGGAAAGTATTCCGTCAATTCTGTGTTAGTATTTGTAACTCAGTTTGTGGGTCCTGGGATGCAATATAAAGTCTATTTTTTACTATGGGTTATAGCAAGAGTTTGAAAAACAATGATCCAGTCCAACTGTCTACCTTTTACAGTGACCTATACAGAAACAAACTCAAAGACATTATATTGGAATAACGGAAATAGTATACATAGCACATTTCCTAAAAGAGATGTTGGAGAGTGAATGGTCATTTGAAATTACGGACTTTTTCAGATATCAGATGTTCCTGGAATGCTATCAAGCCCTTCTTAAGGTTTAACCGCTTTGTAATATCAGTAATTAATGATTTGAAGATTGTGACTTGGTCACTGAACCCATAGGAACGCACCGAACTATGTATTTTACTGTCTCAAAGGAAATCAACAGATCTGTAAACCTTAGTTCTTCAACATTTCTGGCTCAACAGTACAGATAACACTTGCCGTTTCTATAGGTAAGTTCTTCCCATCACGCAAACTGAATATACAGGAACTCTCCCGAAAAAAGAGCTATGTTGACTCCTCAACTTTATAAGCAAGGGAACAACCGAAGAGACTAGGTTGGAAATGAACTTCTGCTTCTCGCCTTCAAGCTTTTAACAGCTCTTTAAGTAAAGAATTGCCAACTCAGCACAGATAGTAGCAAGGACAATGAAATAACAAGTTGAAGATTATCTAAGCAGGTGAAAATACCGGCAACTTAATTACAAGTAGAAAAAAAGGCTCAATGTGCTGTAAGGGGACCTTTTATTTCCTGTTATTTATCTTAACAACACCACAAATGATTAGGAACAGAACAGGACCTGAAGTTAACAAAAGCACATATTTAGCCATTTGTATTTGCTAAACCTCAGCTAAAAAAAAAAACAGTTTAAAAGAGAAATACACACATTTAGTACAGTTAGATGCACAGACTAGAATCAAATTTCATTTACAAATTACAGAATCCCCAGTAAAGTCTTAAGTGACTTTCTTGCATGTTGCAATCATTTGTAGCCCAAAAGCATTGCTTCGTTTCCAATTAATTATAAATGGCTACCAGTTCCAGAGTGACTATAAATGGATTCTTGAAATGGCTGTATCATCCAGAAGGACTTTCTAAGATTAAATGCAGGTGAAATGAGCATAAAGGAACCACTGATAGGTTTGAGCACATAAAAACAAAAGTTTAAATTTAAATGTTAAAAACAAAATTAAGGGGCGTCTGGTTGGCTCAGTCATTAAGCATCTGCCTTCAGTTCAGGTCATGATCTCAGGGTCCTGGGATCAAGCCCCGTATCGGGCTCCCTGCTCTGCAGGAAGCCTGCTTCTCCCTTTCCCACTCCCCCTGCTTGTGTTCCCTCTCTCGCTGTGTCTCTCTGTCAAATAAATAAATAAAATCTTTAAAAAAAAATTAAAACTGGGCAATTTGCAACAAATATAACAAGGAGTAGTAATACATTATTATAAAAAACTCCCATACAAATTGATAGTAAGAACTCAGAGGAGATGTCAAGTAGACTTACTGTGGTGATCATTTCGCAATTACACAAATATCATTATGTTGTATACCTGAAACTACTGTAATTATATGTCAGTTATATCTCAATTAAAAAAGAAAGTCAAACCACCGTCACCACCACCAACAAAGAACTCAGGAAAAAAATAGGTGAAGTTATGGATAATTCACAAATGAGGATTTTAAATGGCCAACAAACATATACAGTGCTCAAGATTACTAAGAGAAATACACATTTAAAACTTGAGAAAGCATCTCATAAAATCAGTAAAAATGAAAAGATAAATATAAAAAGGGGACAAGCATCTACTGAGATAAGTAACTTATCCACTAGTGGTGGAATATAGATACGTATAATTTTTATGGAAATCAAGTTGGTTTTGTTTATCAAAAGCCTTAAAATTCATACCTTTTTTTTACTAAGGACATTTTACCCTAAAAAAATAATGAGCAATCACACTTGCATAATTAGAACAGGGAAACCTGACAAATGTGAAGTATCCGAAAATAAGAGAATGCTTTATACATACCATGAATAGGTAGTAGTAAGTAAAAGTAGTATTTCTGAAGAATTTTATTTTTTTTGAAGATTTTATTTACTTATTTGACAGAGAGAGAGCGAGTGAGAACAGGAACACAAGCAGGGGGAGTGGGAGAGGGAGAAGCAGGCTTCCCGCTGAGCCGGGAGCCCGATGCGGGGCTCGATCCCAGGACCCTGGGACCATGACCTGAGCCGAAGGCTGACGCTTAACGACTGAGCCACCCAGGCGCCCATCTGAAGAATTTTTTAAATGCAGAGGGAAACAGTTACATATAACACTGCATAGAAGAAGCAGAATAAAAATCTGTGTTTAGAGTATGAACTCAAGGATGCAAACGGGACCATATGCTGCTTAAAAAACTCCAGGAAATCCATCAAACCGTGAGTGCTGATCTGACAGGAGTGTCATGCATACCGTGTCTTTTTCCTTTTAAGTTTTCAGCATTTAAAACATTTTGTGCAACCACTAGGAGGGGAAAACACTCATTAAAAATATCAAATGATACTGTGCAGATGCAAACCATCCTAATTTCACTATTAAACTATGATGCATGAAGCAAACAACCTACCCTTGCTCCACACTTGTGTTCGGTCGTTGCCCAGACACTGACTCTGAACTGTCAGTAAGAGATGGCACGACAGCCAAAAACCTGCAAAATTTAAAAATGGCATAAAATTGGAAATGAAGTCAAAGTCAGGACCTAATGGGAGCCTCAGAAAGGATGATTCATGCAGACCTCGACTATTGCATTTACCCCTCCACTACCCCATAAACAGCAAGCTAAGGGAATACACAATAATTGGAATACTGTTATAAAAAAGTGTCAGATGATGGCTTCCAAAGCCAAGTATGAAGGGCCACAGCAAAATCTATCATTCTGGATTTTAAATATGCTGTCATATTACTGGAAGAAAAAGCCCTGCAACACTGATGCACAGAAACTGAGTCAACTTAATGAAGTCCTGAAGAGTGATTAACAGCCAAATATTCACATGACAGCAAGTAACAATGAAAGCTAAACAGTGACGGAACAGGGACAACACTAAACTAATGAAGATACAT
This sequence comes from Leptonychotes weddellii, assembly GCF_054177405.1. Lineage (NCBI taxonomy): Eukaryota > Metazoa > Chordata > Mammalia > Carnivora > Phocidae > Leptonychotes > Leptonychotes weddellii. The sequence goes on along the minus strand of NC_138370.1, from coordinate 116,515,936 downwards.
CCAAGGTAACTTTATGTGACACTTCTACATCTTTTTCAGAGTTGCTCACAATGTCAACACAAATATTTTAAAGGTAGAAGAGAGTTATGGGAAAATTCTTAGAATAGACGTGGACCCCGAACTGGGCACATACACAGACATTTCTCAGAGAAAGACAAACTCCTCTCCTTGTAACAGCTGCTAATTATGAAGAGCAAATAGTTTCCTAGTGTTGAAAACAACATCGCCTTTAGAAGTGAATAAGATAGATAACTAAAATTTCAGTCACTTTATTAGCTGTTCCCACATGCGAAAGGAGTTTTGGATTACCAATCATCATCCACAGGCACTTGGTCTGAAGAACCCCCCTCATCCCCTTGTGCTCACAGGTACTATTACTGTACCGCAATGATAAGCAACATTGCTTGGCATCAGACATTCCTCACAGAAGTAATGTGAGATATAAAACTTCCCTTAGTAGAGGGCTTGCAAGGATCGATACCACCCTTCAAAGAATAAGAGAAGGTCTCTCATATCTGTGATCCGTTCATAAAAGTCTCATTATTCATACATCCAACAGAAATATTTTTGAGCACCATGTATACATACTGCTTTTTCTCTTACAAGGCAAATTTTAAATATAGCTTACCAAAATTACAATATGATTAGGTTAGATTAACTGCTTTATTTGACTATGCTACTTTTTTGAGGATGAAGATATCAACCTCTCTTCCAAGGCCAGAGAAGGTCTCATGTAATTTCTAAGAGTGATTAACAGCTAAATATTCATCTGCATTCAATGCAATGTATGCGATGCAAGGAATGGCATTGTCTTCTTTTTTGGTAAATAGGAAAGAAGCCTATTTTGAACCTGAAGTATTATTTTTTTAAGCTACAGTTCCCTCATTCTTTTACATTTAAAGACACAGGACTCAAAGGTAAAAGTAGCTTTTGATGACATCTACTACAGTCACCAGAAAGATAAATGGTATTTCACAACAGAATAGCATCACTTTAAAAGCTAATTAGAAGAATCATGTTTCAAGAGGTTGGCAAAAATGAAACCAACATTTTCTTCAAAGACATTAATTCACTGATCTCAAGATCCTAGACTTTAAAAAACTAGCTTATCTGGTACTAGTTTCACTTCCATCCCCTCCCCTGATAGCATTATCAAGTACTCCTAATAAATAATACCTTTGATAGACTTTATTTCTAATTCCTTTCTGAAAAGCAAGGAGGTAATTCCGTCCATCTCCAGAGAAAACCTCCACAGCAATAGGCTAAAAATGATCAAAGAGAAAAACAAGAAAAACACAAACAAGGTTATATATTAGCTTTTCCACTATGAGTATCTACAATGTTGAAGAAGTTAACTTTTAAAGAACATTTTTAGAGTCATGAATTCCCAGCAGATTAAATTACAAAATAAACAGAGCCAATGCGCTCTTAAGTTTTGTTTCTAAAATCTTAAACAGAATAATGGCAACATAATTATAAAACGATAATTGGAAAATTATAGTGAAGATGCAATTTTTATATAAAAGACAATTATGTTGATCTGGATGCTATAGGGGAAGATGGACAATAAAGATATTACCCAAGTTTTAGGCTGTGCTTAAAAAAAAGAGAGAAGTATTACACAGAGCTGTGCACCCATGTGACATGAGTTTGCCTATCATAAAATCATCTAAGGAAATACTGTAAGGGACAGTGTGGATCCTATAAAGGGTTGTCATGGCAAGTATGAGTTTTAAAATAATATATCCTCTGAAAAAAGGAAGATGACAAAGTGTTTAGTACTACTAAATCAACTCACCTGCAGGAGATACCTCCTTTTATGTACTTCCTTAATATCTTCATACGCAAAAATGCTGCATGTTCTCTTGAGTTGACTGGGGCCTTGCCTGGCTCCTCTAGGGATAATTGGCTCATGCATACTATAGGCAGCCAAGAGAAAAAAAAGATAAACAAAAAAACAGCAAGAGGTAAATTCATTGTTCAACAAAGGGTGTTATTTTCAACATATGAATAGGAGCAGGGAACAATATAACAAAATACTGAGTTCTAAAAAAAAAAAAAATGTGTTTAATAGAAAAATGTATCCGCTACTTAGTAAACAAAGAACCCTGTTTGATGAATATAATTTAAAATATCCCACTATCAGGGCCAACTTATCTACCAGGCACAGCAGGTACAGTGCTTTTAGGGGCCCGAGAAAATGTTTTAATTTTTTTTAAAATCAGAAGAAAAAAATTGAACTTTTTGGTAGAAGAAAATGGTTTAATGTATAATATGAATATATTCATCTTTAAAGCAACACAGTCACAAAATATAATTTTTAATATTTTTATACAGAGCTAGGGGCCCATGGACGTCATAATGTGGCCCCGACTGTTGCTGACAGGAAGTATTTGAAACCTCTCCTAGGAATGGACCGCAGAGACCGTGTCTATATCCGACAGTGTTAGGTGTTCAAAATGTTAAAGAGAGAAGAGCATGTGGACTTTCTAAGCCTCAAGCTTTCTGTCTTCCTTCTGGCTTTGTCAGTGTTCTGGGTTTCTGTTCCCCACTATCATCCCATCACAGGACTGGCAGAGGAAAAGGAAGATAAAACTCAGTTCCTGTCTGTGCTTCAGTCACGCTGTTTGGAGGGCACTCAGAGGACATGGACACTCTCCCATTTGTTAGAGGATTGTGTCGTTACCTGAATTTTCTCTACAACTGTGTCTGTGCTAAAATTTAAAAACAACAACTTGCAAATTCTGAATAAGTTTATAAATACACAGATTATAATATAAGGAACTTGATGCTACTAATGCATAACAATAAATTTTATTTAATTTTCATTTTGATAAATAAGGCAAATGTTTTCTTACCTTGAAGTAACATATTACCCTTGTGAATATTTAATGACACGCAAACTGAAAGATAACATTACTTCAAACACGATTTTTGGATTAAAACAGAACTATGTACATAGACTGCTGTTCTCAAGATAGCTGTACTTTGTGTCTCTTCATTCATTTACTTACTTTGGAGGTAAGGTTTCAATATCTCTTATTTCCCTGGTTGCTGTCATTGTAAATCCATCAATCACATAAAAATGCTCTTTACCAAAAAGAAGTAGCCCCTCACTGGTATCCAGGCCCTGGACTCGAGCACAGCGGTACATGTGCTGAATCTATAAAGAAAACCATACACGTTCATTAATAAAGTTAACCAAAAAAAATCCCTGATAATTTTTTTGAGATAACCGAAACAAAATGTTTTTAAATATGGATTTAATGGGCAAACAGGGTTTTACCAAGGTATAGACTGTTATGGCATCCCCTGAGCTAAGAATATGAAACCTGAGTTTAAGCATGTTAAAAAAGAATCAGCTAAAACTGCCGTCTGATTTGTGGTTGAGTTCAGTAAAAGGAGACAACCATTTTACTCACATCCATACACCTACCCATCCAATCCACTTCTCCCACTATTCAGGTTACTCGCTGTGTGCCAGGACATGTGTACTAGGTTCTAGAAGTGATGAACACATTAGATAAGGAAGGAGACAAACACAATAAACTTGGCAGGAAAAAAAAAAAGAGAATTGAAGAGTATACATAAGGAGCTTAGGACTGTGCCCTTTGTGAGACAAGAGGGAAAACAGGTCTGTTGAGTCTAACAAAACTGAGTGAATCCCCAATCCTGGCACTTAGTTGTAGATTTAGCCAAGTTTCTTGACTTTTCTGGGCCTCTGTGTCTTCGTTTGTGATTTTCAGATATACACTGGCTTGTTGTGAGAGTTACTGAGATAATGTACGTAAGCGTGTAAGAAACTGTTGGTTGTCATCCCTTCCACACTGCTCAATTTCGTCTTTTTCCACAACAGCTCCTGGACGGGGACTGCGGCATTTGTCCCTCTTTGCTCCCCACCTGGGGTCCTGCTTGCCTGGCAGACTGCTGTGCCTTTGTAAAAAGCCAAATCTGGCAGAAGTTGTATTTTCCTCATAGGAAGAAAGAGTTGCTAAATCTTTCAATGTAAGTATTGTTTTCTTTCCCAAAGGCAGGATTCAGTTCTTTCTTCCTTAAAAACTATTTCTTGCTAAAAATTATTTCTTGCTTGCTCAGTTCAACATGAGTCAAGGAAAAAATATCAGCAACTAAACTAGAGCCAAACAAATGTCAAATAAATGTCAGTCTGAATACACTTCCTGCACTATTCAAATTTAAAGCAATTAGAGCAAAATCTGTACTCATGAGATTAAAAGTTTAAAAAATGACAGCATTAGAAAATAGCAAAATACACAATTGTAGTCAATTTTCATCACATCTGAACTACTGGAATAATAAAAATGCAGAATGTTATAGGAAAAACACTGATATTTTAAGAAATCATCCCACTGTAGTGTAATATACAAACACAAAAATGTTTTTTCTAAGTGTATAGCTTGAGGAATTTTCAAATGCTAAAGATATGATGCAGCCAGCATTCAGAACATTCCCAAGACTCCAGAAGCCTCTCTTGTGCTTCCTTCAGGCCTAATGTACTTCTATAATTATATGATTTTTAATTTATTATTTATTTATTTATTTAATTTGACAGAGAGAGACACAGCGAGAGAGGGAACACAAGCAAGGGGAGAGGGAGAAGCAGGCTTCCCGCCAAGCAGGAGCCCGATGTGGGGCTTGATCCCAGGACCCTGGGACCATGACCTGAGCCGAAGGCAGCTGCGTCACAACTGAGCCACCCAGGCGCTCCATAATTATATGATTTTTTAAAATATTTTCATTCAAGATTAATTAAGCTGTATATTCAAACAGAATTTTTGAAATTAACCCCTAATTTCTGACTGTATCTTAGTGGGTAAGATTTCAAGGGTTACATCAAGACGCAATATGAGGGGCAAAAAGAACATCCTTTTAAAAAGGTGATACAACGCATTAATTCATTCCTTCATTTATTTATCTTTTATTTACTCAAGAGAGCTCGAGAAATGAGACTGTATCCAGTGGGAGTTCCTAGGATGGAGATTATGCGAGTGATGGAGAGAAGTGCATTTTGGCAGAAAATACAGTGAGCAAAGCAAAGAAAGAGCGTTACGGATGTAGTGAACTGCGGGGCACACAGCGCTGCAGGGGCCTCGGCTTCTAAGGCGGAGCCAGTGCAGTGAGCCTGAGCAGGCTGGCAGGGTGTAGGAGGTCCACAGGGAAACAGAAAGGTAGGGTAGTCTTTTGTGAGTGAAGGAGAACAGGGCTTAAATACAAGCCTGAGGATGACAGTACTGATGGGCTGAAACTGCTCGTAGATGGTTAATGGAACTATGGAGGTGTAGAAAAATAGTACAAGGGCAGATGAATGAATGGGTTGTGTGCATGGGTTTGAAATAGAAAATGATGGCCAGAAGAACGGTCTAATAAAGGCTATAGTAATAGAGTGAACTAGACATCAACTGCTAATATTGTATCTCATGAAACTCTGGGCTGTTTAGCACGTTCAGCCAGGTCAGAAAATCCTGAAAAGGAGAGACGTAGAGTACTGAATCCAAATGGTTGCTTACTATTCACAGTATTTCATTACAGAGGGTAAAATATTTATCTTCTGCCACCTGGTAAATAGCCTATCAGTTAGTGTTATAAAATGCAAACGAGTTACTTCAATGCAACCCTTACGCTTTAGAAGCACAGTACCTTTTCTCCTTCCTCCAGGAGGCGGAGGAGGGTGGCATTATCCGTTTTCTCTTCCTCCTCTATAGAGCTGCCTTCGGCAATCTGGTCCTGTAGCTGCTCCTGGCTCTCCTCATCTCCTCCGTCAGGTGCGGACCGAGACCGTTTCAGAGGAGGCTTGACCAGACCTATAGGATCACAACCACGAGAGCCATGTGACCTTGCAGGGGCCACTTGGAAGCAGTCTGGGCTCCCGCAGTCCCTCTTACACATTTCCAAATTGAGATAACTCTGGAAGGTACAGGGAGGCAGCACAGTGCAGTGGTTAATGACAGAGGCTCTACAGTTAAATAGTTGTGTGACCCTGGACAATTATCTGCCTCTCTGAACTTGTTTTCTCATCTATAAAAATGGGACAAAAATACTATTTATCTTAGGAGGTTGTGGAGGACTTAATGAGTTATTATTCATGCTTAGCATCGTGTTTAATAGTAAATTCTAAATAAGTGTCAGCTGATGATAAACAGAGCTTAGCATAATTAATGGTAAGGACAGTACTGCTTATGGACAGGTGTCATTAAGGGGATACCATAAATAAATGATCAACCACTATCAGAAACAAAATTAAAGACAGAGAGTTATAAATATGATTATAAGAGATCCCCCCCTACTTAGAGGGCCCCTGAGGACTATTTCAAGACTTATGTCACAAGCAACAGTATGGTCATTCATATACGAACGAAGGTGATCAAATCATCATGTCATAAAGAATAGAATTCTTTAAAATACAGGGACAGATCATTTAACTTGCAGGTTAAGGAAACATTCTACTGTCTACATTTTGATAACTTTATGAATAATCACAGGAGGTGACAAAATCAATTGATGTGATGCCGACGTATGAGAAGCATTCAAAATACACTCTAACCCCCATATTTAATTAATATTCTCTACTTGTTCCAAGAAAAGGCCCGTTACATCTACCAATGATAGTTGCTCTAAATTCTGGAAAAGAGTTAAGTCATAGAATCTTATCCTTTGAGCATGAGTTATCAGAGGTTCTGCTTTGCCTTAAGAAGAACCCTCTTTTCACATATGAAAGAGTATAATAAATAAGCAAGAGAGATCAAGTCCTGCTGAGAATATCTGTGAGGGGGAAAAGCTCCCAGTTGCACTTTTTTTTAAGTAAGCTCTATGCCTAATGTGAGGCTTGAACTCACAACCCCCGGATTAAGAGTCACGTTTACCAAATGAGCCAGCCAGGCACCCCTACCGTTGCATTATTTTTAATAAATCAAAACATCTAATTCTATGTCTACCATAACACCTTGCATAGCATAGTAGTGACACCAATTTGTGGGTTTATGTCAGTAGAGATTAGGAAAATGAGGCCAAGACAAGTGAAGTGCTAATGACCCAAACACAAGTCATCTAACTCTGTGAATTATACCTTAGCTTATACTCAAGAAACAGCATTGGACCTACTTCTGTAACTTTGCTGGTACAATGTCAAGAAAATTAGAAGACTATAAACCCTCTCAACTACTAAAAGTTTCAAAGAGTCTATAAAATGTTAGATCAATTAGGAAATGCTTAATAAGTCACAGTCACCATGAGAGAGAAGAGGAAAATTATAATAATAAGAGAAATGGATCACAATTTTTTTTTTTTAAAAGATTTTATTTATTTATTTGACAGAGAGAGACACAGCGAAAGAGGGAACACGAGCAGGGGGAGTGGGAGAGGGAGAAGCAGGCTTCCTGCGGAGCAGGGAGCCCGATGTGGGGCTCGATCCCAGGACCCTGGGATCATGACCTAAGCCGAAGGCAGACGCTTAACCGGCTGAGCCACCCAGGCGCCCTGGATCACAATTTTTGATGGTGTGTTTTGTTGACATGTTGACATCATATACTATCAATTTTTTAATTGATGGGATCTGAAACTGATTTTTAATTTAAAGTTCTTAATCTACATTCTGAGGCTTTGTTTATAGAATATGCCAAGGACTTTTGAATTTATCGTGAATCAGAGGCTTAAAAGAGTTAAAAAACAATAGATTGATTTACTTTTCAATACTGACTGAATCCCAGTTTTGTGCTAGGTATGTGCCAAAACATCAAGTGAGAAGAAAAATGATCTCTGCCTCTGAGAAACTTATAATTTAGAAAACATAAAGCAGTGAAAAAATCACTGAAATTGCTATGATATGAGCAAATGCTATCTGTGGACAGGAGAGTGGGAAAAGTTTTCAGAGAAGGATAATTTGATATTTGACCAGTGTCTTCGAGGCTGGGTGGGGTTTGTTAGGATCCACATCATGGAGAAGCTGCAGGACGTGGGCAGAGGGCACACACATATGTAAAAGTACAGAATCAGGAAGTCCAATTCATCATCTCATGTATGTTTTACTAAGATCGTAAAGCACAGATGTGGAATAATCTGTCTTAGCTCACAGGAAGAAAGACCATGATTTCTTAACTGTTGTCTAACATGCACAAATAACACATTTAGTTGTTGTTTTAATTTTACAAAATATTTATTTAGTTATCAGGGCCTTAGATTAAAATGTCAGGTGTCACTGAGAATCCTGCCAAATGCAATAAAAACATTATCAAGCCAAAAGGCACATTCTATCCATCTGTAGGCAATAACGAGCCAGTCTCTTTAGTTCTCATACAGAAATCCATCTTAAAAAGAGTGAGATTGTAAAATATGTATAGATACTTTTATCCATATGGTTGGCCCTACGCTTTACAGTAGCTCCTATTTTCATAAAAATTCAAATACAAGAAATGCTCCAAAGTGATTTTTATTTCAAACAAAGAGGAAGGCTGACCTTTGACTTTAGCAATAGTGTCTTCACCATGCTCTGGTTCTTGCTGAGCAGCTTCACCTTCTGAACTCTCTACAATGGCGTCTTGGACAATGGCTGGGTTGCCAGAGGCTAGTCGCATGTAGTATTCCTTACTGTCATAACTTATGGCTCTTCTGTATCGAGCTGGTTTCTAAGAAATAACGGAAGAAAAGGATTCAGATAATTATTTTAAAGAATTAAAATATAAGCTTTCTGGAGGAAGGTATGGTATCAAGACTTCTTTGTGTGTTACCTTTTTAAAGGGATTTTTAACAGACTGCATTTATACACAGTAAATCCACAGACTTTTGGGTTAAGTTTCTCTGTTTTTAAATTGCACCGATTTTTAAAACATACATATAAAAAAAAAACAGTATTAGCAGTTTTTCTTCATGAAATAGAAATAAATCATCTCTAATCAAATAACATTTTCATGTTAGTATGACATGGCCTCACTGATGTATTAGAAAACCTTCCTAAACAGTAAAGAGAACACCCAGTGTTGGAGAGCATCAAGTTGCAAGAGGATGTCTGGTTTGTGTGGAGCCTGGAACTTTGCTTCCACCCCGCATAAAGTAAGTAGTCAGGCCTAAAGCCCATCCATTCAGTTGGAATCCTCTGTGCCAATGCTTAGAGGTAAAGACTCAGAACTGCACTGTTCTTCCCCACATTCCCAGTTCTCACTAAAACTCCAGAAATGGCCCAAACCTTCCACGAGTTCTAACCCAACATGGAATCAACCAGCTTCAGGCCCGATGGCGCTCTCTGCTTGGCCTGCTCCTCCAAGCTGGTATCTTCAATTTGCTAAAACCTCCTTGTTGTTTATTGTGTAAAATAATATGCTCCATAAATATATTAACTAAATGAGTATATTAAGAACATATATAAGTCCATCTTAAAGAAGTTTATTACCTAGAAACATCAGAAAAGATTTGATATTTTTGGCCTAGGATATAAGAGCATTTCTTTTTAAGAGTTAATATTTATCCTAAAAATACAGTCTCTAGCTAACCTAAACTTTTTTTTTTTCTTAAAACCATAACATAATGAAAAAAATAAGGTCTAAAATGCCCTCAAAACTGTAAAACCATAAGGAAAATTTAGTATGTATACAGGTTCCTCAATCAGAATTAGACCCAGACTTTGGATTAACAATTTAAAAAAAAGATGGGGTTTGAAATATGCTTTAAAACCTCCCCTTTTTAGGGGTGTCTGGGAGGCTCAGTTGGGTGAGCCTCCAACTCTTGATTTGGGCTCAGGTCATGATCTCATGGGTCTAGAGATTGAGTCCTGCGGTGGGCTCCATGCTCAGCAGGGAGTCTGCTTGAGATTCTCTCCCTCTCCCTTTTCCTCTGCCTCTCTCCCTGCTCACACACATGTTCTCTTTCTCTAAACTAAATAAACTAAAAAAAACCCCTTCACTTTTTAAACATTATTTCACTTTCCCATTTATAAAAATACCTAATTAAAAATACTCTGTTGGCCTACTCTTCAACTCAAGTAGTCAATATGTATTATCCAAAATCATGCTTATTTCAAGCAAGACCTTTTTAAACAAATAACTTACAACTCAAGTGGAAAACAAGTGTCCAATTGGTTGGAATATTTAGACTGAAATATTGAATCTATTTCAAGATAAAAAGCTACCTAACTGAGGTCATACTACCCTTCTTTTAAATTCAGGTCCAGAGTCAGGGAATCAAGAGAGCTGCAAGCTAACTGAGGAATGATATGCAATAAATAGAAATTGAAATATATAACATAGGAAAGTATTAAAATGAGGTAAAATGATACTACAATGATGGAAGGACCAATCTGATGAGCAAACTAATAAGAATATTGCAGTATTTTTTAAATGAAAGAAGAGGTAGTAAACTTTGTACCATACCAATTCGATGTTAGGTATAACAGTTATCTTCAACTCAAAACTGTTCATTTTTAAAATGATGAAAGCATAGTTAGTGATGGGCAAGACAATGAATTAATAGATGTGAGACATCTACTTGGTTACTGACTTCAACTTGGAACTATGTTTTTTTTCCCTAAATATTTTGAGGTATATTTCTGCATTCTAAAGAACTACCTTTTTTTCCCTTTTTTTTTTTTTTCTTAACTGAATTACGTACTGAATCTTTCTGGAAAAAGAAAACAATTGTAAATTTTTAAACAAAATAAGTTAAAATTGTATTTTAAAAAGTGATCTATGTATAACCTTAGTTTTCATTGTTCCTTCTGATTGAACAAATGATTTTTAAAAGAGGATACTCCTTGCATTCTCAAGATACACACAGTTTAGTATCTGGAAGAATTAAATGAGCAAATGAAAAGAAAAAAGTTGAGGGTGTCAGGCTGCCCATTACTAACATGCGTCAGAACTTGTTAGTTTATACGTGAAGCAATATACATTTTACGGTGAAAGCAGTGAATACTCAGCCTGTTAGTGAGCAGCACACAGGCCCTAGGAAGCTAATTAGAACAAAGCCAAGACTAGAACATCTCTCAGCACGGATGACACCGACTTTTTAACTCTAAGGAACTTAGAGGAAGAACAAACTGAAAGTCAACCTTTTATGTTAGTCTAGCCTACCATGCACTAAAAAACCAAAAACAAAACAAAGAAAACTGCAAGTATTTTGCATTCTCTTATGGTAATTTGTGTTTTACCTTTTGAGGAATGATATCATCAGGTGTCTCGGGCTGTTTACTTGGGACCTCAGACTGAAAACAGGGTATTAAGTATAGATACATCAGAAAAAAACAACATAAAGAACACCACAAAAATAAAATTTTCGTGAGGACTGTATGAAATATGGAAGATGCACACACTCAAAGAAAATTATTATGATATCCTAAGTTGTTTGAAATAATCACTTAGCATCTTATAATTATTTTTTTCTAATTACCAAAAGTAATTTTAAAGTAGAAAATACACTAGAACTCTCAAGGCTATTGAACAGGACTAACTTAAAAGTCTCACACAAAACTTCAGCCCAGGTGGCCAGTGTCACGGATGATTGACAGGCAACTCTATATGGCTTCAAAAGGAAAAAACTGAAAACTGGATAACAGAATCTAATGCTAGCTGTTGCCCTCCACCTACCTTTCACTGTGCTTATCCCTACATCTGTTTTGTAACAGGAGCAACTGGTTTACACCATGATCTCCAATACCCCATACCACAGAAATCAAAGGGTGCTTATTAGTGAAAAAACATCCTCCCATAAAAGCCCAATGCCTACTTTATTACTTTCATAGCGATAACCCCAGAAAGGCTGAAAGCACAAGGGCGGCTGGGTCATCAGCCTCCAGACCAAAAGTTTTTGTAAAAAGTACTTTAAAAAATATTAGGTGGTTGCTTCAAATTTTATTCTTAGAATAAAATCTCAGTTAACAAGAGGGCAGCTTCTGTTGAGCTGTCATGTGTGGCTTATGTAAAAATGCACAGATAGCTACATACAGACAATGATACTACTTCCAATTTTTCTTCCTTTTCAGTTTTAGCTGGAGACGACATCTAGTACTTTTCCCCACAGTAAACATGCATCGGCAAAATGATTTCACAAATGTTTTCTCCCTAAGCAAAACAAACACTGGACTACTAGGCATACTTTCAAATACTTCACATGGTTTTAGTAAACGTTTCTCTTTAAAAGCAAACTTTTAAAAACATACCTGTGATGAAGAATAATCTTTATAATATACATCTATGTTCTCTAACTTGGTACAGGTTTTGGCTATACGAGTATAAAATACAAATATGTGAACACACGATGGTACACTTAGGATGGGTATATTTCAATGTATGTAAAATTTATGTCAATAAAAAAAGAATTATAAACAAAAACTCAACTCTAATTAATGACATGCATGTGGAAGTGTTAAGGAGTGAAGGGTACTGATTCTGCAACTTTCTCTGAAATTCATTAAAAAAAACCCCCAAGATAGATTGCTGGATGTGTGATAGACCAATACAGCAAAATGAACCCATTACTGTTGTCAAATGCAACTTTAATGTCCACTATTTATCCCCAACCAGAATGTGGGCAGGGTCTGACATGCTTACTCCTTATTTTCTCTGCAACATACGGTACAGTGCTGGTTTAATACATATTTACCACTGATCCACTGACTGAGGCTCTTATTTTATTCCAAGGCACAGCATTCAACCCACAGTAAAGAGATATGCTGTACCAATAATTTCAGTATTATCATAGCTCTCTTTTACTTAAAATTTTATAACTAATTATTGTAATTATGTTTACACAGAAATCTTAAATTTTCAAAGTCAGAATTTCTAGAAAATAATTCTCTAGTCATTTTTTATTCAAAATTTTCTATAATGCTGGCAATGGAATTTCCTGAATGAGTTGCTTAGTTTCTTTGAGTCCTATGACATCTATATATTACATAAAAAATATCTGTGGAGGCAGCCACAGGAAACTCCCTTCATTAGAAAAGGAACCTTCAAGTAAGTCAATTACCCCTCTGTCCCAAGCAGCCCCAAATTAAAAGGCAGATAGTGGGGTTTTCACCCCAATAGTATTTGCAAACAATAAATTTGTTTGAGATTATTATTCCATGAAAATAAATTTGTGAAAATAAGGGGATCACAAAATCAAAACCTGGTTTTTGTATCTAAGTGTGATTTCTTTTTTTTAATGGCAAAATATGGAATCTCATTCTCCTTCCGTAGGATTCAGAATAATGAGACCATTGCTTAAGAGCCACTGGATTTTGTATTTTCATCATACCCAAGGCTCACATCTTAACAATATCTACAACTGACATTACCACTTAAAATACAGAATTACAGTGCAATTTAGCATAGCTGTTTTAGTTATGGAAATTACCCCACAGGGAAAGTCGCTGTGCAAAGAGGAATTATTTTCATGTGAGAATAGGTAAGTTTCCACATGTACCTAACTTTTCTCATGACAAAAATTATTACTCTTGCTTTTATTAAAATAATTTTAGTAGATAAACTGTCAAAGCTTTTAAGTCTGAGCAAATGAGACTCTAAAGATATATTCTATATTCTATAAACAAACATCTAATTTAAAAATCAAGAAACAAAGTTCAAAACTTAGAATAGGTAAGCTATCCTGCATACAATGTGTAACAGTATCAAGGTTTAAGAAATAAAACTTTAATGACTAAAGAAAAAAAATCACTCGATTCATTTCTAACACACTGAAGATTTTAAAACAAGAAAATAACTTTTAATCATCACTGTATTCTTTCACCTTAAGCAACAGAACTAAAAATTTCAATGCCACTTAGGAACAGTAATTATTCTTACAAAGGCAAAAGATTAGTCAATTGCCCTTGCTCAGATAAAGCCTCCTTTACCTAGCAAGAAGAGGCTTCCAAAGCAATTTTTAGGTTGGCACATAGCTCTTACATTGCAAAAAGTACTGACTTTATTTTATAAACACGCAGGCAAGGAAGGCAACACATTTATGGGAACAGAAATGGAAGAAGTGATTGATCTCTAACTCTGGGAGGTAATTTGGAATCTTGTTCGGGGTAGAGGTGGATTTTCTATAAAGTTAATAAAGCTTAAAAACTTCAACAGCCCTCACTTCCCATGGGATCCTTTCAAAACCTTGGAAAGAGGCGCTCAAGTAATTTCATATTCATAAGTTTATACTTTTTTCCTTGTAGAGCCCTCTGCCAAGTTATATAAACTTTAGGCCCAAAGTTTGTAATTTGGCTCTAGTCCTTTTTAGTGGAAAAATTTCAGAATTAGGAAAATTCTACAGAATGCTGAATGGGAAAGCAATGGAAAAAGTCTGTAATTTCGGAAGAAAGAGTGCTGGTAGTCCATTCATTCAACATTTATTAAGTTCTTGATACTCTGTTAGCATTAGAGAGACAAAACGTAGTATATTGTTTCTGTCGAAGAAATTCACCGTCCACCAATAAGGTCACAAAACCATCAAAGGTTGGAAGCTCTTTCTCAAAATGACTCAACTTCTAAGGAACTGTCATCCTATATACTCATTATATGGTACTTTACTACTTAGGAGCTGCAACTAGACCATTCTCTAGGTTTTGATTCCTCATCTGTAAAATTGGGATATTTTCCCAAATAGTATCGCACTCATTGCACTTTGTATCTGGCTCTTCTTTGATTTCATGATAGAAGTCAGTAGGATAGCAGTTGCTTCCTCTTTTGGGAATTTTCTTTGCTATCAACATTGCCAGACTGCATATTCCATAAAATAAAAGTGGACACTTAATGGCGTTTCAAATTTACAAGGATTTTGAACTGGCAAGACCAAAATAATCAGTCATTCAGAAAATTTCATCATAGCAGATTAACCTTGACTCGTGCATGAACTAAGCCACATAAATTCCACATTCTGTAACTGTCGCCCCTTCCCACCCACTCTTTCCTTTTTTGTTAATGTATCTCCAGCATTTCTTGACTGCCTTGTATTTCCCAATATGTAACCCATCTGGTTAAAAAATAAGTTCCATATGGTACATACTTATTTCTGAGACTGTCTGTTTAGACTTTTCAGGCTGGTGAACGCTTTTGCTTACGTAAAATGCTAATAATACTAAGGTTGTAAGTGTGAACCCCGAATAGGTTATTTTGTTTTTATCTGATACAGAAGTTTAAATATACTTTTATAAAGTGAATGGCACTGTTATAAAGAAGGAAAGGAATAAACAATATAAAAATATTATGGTTATGTAAGTAAAAAATATGCCTCAGTTAAAAAAAACTCAAAAGCATATGCCTCAGTTAAATAAAAATAGTGAGTTGGTCCCATATATAGGAGAGCATATATATTTATCTTGTATTTTAGTATTCTTGAATGGATTCAATTTATATGATTGTTGACTCAATAAGAAATATTTTATCAAATTGTTACAGGCTTGAAGTATTTATTTGGGGGAAAAAGGTTAAGAATTAGAAACTGTATTACTGGTTTGCTCGGACAAAAGTAGGTTCTGATAAAGGTTACAAAGTATGGGTGGATTAATTTTTTTTTTCCATAGTGCAGTAGTACTAGAAATTATGGTGCTTTAAGTTACAGCTGTACCAACTATGACATTCTTGACAGAATGGAATAGCTTTGAGAAAAGTGAACTTTAGGAAGCTATCTTGAAAAATCTTAAATAATATATATTAGCAGCTCTAAGACCTATACTCTAAGAAGTATCAGGATAGAAGTGAAATCGCTGACCACAAAATAAATGGGAGCCAGGGTTTTGGCAGAAAAAAAAGAGACGGGAACAATGCAAAGTGCCCCCACATCATAGAATCCAAACTATTTATTAGAAGACCCATGTTCCAAGCCTCTTTTATAAATCTTAGTTTCTTCAATTGGTGACAGAATCAAATATAAAGTCAAGAATGTGAAAGAATTTCAAACCCATGAAGGGTTTGAAATAAAGTTTTAAAATAAAATATAACAAAACTTCTATACTGGGCAAGTGTTTGAACTTTATGACCTCACAGATTCTAAAATCCTATTATCCAAACATCCAAGAAGAACAAACCGAAAATGTTCTTCAGTGGATGATTCTTTGTAGTGATCTGGGTTTCTAACTGGGTACAGGAGTTTATACTAGATTTATTTTAGAGGCAGCTAAACACTAAAGTGAAACAAAGCGTGGGATATGTTCCCTAGAGAGATAGTCACCTTTCTGTCTTAATGAAGCATGGCGCAGTCAGATGCTTGGCAAGGGGGGGAATCTTACAATATGCTTTTCCAGACTGTATTTTTTTAAAGTTACAATACTAATTTTTAAGAAACTTTAAATGATACCTCAAAAAATTTAAATGATATTAAAGGAAGACGTAAGAACTTTGTTTATCAAAAAGGAGTATAGATTTTTAAGAAGTCACAGAACAGCGGTCTAAGAATCAGGGACTCTCTAGAGCTGCCCCAGTCCATTGCGGCAGCTGCTGCCCATGTGAAATGTGGCCAGTCCCAACTGAGATGTGCTGTTAAGTGTGGACTACAGACGCATTTCAAAGACAAGGCACAAAAACAGGTAAGATGCTTCATTGATGATGTCTCTGTAATTGATAAAACATTAAAATGAGAGTATTAGGAGGCGGGATGAGATGACCAGTGAGACCCCCTCTCAACTCCCAAAGCTGTGCTTCTATGACAAACATGAGTTTTCTAAGGACAAAAGTACTCTCCATTTTGGAGGCAAAGGATTATTATTGGACACTAAAAAGTTGAATTACTATTTAGAAATGTTGTAAGGAGGGGCGCCTGGGTGGCTCAGTTGGTTAACCGACTGCCTTCAGCTTGGGTCATGATCCCGGAGTCCTGGGATCCAGTCCCACATCCTACATAGAGCTCCCGGCTCAGCGGGTAGCCTGCTTCTCCCTCTGACCCTCTCCCCTCTCATGCTGTTTCTCACTCTCTCTCTCTTTCTCTCAAATAAATAAATAAAATCTTTAAAAAAAAAAAAAAAGAAATGTTGTAAGGATTTTCAGAATTAAATTCAGTAGATTTTATACTCTTGTGCTTCCTCTTTTAAACTTGTAGTGGCTTTACTGGGAGAGTATATTTTCCTAAACTTAAAAACATGATTCCTGGACCATCAACAGCTTAGACAAAATTTTTCTAGTCACGTGCAAAAGTCTGAATAAAGGCTTTGGGGAGGGTGACTTGTCTGAAGAAAAAAAAAAAACTCATGGGCAAATGCTGTGTTTTAAACCTGTGGAATCAGTGATGAAGTTTCTTAACATACACAGAAAGATCTACATATTCAGGCTATTATTCTTTAGCCCTCTTCTGTGTTTCTTCAAAGAATATTGCTTATGCCAATATTTATTTGCTTAACACTCAGAACAGTGTCTTGCACAAAATAAGCACTAAGTGCTTCACTAATATTAACCTAACCCTAACAGCTTTTGAGATGGAACTGTTCTTTTTCTCCACATTAGGCATCAGGAAACAGGAACCTAAGATGACCCAATGGCCTGTCCTCGGTCACCCAGCTTAGTGAAGGGGCAGAGCCAGGGTTTAAATCCTGCCAGTCCGGCTCCAGAGCCTGGAAGCTAAACCCCTTCGCTCCATGTCTCCCTGCTGCATTCCACCACCACCACCACCCTGCATGATGAATTTAATATAGCTTAGTGAATTTCCTAAATTAGATATTTTAGGTAATTGACCTTAACTGACACCTGCCAAGAAGAAGAGAAACTTGAAAGAGTCATTAGAAACACTCAATTCTGCATACTCACCGCTACATTTGTCTCTTGCTCCGTTTCTGGCACATAAGGGTAATGGTTATAAAACATATCATTTCGCACCATTTTTTTCCTCATTCTGCAGGGCCCTTCTGTCATCTCCAACATCCATTTGTCTAGATGGGAGCCGATGGGGGGACCCCACAACCCTCGCTCCCGCAACAGTTCGTACTCGATTTGGCACCACTCTTCCGTCACGTACTTCAGGGCATTTTGCTGACGCTAAGGGGAGGGAGTCCAGGTTGGTTTTCAAGCAAAAGCAGGAGTAATAATCAAAAGTCTACAAATAACTTACAACCAAGTTAATATTTGGAAACAAAACCAGTACGTATCATTTCAGTCAATATTATGAAAGTAAAATTATATTTATTTATGGTTACAGTAGCCTACTGATTTTGTGAGAAGGTGTGATTGTTGTGGGGGCCCAAGTGTTTACTTTAGCACCAAGTAAATGACAGGTACGTAAAAGGGAGAGGGTGTAGTACACCAGGACAAAGGAACACTGAAGCAAGCAGCTGGTAATACTACTTATGAAAATACACTGAAATGGTTAGTCCAGTGTAAGTCAATAGATAAACATGGTAATTTAAGGATGACTCTCCCCCTCCCACCCCTAAGTTATAAAACAGGTACTAGAACATGGACAGGAGAAGATCTAGTAAATCAGAGCAAGAAACATTGCCAGCATATTGGCTTACTGGTAAGCTTGGTAACATTTCCAAAGATTTTAAGTAAAGGATATAAACATGCAGCTCTGATAAAGAACTTGATGTTCATATAAAAAATAAAAGAAAAACCATTTTCAACTCACCACTGGGATAGATCTAAGCCATTGTACTTAAATGAAAATTTCTGAACTAGTATAACTTCTTGCTATTTAACAAATGTCAAGATGTATAGCAATTTAGCAGATGATTATAAATTATAACTACCTTATCTAATGGTTCATGGACTATATGTACATAATATCAATCTAAGAATAAAGATCTCTTTATATAGTGAAGATTACTGAATGAATAATCTTGAAATTACATGATATCACAGTAGTACTTACGTGTTCCGGCGGGGGGGGGGGGGGTGAATCCCCTATAACAACTAGCTAGTGTATGTATGCCCATAAAATATTAGCAGTTTATCATTCAGAAACCTTTGATAGATCTAAGTCAGCCACTTAGAAATAAAATATTTAGGAAATAAAATATTTAGGATAAGTTGTTGAGCAATTATGAATTCACCAAGAGGATTTCACTGAATTTATTTCTTACCAACATAAACACCAAGTGCCTACAATAAAAAATTATTTTGGCTTTAAATTTTTTTTGAATTTTAAGAGACTTTTCAGAGACTTTGATGCATATTTTCATAGTCTCCTTGTTAAGTCTGAAAGAGAGGGATTTTCTTGTATTTTAATATTTATTAGGACAACACAAGCAATATGTCAGTAGTTAATGTCAATGGGATTCAGTTGTGCTGATTTTCAGTTTGTTGTTTTTTTAATGCCATCTGCCTCTAGAAAGTTCAAATTTTTCTATCTTAAAAACAATGACCAAAGTAACCATTGGCAGGGATCATTAAAAACATCATCTGACGATGAATGCAGTTCAGCAACTTACTCTTAAAAGGGGTAAAAAAAGTATCATGAGAAACAGAGTTCTTTCTCACTTGAGGAATGCAAAACAAACCTTTATTGTGGTTATGAATTCTTACCTCCTGATATTCCTTATATTGTGTGTCTACTAAGTCACGGACAACAGCAATATGTGTAAACATCCACTGAGAAATCTCCTAACAATGGATGGAAAAAGAGTCTTAGTATTTCATGGATTTTCCTGTAAAAATGTTAACTAGCCTTAAAATAATGCCAAGTAAATTTATTAAAATTCCATTAAAGATACAACTATAAAACAAAACAGGCAAAACAAAAAACTGAAAGATTAATTATATGATGAATCTGGTGGAGGCTTGTGTGATAGGCACAGATCCACTCCCCCTTTCCCCTTATCCCTATGCCCCTTCAAGGCCAGGCTAGCTCCCACAGCTTCTGCAAGTGCCATCAGCACCTTCAGGGATGACCTCAGCTGTAGAGAAACCCCAAACCCAGGACTGGCTGATTTGAAGGTACGCAGGCTCAGCCATTTCAGCTCAGTACAGGTCAAGTGTGACAGGCCATTTTGGCCCCAAAGTTCCACTTAGGTCAGTTGAGCCTAGACCTGCCTTGTAACCTGGTATTTCCCTGTGACCAATCCTACTTCCTTTCCTACCCTTCCACAAATATGGACCACAAGGGCACCCGTAAAAACCATCTTGCAATAAACACCCTCTCAGTGTGCTTCCTGGAGAACCCAACCTTGAAATAGGGAATGAAAGATACACACTGTTTCTCCCAGACCCTTTTCACCGCTGCCACTAAGATTCTAGGATGGCAACGGAAGTATGATGGGGAAGAAATTAATGGAGGTAGGTAAGTTTAAAAAAAAAATCAATCACAAATATATGTGACAAGATTATAAAGAATAAAAAAAACATTTTGTTCTGCTACTGCTTTAAAATTTATATAATGATCAGTAACAAAATCATTAAAAGTTTGGGAAAATGGGGGGAAAAAATTACCCATAGTTTGATCACATATCAATAATCTGAATCTCATCTTATGTCCATTTACGAAGCGGGTCTGCATACACAACGCTCACAATGCAATTTTATCATAATAAATTGGGAGAAGTTTTCATAATCTGGGTTATTTCTTCTAAAAGCAAAAATGCAGAAATGTCCCACTTCAAATCGTGTGCTTGTACATGTTAAGTGTGTTATATAAAACACTACAGCTAAACCTTGAAATACAGATTTCTAATAATACCACCGATGAAAACAAACAATGTACCTGGGTGGAAAGACTGTGTTTATTAAGACCACTTTCCTTTCGATTCCTTCTTGATCCTGTTAACTTGGAAAGACCAAAGCCACTGCTGACACGGGACAATTTGGATTGTGTGGTGGGCACTAAAGCTTCTCCTCGACTTATGCATTTCTTTTCATGGGCTACGAGATTAAAATTAGATTACTTTACAATTTTCCATGTATTTATTAGTCTTACTTTTCACACTTCTGCATCATGGCCACAAATCACAATTCTGTAGTTGCCAAAAGCAGCTTACATTATAGACACAGACATTCTCTTAGATATCTCAGATTTACTTGCTGGTGATCTTGTGTAAGCATAGCTGCCTGACAATTAATGTACTAGCTCAATTTACATTTGGTTGAAACTTCACAGTTCTGCAGTAAAATGCAAACTTATTTTAACTGTATTCCGTTTCTATGTTAGTAACAATTCATAACTCCCCATCTAAAATATTTGGTGCTGCATATACTCTGGAATTGAGAAGGTTTTGAATATAAAAAGGTGATATGATACATACACTGTATGTTATATAATACAAGGGTCAATGGCAGTAAACCATAACTGGACACATTAATATTTCTGCAGCAAAATGTGTGAATATTTACACATAACGGTAAGTTAGGTTTTGCTACCAAGTGATTTTGGGCACCAAATTCATGAAAAAACCTTAGGTTTTCAGGGCTTTCTGAATTTCAGAATTATAGAGAAGGGATTATGGATTTATAGCCAAGACAGAGACCATAATCACATCTGTGAGCAATGTATCATCTTCCAAATTCATAGATGCCAGATGTGTAACACGTTTTAGAATTTTTTTTTTTTTTTTTTAATCTGAGAAGAAAAGCCAAATCTCAACATAGTCATTCTAGAATGGGTGTTGCTTTTCACTTCTGCCGCCGTCATGACATCCTTTTGGGAGAGTTTTAATTACGTATCTAAAGTGAACCCATATACAACAGTCGCATGTAAATCTGTTAGTCACATGATGTCTGAGGACCCTCTTACCCAAATGATTCTGCCAGCACTTTAAACCAGCTTCTTCAATGAGTGGCCTTGCTATAGCTATGTCCACATGACCCCTTTCGTTCACAGGTAGAGTGACTTTGAAAAGCTCCTCCAAGGCTTGTTTCTTACTATGAATCAATTCAGTCCAAACTCTATTGACAGCTTTTATGAGAAGCTGACGCCCTAGGAAATGAAGGAAAACAAACAAACAAAAAACCAACAAAAAACAATTTATCAAAAACACAATATAAAGGTAGTAATTTTCTTCATGTCTTACATCTAAGAATCTCATCTGTAGTACTTAATTGTCAAAAAAAATGCTTCAGATAGTATTAAGCTCAATAAAGAAAATTATTCAGCTAACCAATGTGGCTGGGTACTTGGAGAACTTAAAAAAAAATCTTCCTATGTATGCAGAAGACTGCATTTTTTATTTATAAAACTGGAAATTACATACACGTTTCATTGTCTAGCTTCTTCTATGTAAAACCTACCCCCATTTAAAAGTAAGCTTTTAAAATAAAAAAGCTTTACATCTGAATATTTAAAATAAGATCAAAATTAAGTTAGTTGTTCCTTAATATTTTATTAAAGATTTTATTTATTTATTTGAGAGAGAGAATGAGAGAGAGAGAGAGAACACATGAGAAGGGGGAGGGTCAGAGGGAGAAGCAGACTCCCCGCTGAGCAGGGAGCCCAACGCGGGACTCGATCCTGAGACTCCAGGATCATGACCTGAGCCGAAGGCAGTCGCTTAACCAACTGAGCCACCTAGGCGCCCTAACAAACATTTTAAAAGAACATTTACTATTAAATTCCATCTTGTTTTGGATTCCTTGCTAATTTGTCTGACTCCTGCTCTAGACCAATCTTTAGCAAGCATCAGTCACCTGAATAGCCTGTTCAGATTGCTGGTCTCCACCCACAGTTTCTGATTCAGTAGATCTGGGTGGGACCAGAGCATCTGCTTTTCTAACAAGTTCCCAAATGATGCTGATGTTTTTAGTCCCAGCACCTTGCTTTGAGAACCAATGTTCTGGACTGTCAGTTCCTTGGGGGTGTTCTCAGTGTCTGGGCTTCAAGATGGGTTAGTGAAGGACAGAGAATAAATTAATGCTTAAGTGAAGGAAAGAATAAGTGCTGGACTTCCAAAGGATAAAATCATATGTAAAACTACCACATTGTATGTATGGCTAGGGAGACAAATACTATTACAGTTATGACCTTCTACTGACCAATGTGCAAATCAGAAATGAATACACTCCAAAGATTTTAATGCACAATACTTATAAAAATCACTGGGAAAACTAAATTAAAAGAGAAAACAAATAAAAGAGAATAAAAATGGTAGCAGCAACAACCTGTCTCAAGCAGTATTTGCACCTCTAATGAGACCTGCCTAACACTACCAATAGGCAGCTCTCTTAAATGGTAAATGCCATGTTAGTATTGGTACTACTATTTGTGCAAATGTAAGTATCATCAAATCTCCCAGTGTTACCATGGAATGTTAGGGGCTAGCAGTATCAGTGGTTAAGTGGTTTACCCATCTTGGCATAAGGAGAGCTACAGCTAGTGGATTGGTTTACGTTGGTGGGCATACTGGTGTATGTTCAAGAGTGACCTATTGGAGCACTGGCTACCAATGTTGGCAGTATCTAAGGTGAGTTTTTTGGGGAGGGGACAGGGTGTATGTTAAAAATTGGAAATGAGGGGTGCCTGGGTGGTTCAGTCAGTTAAGCGTCCAACTCTTGATTTTAGCTTGGGTCATGATCTCAGGGTTGTGAGATCAAGCCCTGGGTCGGGCTAAAGCGCTGGGCTTGGAGCCTGCTTAAGATCCTCTCTCTCCTTCCCCCTCTGCCCCTCCCTGCTCCTATGATCATGCTCTCTCTCTTAATAAAATATTGGAAATGGGGAGAGTGGGGAGAGAAAAGGAAGAAAACAAATTGAGGTAATTACCTTCACTAATATCTTGGCTGTAACCACCATCTGGTTCAATGTCAGAGGGGATCATAATGTGCCATGTAGTCATGCGGGCTTCTGCTTCCAGTCCGAACCCATCCACATTGCTGAAAAATTCCAGTCAGTTTAAACTCTATGAAGGAAATGACTGTAGCTGAAAACTATAATGATTAAGTGTAACTCTGCAGAGAGAAGTAAATGCTGGCTCCATCACAAAGTTCCATAACTGGCAGACAGAGATATTCAGCAGATGCCCAAAAACAGAACTACTTTATCAAGAACATGCCATTTTATAGGGGTGATCTCACAAATCCACTTGACTAAATGTAATTAAACTAAACAACAGCATCAAGATGAGCATCTTAATATTTAAGGTGCTTTCTGATCACTATTAATATTTTTACCTAAAAATTACAGAAAGTTCCTAAGAACATTTTCCTCATAGGCCTATGCACCACCTCCCCCCAGTCTTTCATCCCACCACCCTTTGCTCCCGTACCAGTGAAATACTTGGAGTTTCCCCAAAGTGCCATATTCTTTCCTTCCCCTGGGCACTCACACAGATGGCTCTTTGTTCCCATATCACTCTTTCTCATTCTTTGTGGAGGGCTAACCTCCTCAAGCACGTTCAGGTTGTAACTCAGCAGGTATCTCTTCCAGCTAGGGGCACCTGTTTCATGCTCCCAAAGCACCATGCTTCTAGCAGAGCACCCAGGACACCTGACTGGTCTGTTTCCCCTCCTAGACTGCACATTCCAAAACCCTGCCACGGGGTCTTTCTTGCTCACATGTCATCCCAGTGCCTAATTCAGTGTCTAGACACTAAGTAAGCATCTGTCAAAGCAATCAATGGAAAAATCCTAATTTCACCCATTTAACATATAGCACTGCATTTATTCATTACATTCTTTTCTTTTTATCCCTCTTAACCTCCAACAATGTGTATGTTTATTTTAAAAGTAAACATTCTTTTTAAATTATATTTGTGACATAAGGTGATGAATGACCAATTTAAAGACAGAAAATTAAAGAAAAAAATACTCATTATTTCATTGCAAAAATGTAACCCTTGTCTTTTATATTTTCCATGAAGTTTTAAAACTGAGATTAAAAGGAAAAAGAAATGTTACTATCAAAAAAGTAGAACAAAGAATTTTGGTGGAAAACTATCAAAGATAAATTCATGGCGGCAAACTGAATGTGAAAAAGTTACCTTCCAACATGTAGATTAATAAGGCAGTGAGCCAGACAGCTAATGAATTCTTGGTCATGGTTCCCAGGTCCCAGGATCAAGTTCCTGTTGACAGTCAGTACCCGGAGCGAATCTAGGAGAGCTACTTGCTGCGGAACAGTTTTATGTGCCCGTGAGAACTGGTACAAGATGGTCCTATTGAGGCAGTGATAAACTGCATCGAGTGACAATCCCTGTGATCTTCTTTTTGACTAAAGATATGAAAGATACTTTATTTAGTAAAATGGACAGAAATAAATGGTCTGCTTCTCATTCACACATCAACATTAGGTTTATTTTGTACCAGGTGCCATGCTCAGTACAGGGTGCTAAGTTAAAAACTAAAAAGCTCTTGCAATGATGAGGATCAGAACCCAGGAGACACATAAATATAATTTAATGAGATGAGAGCCTCATGCCCCAGTGCAGAGAGCTGCTAACACTCCTGGAGGCACAGCAGCCTGCCTGAGCACTGTAAAAAAAACCTTATCAACTTACACCAACTTAAGGTATTTAAATCAAACGAAGGGGCTCCTGGGTGGCTCAGTCGGCTAAGCATCTGCCTTTGGTTCGGTTCATGATCCCAGGGTCCAGGGATCGAGCCCCGCATTGGGCTCCCTGCTCAGTGGGGAGCCTGCTTCTCCCTCTCCCTCTGACCGCCCCCCCCCACTCATACTCTCTCTGTCACTATCTCTGTCTCTCGCTCTCAAATAAATAAATCTTTAAAAAAATAAAATAAAATAAAAAATAAACCAAAAGGAAGCTATCCAGGTATCTGGGTAGCAAAAAGTGGGGAGATCAGTGAGAGACCAAAGCTTGAGAGAACCAGGCAACTTTATAAGGGACACGTTGGCACGAAGCTACGGATTAAGTAGGGGAAGGGTTACAATTCTACAGTTTTTATTCACTTTCAATAAGCTGAGCTTTATATTAAATGTTAACATTATCTTATTAGTTACATTTATTTCCAATAATTTTGACACATTAGGAAAAGTTTTTCAAGGAAAACATGTACTCTAAAACTAACAGTGACATTACCTGTGCAATTAGTTGAATTATAAAATCTATAAGAAGTTTAGATTCTTTGTTGAACATGCCTTGCCAAAGTTTGTCCACCACACGTTGTGTGAAATAAAACACATTGTTCACCAATACCTGGTAGCTTCCTCCACTGGTAATAGGCAAAGATGCATCTTCCCCTAAATTCAAGCAGGAAAAAAAAAGTATCTAAGAAAATTGCTATCAACCAGCACAAGACCAGGTCCTCCAACAAATGAGGCTAAGGCAAAATGAGTTCATCTACTACATTTAGAAATAGGACCACTAGGCTCTTATGTACTACTTTAAGAAAATGATGTTCGTGGCCAGAAATCCTGACAAATGTTGGAAGAAATAATTTCTACATGATAAAAGAGTTATGGATTGAGAGTGTGAAGTCTCTTATTGCTTGAGACCATCTGTGATAAGCAAAGAGTTCAACTTAAACTGGCAGTGACAGAGGATCTCTGAGAAAAAAGCTGTCAGGTTATTAGCTGTGAATCGATTCTGTGTAACTAATAAAGGGTAAAACAAACCATCAAACACAACTCTGGTTCTGAATATACCTTCAAGCACAATGAAGTCATATAGGAGAGGTTCAGAACAACTGTGAAAACTAAACTACAATCAGTGCTGGTGGGGCCAAGGGGCACCTCTCCCTCCCTGCACGATTACCTTCAGTTCTGTTTCTCCTCAAAAAGCTACCCAAGTGGCCTTCAGTGTGTTTGCTGTGTACACACTGCTTCAAGACTAAGCCTCCTAACCAAAATGCCTTCTGTAAGTCCCTCCTTCCTAGAAATTCTGGAGCCCTCTGAGTGTAATTATTATTCCTACCTAACTCTAAGTTACTCCATTATGCAAAACTCTTCATTTTGGGTTTTTACATAGTAAGACTGACACTGTGTAAAGAAGATTCTCAAGTGATAAAAACAAACACAGAAGTTTGACTTGACACCATGCTTTGAGAGTTACATGTTAAAGACAATACTAAAGATTTCTTGGCAGACTGACTTAGCAACAAAATGATAATTGAATAGGATGGAAGTTCTTTGATTAATATTACTGGGCACTTAAGTAGCAAACATGTTAAATCATTACTTTTCCTTCTCTTTTAAATTCTATCATTATTTTATATATAAATGTTAGCTCCACTGTACATGTATCAAGTTTTCTATTTTTATTGTAACTAGATAGGGACATACAGAAAGAATATCTTAATGTGTTTTGAATTTATGTCCTGAAGCCATCCTAAAGAATAACATAGGGGCGCCTGGGTGGCTCAGTGGGTTAAGCATCGGACTCTTGATTTTGGCTCAGGTCATGATCTCAGGGTCATGAGATCGAGCCCCACATGGAGCCCCGCGTTGAGCTCCGTGTCCAGCTCCACACTGGGTGGAGGTTCTCTCTCTCTCTTTCCCTCTGACCCTCCCCCCTAACAAGAGGATAACATATACATACTTCTGACCTAACAATCCTACCCATGCGTATATATCTTACATATGTATAAATATTGTACATATATATCGCCCATATGAACAAGAATATTTATAGAAGCTTTATTTCTATTTGTCTCAACCTAGAAACTACTAAATGTCCAACCACAACAAAATGGATACATTTATATGTTCAAATAGAATACCACAGTGATGAAAATAAATGGACTCTTGCTACAGGCAACAACATGGACACATCTCACAAATACCATGTTGAGTATATGAAGCTAGACTACAACAAATACATGTTGAATGATTCCATTTATAAAGTTCAAAAGCATGCAAAATGAATCTGTTGTTTTAGAAGTTGGGACAGTGATTCAGTGAGCAGTAATTGGATCAGGGCAGGAGGGAAGTGGGGTGCCTGCAGTGCATTTCTATCTGAGTGGTCTTATATAGGCATGATGTCTGGGCAATAATTCATGGAACTTTCTGTTTATAATTTATTTATAAGTATATCACAGTAAGTTAATTTTTAAAATATTAGACATTTGTAGAAATGTGACCTGTTTATGTAATACGGTTTTTATAACACTGTTTCTCTTTACTTGTCCTCTTCCTGCCACCCGACTGTCCAGAGGTGGACAAGCAACTTAAGTACTACCTGTTGTTGATTCTTTATCCCAGATTCAAAGGGAAGAGCTAGACAGGCCTCTTTCTCTTTAGAGAAAGGTACCAATACGAAGGAAAAATGCACAGAAGAGAAAAGATAAAATTAAAAAGGAGATATACTTGGAGTTTAGACAGAGAGTGATTTTAGGTATTTTTATAAAGTGAAAATAAAACACAGTATTACCCAATAAAACATCAGCTGCAAGCAAATGGTCCATCACACTATCCAAAATATAAGTTTGGAATTCTTTTTGCTGAGTTCTTGTAGATCTTTCAGGGGAAGCCTAATCAATGAAATTTAGAATTAGAAACAAACAACTAAACAAAGGTAAGGGCTCAATCATAGTTATATTACCATACTTACATAGTTACATTAAAAAAAAACACCCTATTGGTAAATAATATGACATGAGAGATGGTAGATATGCTTATGCGTTCTTTTATTTTTCTGACCACAGAATTAAAAAGAAGTGAAACACCATCATCTTTTGAATCCAGTCTTCAAAAACACATCTCACAAATATCATGTTTTGTTCTCTCTCCCTTTCCCTCTGACCCTCCCCCCCACAAAAAAGGGTAACATATACATACTTCTGACCTAACAATTCTACTCGTGGGTAGAGCATGAGTATTCTAAGTATTTAATGTAAGTATTTAATAAATATTTGGTAATCTACTAGTATACCTCACTTCCAAAGACAGCTGGCAATTTATTATGAGATACTGATAAAATCATAAAGCCATTAAAACAAATACAAAACCTCAGGAATCTAGTAATTAAGGGGGTAAAGTCAATAGGGAGGGGAATATTTATATCAAAAAGTTAACTAAGCACACAATTTAGCTCTGAGCTTCCTAGGTATCTAGAAGGAGGAAAAAAAAGATGATACGGTTTACAAAGCTTTTTATTGTCTATAAAAAGAAGCATACTAGATTGTCAGCAAGGTCCTAAAGTCCTAAAACTGTTCTTAGAGGAATATTCTCTGTGGATTTTTATAAAGAGGACAAATACCTTTGATAAGGATTTTTATAAAGAGGACAAATACCTTTGATAAGGATTTTATACAGTACAAAGATGATTTTAAAAATTATCTTGAATAAAAGCTTGCGGCACAAAGTTAAACTACAGTCCTCAGATGGCATTTCTATTGGTAATTAGGGTAATATAATCCAGGTGCATAAATGTCAAGTATCTAACCTGTGAGTTGGGTGGTAAAGCACTGGGAGCCCAGTGGATAAAAGGTGGGAAAGATCCTTTTGTCATCCTCAAACGCCAGCGGTTTTAGCCAGCTTTTGACAGGAGTTGGGCATTGAACAATTCAACAAACTGACATAAAATATTTTCTTAAAAAGAAATCTGGATGTTTTAGATACAGGCATAGTACTGATGCTTTGCAGATCCTTGAATAAACAGATCTGGGACTATGTTTATGACCATGTTACAAAAGTAGGCTTTAGTCTACTGTTCTTCATTTAATATTAAAATCTGTGCCATTTAAAAAAAACCATTTCTTTCTAGTCTGATTTTCAAGGTTTAAAGGAGCAGTTAAAATCTAAATTCTACATGCAAATCAAAGAACTTATTCTAGGGATTTGAAAACTAACAGCTAAACCAGAGTTGCAACAAACATTTCTCTGTTTTGCTGGTAAGACATATTTATTTTATTTTAAAATGACAAAATATGGGCCTAATTAGTAACATTTAAAATAGTACCAGTGTTTAGGAATTTGGTTTGGTATCTATTTGGGAAAAAGTGAAGGACATGTCACGTTGTTTTCGATCTTAATCAATTTTCCCGTGTAGTTGAACAGAAGAAGCACAATGGTCAGGAGGACAGCGTCAGCCACCCACACCCTGCCTATTCCTCATGCTTATGGTACAGTGAGACCCCACCCCTGCCGAATGAAGAGAAAGTGAAAATGTTTAAGTGGTAAGCAGATTGATTAGATCTTTGAGGATTACCTTGTAATCAGATCAGAGACCATTTTATCAAATAGCTTTAGCTGATCGAAGTTTACCAGAGTAAGGCTCTCCATTTATAGGAGGATTTAAACACTCCTGAAGATGACAGTGCTCATTCTGGATCATAACAACTAAAGGTGGTTAATGGGATTAAGTAATAATGAGTAGAGTTTATCAAATCTCAGACAAAGTTTTGGAGTCTGCAGACAGAGGGGCCATAGAACAGAGAAGCAGCTTCATCAATAATATTTATCTTTACTTAATTAAGAAATATTCTTTTGTATTCTGCAAGTATTTAAGGCTGGCTCAGTCACCAATAGACATTTAATCCTCTGAATCCCCTCACAGAAGCTGTTATATGAAGGACTATGACCCAGAATTTATCCTTGTTATTGGCTCTAATTGCTGAGTTTAAATGTTCTTGCTGAGATTTATTGTAGCCTAACTTTTAAAGGATTTAAGACTTTATAAATGCATGCACAGCTGTCTCAGAGGCGTTTTTTTAAAAATCATTCTATGGACTTACTATTATGTTCCAGACACAGTGCTTAGTTTTAGGTACATTATCTCAATCTGCAAAAATCTCTCTGAAGTAGATACTATCACCCCATTTCAGAGATAAGGTCACTGAGGCTTAGAGTGGTTAAGTCACAACTAGGATTCAAACCTCAGTTTCTTTGATGGCAAAGGTTCATGGCCTCACCTGCTATAGCATACTCTTCCAGCTTTACTAAAAGTCTCCATACTGAAGTTAACAGATGCACACGAACAACTCTGCTATAATCTCCTCGTCAATCTTTTAGATAAACCTGGTTGGCCACACCAGATAACTGGGCTGAGTTCAGGGCTGAGGAGGATAGGGTGAGCACTATGATCTGCTCTGGCTTGTGGCTGTCAGGTGCCTTCCCTATAGAAACAGTGAGGCCAGTCTACACCAGTACTCAAAGAATCACAGCCTCCTTTTTGCAGCCTGCAGACGCCGTGCAGAATCTTCGCGTGCACAGGCCAGAGAGCCCAGGGCGTCTGCTGCCCACACTGAAGGCAGCGCGGCTCTGGGAGAAAGACTTCAGGTGTCATGTGGTTTCTGTCATGGGCTGAAGCCCTTCAAAGAAGAGGGTTCTGAGCTTCTTCCTTCTGGCTGAAGTACTCCTCTTAGCTGATCTCTTCTCTCAGGTATGTTACAGAGCTCTCTTTGCCCCCTTTTCCCACTTTTTGTCTGTTTATTGCCCTACGGTCAGCCAGGGTGGACTGCACGCTGCTGTGAACGGGAAGGTCTCTCAGAAGATGGCTGGAACAGAGGGTCATGAACTCCGGAGACCCCAGAAAAGTACTTACGGCATCAGACAAGCACACACTATCTTTCCTGCAGGTACAGCCCAAACCTTTCCTATCTGTTCCCTTGCACTTTCCTCCTGCCGCCATGGTGGTATTCATGCGCCGCAAACTCCCTGGGCCCTCCGTGTGACGCCCGGTGGTGACAGCAGACCCCGGGGCGGGGGGAGAGCTACAGGACAGCCGGGCCGATGCCAGCGTAGGCTACTGCAGTTTCTGAGGGAGGCTTCCGTGCCACAGGTCCCGGGTTAGGAACTGTAATGTAGGATCTCATTTAATCCTCACAGCAGCCCTCAGAGAGACGTGCTCTATTTTTATACCCTCTGAAAGATGGGCAAACTAGAAGGGCTGAAGAGAACTCAGAGTGGCCAAGGTCACACAGCTATCCCCAGCACACATTTAACTTCTCAAGATCGTTTCTGCTGGTGATTTACATATATTTAACTCCCACAAAAATCATGCAGGGGAGACAGTATATAAATTATTTCCCAGAGAATGGATTGAGCTCCGTGAGATGAAAATGCTTATATAATAAATAACAGAGCCACAGTTCAAAAGAGGTACTTCTCACTCCCAGACCCATGCCCTTTCAATTAAGCCACACTGTCTCCCCTGCACTTGGCCTCAGTGTCACATTCTGGTCAGCCTGTATGAATGGGAATCTTATTTTTATTAACTGCTAATAAAGATAATTTCACACATTCTTTTGTAGATCTAGTCAAGTAAGTAGATAATCTTGTGGTGAGATTCTAACAATCGTAAGGCTGAAGATGGCCTGCCTCACATACGCTGAACTGAAAATCAGTTGGTTCAAACTCCATCCTTCATGTAGGTAAATGGTAAATATACAGGATAATTCTCTTCTTGAACTTCTTCAGAGATAAAGACTTCATAATCCCAACATTCAAAATCATATGCTTGCCATTTATTTTTTTACACCATAGGAAGACACGTAGTGCAATACGTTTATTCTGTACAGAGAATGTAGTAGAGTTGAAGCTCCTCAAAATATGAAGTTAATTTTTAAAAGCCAATGTGTATCTCTCTTATTAGATGGCATCATATCTTCCTGTTTGAGAAGAACTGCCAGGATGTAGAGTTAAATGATTTAAAAATACAGAAAAGAACACACCAAAAAACTGTACTAATTCTGTGAGAGATTAAAAGACATGTGAAAGGTGGTCACTAACTTTAAGGAGTTTATAATCTACCTGGGAGTTTCAATCTTGACATTCCCTGCTTCTCCCTGAAATATAACCCTAGCCACCCCTGACTCCCCAGTGCAATCAGACACAATTCTACTGTAGGGCAAATTACTATCTGCAACAATGAGAACGTTAATTCAAGGTTAATACATGTTATATCAAACCTTCTCTTTGAAAAATATAGAAAACTAAAATAAAAGACAATTATATCATTTATCCACGGCTAGTGAGTTAGCTATTAGGATTCCTACAAGACTGAAAATGCTATTACTGGATATATCTCCCCATATATTCCACACACGTGTCTTTTATTATTTGGCTCAGTTATGTTTTGCACACACCTCTTTTGAACTTTATTATCCTGTTATGTTCTGATCACCATTTCATTTTGCACAGAGTGCTTCAAATTCCTACCCGATACACTAAGATACTAGCCATCTTACTTCTCAAAGTTTTCAACGAGGACAAGCTCTACCGGGCATGCTTTTAAACTCTACCAAATGAATTACTGATGATAACGATTATTTTTCTGCCAATATTAAACATTGTGGTCCCGGTTAAAAGCCTCAGCATGACTGGTACCTGAATTACATTAGCAATTTCTTTTAACTGACTGAGCAGAGATATTTTCACAGGAATAAGATACAGTACCTCCTGTGGTTTTAAGGTTTCAAATAAAAAAATTAACTGTGTTAGCCACTAGAGGGAGCAGAGAAAGCGAAGGTTCAGATGCCAAATGGCTGGGAGCATGTGGGAAGTTCCCCAGAGAGACAAGCAGTCAGTCTTCTGCGCTGACTGACTCTTCAGAGACCATTATTATTTTCAGAGCCCTGGAAGGGACTGACTGCGTGACCCTACTCATATGAAGTGACCAAAAGAATATGAATGTACAGGCAACTCATCATATATTAAATTCTCTATGATCTTTCGCGATTTTTTGTAGGTGAATGACCAATTTGGTTTTCAGGGATGACCAATTTCTAGAGCCAGCAGTGTGGCCACATGGGGCTCATTTTCTGGTGCATCAGCTGATTTGCATCATTTATTAGGAGAATGGGCAAGGGCAATGGACTACATGTCTGTGTCCCCCCAGATTCATATGGTGAAGCTCTAACCCTCAATGTGATGGCATTAAGGGACAGAGCCACCAGCAGGTAATTGGGTTCAGATGAGGCCATGATGGTGGAGTGCCCAGGAGAAGATTAGTGCCCTTGTAAGAAGAATCTTTCCCTCTCTGCCATGCAGGAGTACAGCAAGTGCAGCTAGTACCATCTACAAGCCAGGAAGAGGGCACCAGAACCTCTCCAAGCTGGCACCCTGACGTCAGACTTCTCAGTCTCTCGAACTGGGGGAAAGAAATGTCTGTTATTTAAGCCACCCAGTCTACGGTATTTTGTTATAGCAGTCTGAGCTAAAATAGCAAGCAACCAGAACTTTGCTGCCTTGGGGAAAATTCAATAAGTGCATATTAAGCACCTACTATGTGCAATGCACCATGTCTTAAGCTGCACAGGGCACCAAGAGCAATAATACCTGGCAATAAAATGAATGAGGGACGGAAGTAGGGAGTTATAAGCTGAGGAGAAAAGGCCGCCGTGTCAAGAGAAAGTGTGGGCACACTGAGGCCCATGGGCTAAATCCAGCCTATGTCTGTTTTTGTAGACAAAGTCTTACTGAAACACAGCCATGCTCATTCATTTATGTACTGTCAATGGCTGCTGTCTGGCTATAATGATCTAGTTGAACAGCTGTAACAGAGACTGTACGGCTTGCAAAGCTTGAAATATTTCCTATTTGGCCCTTTACAGAAAGAGTCTGTCAATTCCTGGCCTAGGGAAAGGATGAATTAGGGATACGCTTGTGGGAATGGAAAGGAGAGAAACAAACCGTTAGGGGATATAGCACATCTGAGATAAAAAAAATTTCCATAGCCTGTGGTATGTTCTGTCTGTACAACCCAGAAGAATATGAAATCTGAAAGGTATCTGGCATCAAATGTGCTTGGGTATTAATGTTCTAATTAGAAAAACTACACAAAAGAGATGTAAATGCATTTTTTTGTCTTTACCTCCAACAAAAGATCAATTAGTGGAGTTTGCTTGCTGGCAGGAGTAAGACAGAGGTTGTCTATTATTAAGACCCGCATGAAGTCAAAAACAAACTTCTTCGCTGGGTGATTGGTCAGATAGGTCTTCGTGCCCACATTGCAGTATTCTGACTGGCTTCTGTTCATCCCTGTGTCTGCTGCAAAGGCTTTAAATTCTTCTGCTGGAGATCCAACTTCATCGTCAAGATCAGTCACCTGGTAAAATCAAGCAGAAATATGTGCTGGTCGTATTTGATTTTATGTGATATTTTCATTTCCATGTTTCCTAAAAACCAAATTATAGCAGCAACAGTACTTTTCTTCAACATTTACCTCAGATCAAGCTATTCAATACATTACTTCACTTTGCTTATTTGACTCTCATTTCAAGGTAGCAACTGGGAACCATAGGTCACAGTTACCTAACACATGCTCTTTCTGATATTAAGCTGACCAGCCACTAACCATGTACCTGTTTTTATGTTGAATTTTAGCTCTATTGTGGAGAACTGCACCGAAAATAAATGAAATGATGAGAATGACTATATTTGCATACTGAAATATACCTATGGAGAAGTCAAATGTCACCGAATTTCAGATAAAGATCTGGCACAATGGTAGCACCTAAGGGCTGATCCATTTTTGCAAATTAAAAAAACCCCAGATAACTAAACCAAACAATGAGAAAACCAGAGCCAATTTTGAGCCAATAGAAAAAAAAGAAGGACCAGAGGACAGATTATAAGCTGCTGACAAGGAAAAGACGTCGAGACCTAAGGTCTGTTTTTACCAAAAAAATTAGGATTTAAAAATTAGAAACAAGCCAGGTCATATGTTTTGCTTGTCTTTCTCCTAGAATTCCCCACAGTTTTATAATGAGCTTTTCACCTTTATACATGAAGAAAAATTAGTATGAACAAGGTAGTTTATTCCAGGCCCTAGAGTAAGTGGTGGAAATAAGAGAAAACATCATGAAATTCCAAAGTATATAGAGTAATAACTGTTTTTGGGGCTTTGTCTTAAAGGACAGAAGTACCTGTACTACCTATGATTATAGTCTAATAATTTTCTATTAAATTAGCATAGAATATAAAAAATAAAATCTGAACAAAGTAAGAAAGGTTAAACGAAAAAGACAAACACAGATTTCACTTTTGTATAAAGACAACCACTCCTATAATTAATTTGTAAAGACTAAGTCCAGGAGATGCCTAATTCCTGAGATAAAGAAAGTGGAGACAAATCTGGTCTGACCAGAGTTCTGTAACCTGGATACATTTCACAATGACACAGCTATAAGCACGTAAAGTAAGAAATGGGTCCACAATGACTTGGAGAGGGAAGTGATTAACCAGGGACTTGCAAGAATACAGTAAATGAAACAGGAAGCAGCGTTCACTGCTATTTTAGGGGAAAGCAGAAGGAGAGTGTGAGGAGGAGACACCAGAGAATAACTGAGAGGTGAGGCTTTAACTTGGTCAGAAGCTTAAAAGACTGGGAAGAAAATCCTGCTAACCACTAAGCAGACTATTTCCAGTTTGATACCCCCCTGCCCCCCGCCCTGTCCCCTTTCCTACCATCTCTGAGTAAGGGCGAATGTTGAAGGGGAAGACCGTGGCTGCTAATGCACACAGGAAGTCAGGGCTCATCCACATGGAAGCCAGGTCGGGAACGTTGTGATATAAGTATCTAAAGAACTGCATCAGGGTCACAGGATATTCTCGGAGCCAAGATCCCTCTTCTTCTGATTGCCAAGGCTGTCATGGGGACAGGAAAAGAAATAATATGTTAGAAAAACTGACACTGCTAAAAATTGCTTTAAAAATCCATTACTCACTACTTTTCTAAAACTTGAGATGTTCATGGTTCAGAACTCTTAGGAACCACATACGTGAGCAAATATACAAAAACAAATCTAGAAATAAGCTAAAACAAAAACAGTACTCCTAGAAACTGACAGGATGTTTGTCTGTTCATTGGTGTACTCATAGCTCAGTAACTTGAGTCAGTGATTTTGATTATTTATCATTATCAACATGAGTAGAGTTGCTGCCAATGTGGCTGTATTATCCACAAAGCTGTCCCACCCTCCATCACGTGAGAGTTAAGAGTAACGTAAAAGATGGGGAAGTTACTTCACCTTTCTGAGCCTCATACTGTCATATGTAAAATGACAGGAACAATGCTTTCAACCACATGCAACTGTGATATTATGATTTATAATAAGAAATACATACTTGGTCTTTGTCCCATCCCTTTCCTGGCACAGTGCTACTAAAACCCTTAGAATGTCCTAAGCAAGAAGAGCCATAAAGCGTGTCTTTTGTTAATCATAACAAACGCCTTTCAACCACAGGCTGAGTTAATGTTAATGATAAGACTTCTGGAAAGCCCCTAAACATGGAGGCTTTCCAGGGGAACCAACCACATCACTAGAGGGCTGGAACTTTCAGCACTAAAGCTCTGCACCCCCGGGCGCCTGGGTGGCTCAGTTGGTTAAAGCGTCTGCCCTCAGCTCAGGTCATGATCTCAGAGTCCTGGGATCAAGCCCCACATTGGGCTCTCCGCTCAGCGGGGAGTCTGTTTCTCCCTCTCTCCCTCTGTGCTCTCTCTCTAATAAATAAAATCTTTAAAAATAAAATAAAATAAAGCTCTGCACCCCTAACTTCTAGGGAGGGGAGAGGGGCTGGAGATGGGAGTTCAATCACCAATGGTCGATGACTCAATCATGTCTATGTAATGAAGCCTGCATAAAAACCCTAAAGGACAGGGTTTGGAGAGCTGCTAGTTCAGTGAACACACAAAGGTGCTGGGAGAACAGCAGGTGGAGACTATGGAAGCTCTGTGCCCTTCTGCACCTTATCTTACCCTCTGCATCTCTTCCAACTGGCTGTTGCTGAGTCACCTCCTTTTATAATAAACTGGTAATCTAGTACGTAAAATGTTTTCCCGAGTCATGGGAACCTCCAATCTTTAACTGGCAGGTCAGAAGCACAGGTCACAACGTGGACTTGTGATTGGCATCTGGCGTGCCGGGGGAGGGGGTCAGTCATATGGGACTGAGGCTACCTCCAGGTAGATAGCATCGGAACTGAACTGAGCCATTGGACACTCAGCTAGTGTGGCAAAACCCCCCACGTATTTGGTGACCAGAAGTGTCAGAGGTGAAGTAGTGTTAGAGCACAATACTGGGAGTAGAGGAGACACACAGGAGTGTGCTTTCCTTAAGAGCAATACTACGGCTGTAACGATGATGATAAAAAAGGAAAAAAGGGGGTGCCTGGGTGGCTCAGTTGGTTAAGCATCTGACTCTTGGTTTTAGCTCAGGTCATGATCTCTGGTCTGGAATTGGGCTCCATGCTCATCGTGGAGTCTGCTTGCCCTCTCCTCCTCCGTCTGCTCCTCCCCCTCCCCCCACCCCCGTTCCTGCACTCGCTCTCTCTAAAATAAATAAATCTTTATTTTATTTATTTTTTATTTTTTTATTTTTTTTAAAGATTTTATTTATTTGACAGAGAGAGACACAGCGAAGAGAGGGAACACAAGCAGGGGGAGTGGGAGCGGGAGAAGCAGGCTTCCCACAGAGCAGGGAGCCCGATGGGGGGCTCGATCCCAGGACTCTGAGATCATGACCTGAGCTGAAGGCAGACGCCTAACGACTGAGCCACCCAGGCGCCCTAAATAAATCTTTAAAAAAAAAAAAAAAGGGAAAAAAGAATATATATGAACAATACCGATCTTCTGATACTTGCCCAGGGAGTGACTTTTTTTTTTTAACTTAGATTTTTATGTTTGTTTATGAAAAGGAGCTGAAACAAGAGTCCCAAAGCATTCTAAATTAAACAATAGTAATGTTCTTTTCTAAGATGACACAGGAATAGTTTTGACTAAATTAGGTTCACCAGTACTTATGATCCAAACAGTCTAGTTAGTAATTCCTTTTACAATGTGATCTTAAATTGTGTAAGCAAATTAAGCTATTATTCACAGTATCCCTGTTAGATAAATAGGAATATACATTTTGTCACTTAGTCTTTCAATTCTTCATATCTAAGTTAGAAATAATTAGAATAGTAAAAACAAAAACAAATACAACACAAATACATTTTTAACCTTTAAATGAAAGTGATTTTCAAAGTTCAAATAACATATTGCAAGGACATATACAATAATATATATTTGTTACATACATGTATACATTGTAATATACATTTTATGACACTAATAATATCAGTTAACACTTACAAGACACTTACTACATACCAGGCACTCTTGTAAGTGCTTTGTGTATATACTAACTCCTCATTAAATCCTCACAGCAAACCTAGGAGATCAGTTCTCTTTATCACCAGCATTTTATACATGAGGAAACTGAGGCACATAGAGGTTAGCATGTCTTAAGTACCAGACATAGGCTCTGAACCCAAGCAGGGCTCCAGAGTCTCATCAACTACACAGTCCATCCTTACAGTAGAGATAACAAAACTGAGAGGCTGAACTTCCAGTAACCGTGCAGTTAATAACAGTCATGTTACCTAAGGATTCCTCTATTTAAAAAAAATATATGACAGGCAGGAGGAAGTACCAGCAGGTTTAAGTATTTCTGTAAACTTACTGAATTCAGCATGCTGCGGAGCATCCCCAATAATAAAAAAGCAGCTTCTGTGCACACGTTATGGATAGAAGAGACCACAGTTCCACTGGAGGCAGGAACTCCAAAGATAAATGTCCAAATGGAATCTAAATCAAACTACAGAGGTCAAAGTGAATGAAGATTAGCCACTATCAATTTTTTTCAGCTAGAGACCCTCACAAGTTCTAATATTCTGTAACTTCTTTGAGACTAATTAGGGTTTTTTCAAAGTGATCAATGATGGAGAGAGAGAGAGAGACCTAGCATTACTCCCTCCTAAATTTTGAAAATTTGTAAATTTTTACATTTATAAAGAAAAGAGAATACTATGTATCATCCTGTCTTAGGTACTAAAAACATTGTTTTCTACTTTTTTTCTCTATGAAAACAAACAAAAAGAAAATACATGCTAATTAGCCAGGAGATGACGTTAGAGGACTGATGATTTTAAGCAGGATCTTTTAAAAGAGCATGTGGGACTCACTTATTTCCCCTCTCTTGGCAATGTTCTAATTCACTTTTAGGTTACATACAGATAAGATTTGACGAAATAAAAATCAGTTTAAGAGACTTATTCATAGCTGTTTTATATAACATTTTATGACTATGGTGTCATGCTTATTTTGAAAAATTACATAACCAACAAACTCTGTTAAGGCTGAATCTGAATCCTGACTTAATGTAAGGGTACAGACTTTGTTTTCGTTTAAAAGGTTTTGTCAATTACTAGAATTGATTTGAATTAGCATTTGGCATTAGGATGGAAGTATAGCAGTTGGGTTTAAAACTGAATCCCTAAGTCTTCGCAGTGCCACAAACATAAGCTATATATAGATATCCACAACAGTATTCAAATAAAGCCTTAGTGTTTTCCTAAAGTGGATGTCATCTATCATTAAGAAATTAAAAATATTTTTGTAATCAGAACTTGTACTAAGAATCCTATCCAATTAATTCATGGTATACACACCACTCTATTTTCAGTTCTACAGAAATGACATTATACTTCTAGATAAAATCACATAACTCGAATTCTTCAGATTACCAAATATCACCCAGTCTTTATGCATACAGGATCATACAGAGTAAAAAAAAAAAAAAAACACCAAATAGGGAAAAAGGACTTCTTTTTGTGAAAGTTTTCTATAGTATCTTCAGATTTTTCTTCCCAAATCAAATCCTAAACATGAGAAAGGGATGGAATCCCTTTGGTTTTACTGTGAGTAACCCATCACCATACGGTGATTTTTCCGGCACATATAATTACACTTACGCCTTACTAGATAATTCCTACCTGGCAACCCTGCTTACATCGGCTGCTGATGACAGGCACACTGACCTGCAGGTTCTCAGGCAGCTCACTAACTGGCTGCTGCAGAAACAATGCCATGAGGAGAAAATAGAGAGCAGGGACATTAGTGTGTTTAGGAAGGAATGACTGAAGAACTGGGAAACCAGGAAAATGACAAGCATCCCGGTTAATCTCCCTGACCGTCGATCTCCCGCCAGCACTCCTGCCCACATTGAATCCTAAGAGGAGAGGAAATGTAACAGTAAGTACAAAATGAATAATTGATTGTCACGCTGTATTAACAAAGAAAGGAGTAATTCAGTATATGTGACATTTCTCTCCAGAACATCCATATTAATACAGGCAATTAACTAATTCCATTGTTGAATTAATCTTCCAGTTAAAAGTTCTCCTTTACTATCTCTGATTTCAGCAAGCCTGTCTCTTAGAAAACAGGTCTTGAAAAATACTGGAGACAATCAGATACGAGAGGTAATATAAATTCTATGCATTAAAAGAATGCCCTCAAACGAGCTCTAACATTTCCCTAAGAAGAAAGTAAAATTCAAAACGTAGCCAAAATTTAGGATGCTACAAAAATGTATCTTAAGAAACGAAAATTGCTGTCATTATATTTAGCGTATAATTATAATTAACCATACTTAGTTAATATATGTCATTTGCCCTGGATCCTGTTAAACTAGTTAACTGTAAATTATCTACAAGTTTTGAGACTAGACAAAATAAATAAGCACAATAATCTTTCCTCACAACATGATCTGTAATTCTGCTGGAAAGCTGCCCGGCGCTGGGACAGCAAATGGGAGCCTGCTGAGACTGGGGCTATCTGAACATGCAGGGCTCTTCAAAGAAACACAGATCAACTAGGAGAGGGTCAGTGCTGACTGATGTGGCTTACACAGCATCAGCCTTTCTATCAATGCCGCTCCCTCTGTTATAGAACTAATCAGGATACAACTCGAACATTCAGTTCTTTTGCTCAGTTCTTTCGCCTTCCCAAACCTAGTGCGGCGCTCGGCACAGAATAAACGTTGGCCAGAGTTTCAATGTGAAACTTGTGTGAATAGCAACCAAGAGATGAAGGATTGATTTTTACTTTGAGGCAATTTTTATTTCAAATGAATATTCATTTTTTTTCCCTCCAATTTGTTTTTTCTAGGATGAAGTGAGCACGTACTTGCTACTATTTATAATAATAAAACAAATTTGTGTCTAGCTAGCTTTTTAATGATTTCATCCTAACCAATTGCTTAGCGTGATGTGAATTAATCTTCTGAAGTATGTTCTAATTAAAAAATCATAGAGCAATTTACCAACCTCTTTCATAGATCATCTCATTTCTCAAACACAATGAATGTGTGAGCTAGAAATTGCTATGATCCTTTTTATAACATGGAAAATAGGCAATTTGTTCAAAGTCACCAAGTTGAAGAGAGGTGGCACTGGGACTTGAGCCTGATGTCTCTATTTCAGAGTCTGTAAAGTTGCACTGTCTCCCTTGGCCTTCCTAATGACATCACCACATTTCTGAGAGTCTGGCTGCATTAGGACACTGGTGATTTTTGCTTATAGTGAATTTTAAGTGAAGTTATCAGTATAAAAAAGTCTTGAGCTTTAACAAGTCAGAGGACATAAAGTGGCATTTTATACATTAAACAGGAAAATAAATTTTGAATAAATTGCAGGTCCTAAATGAAAACCAGTACCAGCATTTATTGTCCTTTCTAAATTCTCACACTCTATTTTTCCCTACAATTAATCTTAAGGAATACTTAGTATGTTACTAACAATTAAGCCTTAATTTAGATTCAAGTAACAGCTACACTGAAGGTATTTTATAAAGAAAAATTTGACAAAAACTAATAAACGTGAATAAAACATTCAAAGACATTAGGTTGCTCATCACATCAAAGAGAAATAGAACCAAATTATATGAGATATATATATGTACGTATGTATACAAATACATGTATGTGTGTTATCACACAGGTATTCAGGGAAATTAAATTGAATCAAATTTAAATTAAACTTAAATTCTTAGATTTCTCTTTCAGAACAAGAGCAGCATATTGCAATTTCTAAGCAGGTATCAATGAAGGACAAATAAATTCTAAGATCAGATGTGGAAAAAGCACCTTTTTCTGATATTACTGAAGTGATACAGGACAGACAAAAGAACAGGATTAACACTCAGAAGACAGTTACGTAAACACTATTACTGTCAGACTCAGAAACCTTACGCATTTAACAGTCTTACTTTCCTAATTAGAGAAACCCTTAATTTTTATTTACTAGGTTTATTGCCTATAAAGTATAACTTATATCCATAAAATATATACCTGTCTCCAGAATCATGAAG
Organism: Leptonychotes weddellii; assembly: GCF_054177405.1. Classification (NCBI taxonomy): domain Eukaryota; kingdom Metazoa; phylum Chordata; class Mammalia; order Carnivora; family Phocidae; genus Leptonychotes; species Leptonychotes weddellii. The sequence continues at coordinate 116,473,089 of NC_138370.1, read as the reverse complement.
CCCAAATGAGATGATACATGTTAAAAAGACTTTGGCAAACCACAATGTGCTGTATGAATCTTAGTAAGGTGTTATCACCACTGTGGTTTTGAACTTCAATGAGAAGCAGTGCAGTCGGTTAGCATTTAGAACTGTCACATTCAGCAGAACTCACATTCACTCCTAGCAGCTATCATTAAGGTCAATAAGTGAAATCCCTTGTTACCAAACTGTTCATAATAATAACATTTGTAGGCTATATCCCTCCCCTAGGGTCAATGCAAAATAGTGATTTTTAAGATCATAAAAGTATATATAATGATAATTTAGAATACGCATTTTAAAGCCAACAATTTTCTTGAGAAATCATTTCACAGTGAATTCCTTTCTTCATTACAAACTTTCTTCAGATATTTTCCAATGTGAAATAACAAGAAAATAATCTTACGTGGTAAAAACTGTCTTCCTATCATTTTCTTTGATATTTGAGAACGCAGTGCAGGCAGCACCTAGGTATTGATGCTTTTACATTTTTTTTTTTAACAGATAAATTACATATTCAATTTGGATCCCTAATTGACAAGGGCAAACATATATTCTTGATGCTTATTCCAGAATACAATTACATATGATTTTAAAACGTGATGTTATAAAGACAAATATATTTTTAAAATGCTTGAATTAAAAATACTTTAAGAAGTGAATGACTATAATTTTCAATAAAAACATTATTTTAAATATATATATTTCCAAAATAAGATCATTAATATGAACAGAAATACAGCAGTTCAAATGAATCTAACATAGGAAACTATAATCTTCTAATATTACGTAAATGCTCAGTTCTATGTTGAAAACAGCACAGAACTAGCAAGCAGAGAATAGGGAACTTTGGCTAAAACTCTGAGCTTAAATATTTGAGAAGCAATATAACATAACTTAAAAGCACGGGTTTTGGATCTAATCGACCTGGATTCAATTTTTGACACTTCCTAGCTAACAAGTGACTTCACCCCATGCCTTGGTTTTCTCATCTCTAAAATGGGTATGACAGTTATTTATACCTCATGGGACTATTGTGAAAGTAAGTTATTGTGAAAATGAAAATATTTAGTAACTGGCACAGAATTAGCACTCAAAATACTATTAATTTAGTTTTAATAATTTGCTAATTACCTACTTATAGATCAGAAAGGGAATTATAGAACAAAAAGATCATAAGGAATTCCCTTGAGTTTTCACATCTTTAATATCCTGTGTCTGACTTCAATTTGATTTGTAATTTAAAAAGCCAAATGTGAACCTAAGCTTTTTATTCATTTGTTCATTCATCAAAATTCATGACTCTGGGGCATGTGGGTGGCTCAGTCAGTTAGGCTCAGTCAGTTAAGCGTCTGACTTCAGCTCAGGTCATGATCTTGGGGTCCTGGGATGGGGCCCCAAATTGGGCTCCCTGCTCAGCAGGGAGTCTGCTTCTCCCTCTCCCTTTCACTTGTTCTCTCTCTCTCTCAAAATCTTTTTAAAAAACTCATGATTCTTAATGACTGTCAGATAAACTGAAGAGTATAAGCTTTGATCAGACTTAAATACAAAATACAAGAGTACAAGAGAGCTTATTTTAAAGCAGCTGATGTTAAGTCCCATACCTAATACAGTTCCGATCTTATTAGTTAAGACAGAATCTGTCTGTTCCAGCCACCCTCCACCGCTGAGTCCTTCCTTAAACTTGATGAGGATAGACTGATTACTCAGTAGCACAACAAGAATCCTCATGGCTGCCGTAACTGTGGTGGAATGCAAGTGTTCTTCCATAAACATCATAATCCAGTCAAAACCCAGTGTCCTGACCAGTTCTTCACAAGCTCTATTTAAAGGCAGATGAATTAAGAAGACAAAAACAGAACATTAATTTCAAGGATTAGGACTCAAAATTTAAAAAAGTAAGACTACGTTTTGTTCGGGGTGCCTGAGTGGCTCAACTGTTAAGCATCTGCCTTTAGCTCAAGTCATGATCCCAGGGTCCTGGGATCCTGCTCTGTGGGAAGCCTGCTTCTCCCTCTCCCACTCCTCCTGCTTGTGGTCCCTCTCTCGCGGTCTCTCTGTCAAAGAAATAAATAAAATCTTTAAAAAAAAAAAAAAAGACTAGGGGCGCCTGGGTGGCCAGTTGTTAAGAGTCTGCCTTCGGCTCAGGTCATGATCCCAGGGTCCTGGGATCGAGCCCCATATCGGGCTCCCTGCTCCGCGGGAACCCTGCTTCTCCCTCTCCCACTCCCCCTGCTTGTGTTCCCTCTCTCGCTGTGTCTCTCTCTGTCAAATAAATAAATAAAATCTTTAAAAAAAAAAAAAAAGACTAGGTTGTGTTCTCAAGATACTATAAATTGCAGGGTTCAAAAAATCTATTAAAAGTCAATAGCAGGGCGCCTGCGTGGCTCAGTCGTTAAGCGTCTGCCTTCGGCTCAGGTCATGATCCCAGGGTCCTGGGATTGAGTCCCACATCGGGCTCCCTGCTCAGCGGGAAGCCTGCTTCTCCCTCTCCCACTCTCCCTGCTTGTGTTCCCTCTCTGGCTGTGTCTCTCTCTGTCAAATAAATAAATAAAATCTTTAAAAAAAAAAAAAGTCAATAGCAATTCTTTCTTTTCTCTACTATGAATTAACTAGTAATAGCACCTGGTACCATCAATTCTAAGAAAATTTTACTTACTGCAAATTAATGCTTGTCTTTTCTTTAGATGTGTAAACTAGTTTTAGCAAGATATCTAGAAGTCTGTTCCTCAAAAGTATAAGATTAGCAGATACAAGACCTCCAAACTCTTCTTCAGTTCCTACAACGAAAAAATATACATTAAATTGCCTTAGTAGATAACACAGTATAAAATACACAACACTGTCCTAGGAAATCTCACTGAAAAATACATCTTTTAGAAAACATTTTCTCTAGGAGTACTTTCCACTAGAGTGGACAAGCAAAAGGGTTCATTAACTCACTTCTCTTTAGAATCCTGAAAATTGTTCATTTATATTTGACATTGTCTAAACAAGTTATAAAAGGCTGTAAACCTTTCTTACATATTTACCCGCCACCAATAGAGTTAAAGTAGTCACATGGATAAAAATAACAATCCAAATCCTTAATTTCCAGTTTCGTCTTGAAGGATATAAACAGTTACATTTACCAGATTTAAAAATGAAAAATAGGAAGCATAAACTATTCAATAAATGTAATACATAAAGGAGACTTAGAATTAAATAGCATAGAAGAGCGATAAAGGCACACAAATGCACAGAGAAACTGGAAAAGAAAGGGAAGAAAACAGAGAGCTTATGGTTCTCAATGGATAGTGCTGGAAGCACACAGGACTGGGCATCCATGGCGCAGAGTTCAAGGTCCAGGCCTGACATGATGGGCTATGGCTTGGTAAGTCACAATCCCCATGCCTTCCTTTATTCTAGAATTGAAGCTCAGGCTAAACTTTGACTTACCACAGTCATTTGCTTTTTACTTGCTTGGGAAAGGGATTCTTTTTACCTTTAAACATTGTCTTTTAAACTGCTAATTTTGTGCCTTAATCACTGGGAAGGGTGCTTCAAGCTTACCAAGGGGAACTCCAGATTCCCTTCTCTTCTAAGAGGTAAGACTGGTATTTTATAAATTGTTTTATTAAAAACATACCATACAACCTAAATTGAGATAAAGATTACTTCCTTTCAATTATTTCCTTTTCAATTATTTTTCAGTAAAATGGCGATCCACACAGAAACGAAAAATTCTCCTTACACTTATGTCTAGTTTTCTGTCAGTTTTGCTACCCCTAATTTTCAAATATAATGTAAAACAATAAACTCTGAATTTCTAGCTTAACTTCTTCCCACTCAGACTGCTGTTTTCTTCCACACTGCACTACACTTTTATGCTATTTTATTTTGCACTGACTATTATATTGCTGTTCAGCATTATTATTCAAGTCATTTTCTTTTTTGTAGGTGTATCCTGAATGCTGTATAAATGACTTCAAATAAAAAAAACTATGGTTTTAATTTTTTAGATCTTATTATAGTTAATATAGTCTTCAGTCCATATCAAGTAAACAGCAAATGCCCTATACTAACAAGACCAGTAATGTACTTCTGACTTTATTAATTCAAATGGCAAGGAAGTGACGAAAATATTAGTCTCATTAACTTGGCAGATCAACAGAAAAACTTAGCAATTTATACATCTCCACTATTGTGCTCTTCTCAAAGAAAATTTTACACTAGTTGTGCTAATTGAATTCAACAGCCAGCAAGAAATATAGAGACTAGAGAAATATTTTTCTTACCTCTTTTTATATTTGAAATAAGCGTTATATATTTCTGAGATTTTTAAAGGACTTTCGCTAATACCTATTTACTTGGCTTATATTAATTCAGAGCTAAGAAATAATCCTTGCATATGGTAGTAAAACATAGTGGTTAAAAAGCTTACAATGTTAGTTTGGATTACCTGGGTTCAAATGCAAGTAGCATGATCTCAGGTAAATTTCTTTTACTTAATCTTTCTGGGCCTTAGTTTCTTCCCTTGTAAAACCAGGATAACAGTAATACCTATTTCATAGGATTGTTACAAGAATATAAAAAGCACTTAAACAGTGCATGGCAGGTATTAAGCACTCAGTAAGTGTTATACATTGATTTTATCTTTATGCTTTTCATCCACTGCTTTGCTTTACCAAAGAAATATCAACATTGTTCCAAATGAGTAGGCAGTAGATGAGTGGTCAGAAGCAGCCTTATGTTCTGCTATAATTTGCAGGAAATCACCGAGGCTCCCAAATCTTAGGTTCTCTTTTGAAAAACATGATTATAACACTTTCTCTTCTTATTCATGAAGCACCAGAGAGGCTGTGCCCCAGATGGTGTAGCCAACATGGAGAACACCTTTGTGAGGCACTGATTCAGCAGTATTACTTCTCCTCTGTCCATGTGAACAGTAGCCCAAGGGAAGTCATTTATGTGATATGATTTTGGAATAAAGTAACAGGATAATAATGTAAATAATGCTGACAAATATAAGATATTGTGAATTTAATTACAAGTCAATCTAAAAGGTTCTTTCAATGTTTTCCAAACAAATCTCCTATCCTAGAACATAAAAGGAAAAATATAGAAAAGAGGGGGAAAAATATGTACCAAATGAAGAAAGGCTGGAAAAAAAAAAAAAAGGTGGGGACGCCTGGGTGGCTCAGTCAGTTGAATCCAAATTTTGATTTCAGCTCAGATCATGATCTCAGGGTCCTGGGATTGAGCCCCATGTCATCAGGCTGCACTCTCAGCAGGGAGTCTGCTTGAGATTCTCTCTCCCTCCCCCTCTGCTCCACCCCCTGCTCATGGTCTCTCTCTCTCTCTCTCTCTCAAATAAATAAACCTTAAAAAAAAAAAAAAGTGGTTATCATGGGCCCAGAATCCCACAATTTGAGACTATTTTTATTTTATACTTACATAAACTGATTCTAGTAAAATGCCTTTTCCGTAAGTGACTACTAAATATTTAATAGGAAAATGAAAGTAAGTTATATAGATACAATTCATCATAGCAAGTATCTGTTTCTGAAGAGATGTATTTTAAAAAATTAATCAATGTTCAAAAATCACAGAATAGTTTGCTATTTAAAGGAAAACTGCTATGAATCCTCTGATAGGAAAGATTTAATTAATTTATTCTATTTTTAATTTTTTTACACAGTGATTTTACAACTATGTATGCTCTGCTATGTTCAATCACACGTGGAGCTACCTCGGTCACTATTATCGTATCACTGACTATATTTCCTAAGCTGTACCTTTCATCCCTGTGACTTCTCTTTTTTACTGCTTTAAGAGTTTTTGTTTTCAAATTTACGTAAAATTAACATCCAGTATTTTATTGGTTTCAGGTGTACAATGATTCAACAATTCTACACATTGTTCTCAGTGCTCATCAAGGTGAGCGTACTCTTAATCCTCCTTACTTCACCCATCTCTCTACCCATCTCCAGGAAAGATTTTAGTTTTTAAGTAAAATTCACACCCTATTAAATTCCATAGGTAATTCTGTATTTCTGCATACTGTACAGGCTTGACTTAAGACAAATACATCTGTGCAAGACCATGAAAAGTAATATAAGGAGAGAAGTAATATAATAGCATCACATATAATTCTAAATTGTGCCAGAAAACAGGGCATAGTAATTAGTTTTCAAGCTCCATTCTTGACTCACCAGTATCAAGCTTTTCTTCATTGTTTATTTCCATAACTACAAATTTCTCACAAACTGCAAATGTCGGTAAAGTAGAAGAAATAAACTGGCCAAACCTTTAAATACAAGAAAAAAGTTACAGATTTCAGGTTTCTCTTTCCCCAAAACAAATAAACAAACAAAAAAAAGAAATAAAACACAAAGAAATGAAAAAAAAATAGTACTTCTTGTTTTATCTGATTTTTTACTGTGACACCTTTAGATGACTGTATTTGTTTTACTTCCCCTCGACCATTGCAATTAACCCGTTATATGTTACAATGTTTTAAAACATAGGGCAAAATATTTCTCCAGAAATACGAGTCCTTTAATATACTTTTAAGAACCAAACAGTGTGATCCAAATCAGTGTCCTAACATTATCTATATGTAGCCTAGTAATGAAGAACTTGGGTTTTGGAAACACAGGTAATGTTAAAATCCTGGCTCTATCAGTGTTTAATCTTACTACCTGAGGCAAGCAGCTTAACATCTCTGGGTTTTAGTTTCTTTAAAAACAAAAAACTTGATAGGTTGCAGTGATAATTTTAGCAAAGTGATCATTATAGTTCCAGAATAAGTTTTAAACAAATATTGTTAAGTAACAAACACTAATCTCCAAAATAATTTTTAAACTCCAGTTTTAAATCTGTTGCCACGTTACAAAAATGTTTTCAGGGTAAATGAATATAAAACTGAGTGATTTACATGCTACACAGCTTAGAGATTAGTCTACTGGGTATATTCTAATCAGTCAGTGTGATTTCACCTGTTATACCTGGGAGCTTACAGGAAAAGTGGTCACATTGTGTTTAACCAATTCTCTACTGGGAAAATACTTTGGTTAAGGAGCGTTTTCCTTCCATTTCCAGTTAAGATGGGAATTATCATGTAGATATTAAAATTATTCTACAGATAATCCATAAATATGCCTTCGGCCATTTCTCATTAGCAGCAAAATAATCAATCATACAAAAGGCTGAACATACAACACCTTTTTGGGTGATTGAAAATAAATAAATAAAAGAGATGGCATGCCCACGATAGGGGGCGTGTGTATGTGTGCACACACATGCTTGGGCACATACACTTGAGAAGGAGCAGGGCTTAGGGAAGATGAACCGAGAATTCCTATACTGAACGCTTTTATGTCTAGGACAAAAATCTTGTTGGGCTCAGTTCTACATATTTTCTTATTCACTAGTGGCAACAACTGGTTTTGCTATATAAAGACAAGATACTGAAACATGCATATTTTTTGTGCCTTACAAATATCCTGAATACTAACATTACAGGTATTACACAGGCATAAGAATCAATTACATTCCTCTCATTCACTTTAACCTCACTGGTACTTTTAGTGAATAAACAGACAGATAACAGAAGTTTTCACTACCTGAGCAGATCATTGCTATTGGGAAAACCTTGTAGTAAGAAGCTCAGCACATTACTAATAGCAGCAATGGTAGGCTGGGATAAAGACATATCTCGAAGAGTCAGTAGCAATTTGGGGATCAGCTGGAATTCCCTCATTAATTTGGCATTCTTTGAAGCTTCACTGTAAGAAAAAGAAGACTTTATAAAGGCCATGCTATCATGTCCTCTATAATTGAACAGGTAACTACATAGATATTAACTAATACCTGGACTCAGTGAGCAGTTCAATAAAGTGTTCAAATAAGGAAAGATGAAGTTCATACGGTGCATGGAGCCAAACCTACAATAAAAATAAAGAATAGTAGTACATTTAGGGTTAAAAAAATACCCCAAATGATTATCCAACAAACATAAATGCAGCACACAGAACTTATTTCACCTATATAATTAACTGAATATAATATAGGGTGAAGCCCTATAAAACCGCTTGTATGTAAGACTTCTGGTTCTGTTTATAAAAGAGTAATTGCTATGGAAATTACCCTCCTAGAGTAAACAACTGGAAAGGGAAAATGTATAGAAAACTTATCTGGAAATCAAGGACTGACTTTTATTACTGAATACTGAACATAGCATATGGAATAGAATGAATACTGAATGCTGCATCCTGAAGACAAAGACTGAGTGACTGGAATCTCATATGGGGTCCAAAATTGGAATCAATCACTGCAGAAGAGTACACCAAACAATTCTTGGAACTTACAAAGGTCTGAGACTAGTTTGCACTCCCACCAAAGAGCATGCAGACTTCTTAATACATGGGGAGTTGGGGGCGCCTGGGTGGCTCAGTTGGTTAAGCGACTGCCTTCGGCTCAGGTCATGATCCTGGAGTCCCTGGATCGAGTGCCGCATCGGGCTCTCTGCTCGGCAGGGGGTCTGCTTCTCCCTCTGACCCTCCCCCCTCTCATGTGCTCTCTCTCTCTCAAATAAATAAATAAAAATCTTAAAAAAAAAAAAAATACATGGGGAGTTGGGTAGAGGCCCAGGAAGTGAAATACCTGAGTAGTGGGGCTAAATTTGTGCTCAAGGTTACTCTAGGTCCACCCTAACAAATATTAAAAGTGTGCCTCGAAAAGATAACTACAATACCACAGCAAAGTTCAATACTTCTGTAAAGGAATACAACAAAATCTAGCACTTAACAACGTAAAATTCAGCATACTATCAAAAATTACCAAGCATGCAAAGAAAAAGGAAAATATGATCCATAAGGCGGTAAAAAATCAATTATTATACGTAGCCCAGAAATGAAAGAAATGATAGAATTATCAGGACTTTCAAAAATCTATCAAAAATATGCTCCAGGGGTGCCTACGTGGCTTAGTCAGTTAGGTGGCAGACCACTGACTTTGGCTCAGGTCAGATCTCAGGGTCCTGAGACTGAGTCCCACATCAGGGTCCGTGCTCAGCAGCAAGTCAGCTTAAGGATTTCCCTTCCTCTCCCTCTCCCCTCACTCATGCTCTCTTAAAATAAATAAATAAATAAATAAATAAATAAATAAATAAATAAATAAATAAACAAACCTTAAAAAAAATAAATCTTAAAAAAAAAGCTCCATATGTTAAAGAATGTAACCAAAAATATGAAGATGAGGAGGAGAAATAGAAAGTAATCAAAGATCCAAAATAAACTTCCACAGAGGAAAGGTAAAATATTTAAAATGAAAACTACACTCGATAGGACTAACAGCAGAATGAACACTGCAGAAAATAATTCAGCGAGCCTGAATACACAACAATGGACACTATTCAAAATCAAGCATGAGAAAAGAACTAAAAAGTAATTACTAGATACAGCATCAGTGAGTTGTGGGAAAATAATCAAGCAATCTAACACTCGTATAACTAGAGTCCAGAAAAGGTTGGGGGAGAGCACCACGAAAAATAGCTGTAGAAATAATGGCTAAAAATTCTCCAATTTGATAAAAATGACAAACTCACAGATCTAGAAAAATCAACAAACCCCAAGCAGAAGAAACATAGAAAAGACAATGGAGTGATGGACATCTTTAAGGCATTAAAAAGAATTTTAAAAAGTCAACTAGAATTCTATTCTATATAAAAATACCCTTCAAAAGAGAAAAAATAAAGACTTTCTCATATGGGAGAATTTAAGGCTAGCAGACAGGCACTATGAAAAATGTTACACAGGAAGTTCTTCAAGTTAGAAGAATAAGATGGAAATCTGGATCTACACAAAGGAATAAAAATGGCATGAGTATTATATATGTGGGTAAGTATGAAAGAATTTTTAATATTGTCTTTCAAAGATAACTTACTATTTAAGCAAAAATAATATAGAAAGTACTGTGGAGATCATAAACATGTAGAAATAAAATGTTGGGAAAAAAAAAAAAAGGCGGGGGGCTCCTGGGTGGCTCAGTCGGTTGGGTGGCTGCCTTCGGCTCAGGTCATGATCCTGGGGTCCTGGGATCGAGCCCCACGTTGGGTTCCCTGCTTGACGGAGAGCCTGCTTCTCCCTCTTTCTCTGCCTGTCGCTCTGCCTACTTGTGCTCTCTATCTCTGTTAAATAAGTAAATATAAATCTTTAAAAAATAAATAAATAAATAAAATGTTGGACACTAATAGCATGAAGGACAGGATGGAAGAAATCAAAGTATATCTTTGCAAGGTTTTTACACTATGGGTAAAGTGGTATAATATACTTCGAAGACAGACTGAATTGTTATAGATGTCTATTATAAATTCTCGAACAACTACTAAAAAGAAAATGCCTGTAATTCTATTACCATTACCTTACTTATATCTGTCAAGTGCTGTTTTAAAAATAAGGTTGAATTAAAAGTATTTAGAGACTATTATGGTTTGCAGTAATTAGGGATGCTATATAATGCCATAAAGTTAGCAAGGTAATTTAAAATGAAGCCAAAATTTGTCCAGCAACTAAATTTCTGATGATTGTGTATCAGATTTTAATCAGACACCTGAAACTAAAGATAACCCATGATTTAAACGTTTCCATTTCCAGATGAAAACAAAGCCAGGCTTGATTAAGTAGGTCTCCTTAGTACTCCCATAATTCTCTCTACATACCTCTATCTCCGTGCTTTCACAAGTTTTTAATGGTCTATTTATTTGTTCTTCTCTTCTAATGGATTAAACGCCTTGAGGCAAGGACTCTTATTTTCACATCATTACCACCTAACACAATGCCTGGCTCAAAGATGCTCAATAGGTATTTTCTAAAAGAATGAGAGGTTTGCATATTACAATTTTGAATATGAGGTTAAGAAATGAATACTTTATTGTGTTGGAAGGGAAATCACTGGAAGTTGTGAATGATTAGTATGATTATGCCTTAGAAAGAATGTCAAAAGATCTATGGATAGGTTGAGGAAAGGTGGAAAAAAGTGATAGTTATCCTAATAGGTAAGAGAAGATGATTAGGGCTTGGGCTAGGATATAAAAGTAGAAACAAGAAGGTCAACTACAGGAAATATGGAAGTACAGCCTATAAGACCTAATTTCAGACTGTTTATAAACAGGGAAGAAGAAGAAAGCTGATTTTTCAAATTCAAGCCTCGGTGACTAGGGAAATGGTGGTGTTATTAATAGAAATAGAAGGAAGAACTAATTTGGGGAAGGATGTTAAGTTCAGTTTAGGTGTTGCTGGGACAGAAAAACGGAAATGTTGGGGCACCTGGGTGGCTCAGTCGTTAAGCATCTGCCTTCAGCTCAGGTCATGATCTCAGGGTCCTGGGATCGAGCCCCACGTTGGGCTCCCTGCTCAGCAGGAAGCCTGCTTCTCCCTCTCCCACTCCCCCTGCTTGTGTTCCCGCTCTCACTGCCTCTCTGTCAAATAAATAAATAAAATTGTAAAAGAAAAAAACAAAACAAAAAAACCCAGAAATGTTGAGCAAGAGATGAGAACTAAGTGTGGAATTCAGATGTCAAGCTAGAGATCAGATTTGGGGCTCAACTTTGTAGAGACGAGGCTGTGGGATGGGGTAGAACCTAAAGGAAAGAAAACAGTAAGAAAAGATAAAGAAATAGGACATGTTTATGCAAAAATAATGAAAATTTCGGAGCCAGAAAATTATGGGGAAAGTAGTAAGAAAGATATAGGAGCCAGGACACTGCTGCCCGAAGGCTAGCAAGAGAAGTCAGGAGCTGCATAAAGCGGGAGACACTGGGACGCCTGGTGGCTCAATCGGTTAAGTATCTGCCTTTGGCTCAGGTCATGATCCCAGGGTCCTGCGTTGGGCTCCCTTCTCAATGGGGAGTCTGCTTCTCCCTCTCCCTCAGCCCCTACCCCCTGCTCATCTTTCTCTCTCAAAAAAAAAATAAATAAAATCTTAACCAAAAAAAAAGGAGGGAGATACTGCAGCATCTGCTCCCGAGCTGTGGGTACTGAAGACGGAGTATGGGCCAGGCTGCTAATATGCTTTCAAATAAAGTTCCAGGAGAGCAATAAGGGCATACAGCCTGTTTGTTAGGGATTCAAAATAACTGACAAGACAGAGCTTACAGTAGTCCTGAGGAAGAAGAGCTGCGGCCTAGACATTACAGCCAGCAAACACTTAGTACTAGGCACCAATCTGGGTGGTAGGAATACAGACGAAGACACGACCTCTGCACACATGACGCCTATAGCCCCACAGAGGAGACATATACAGATAGAAAGCATAGAGTGTGTGTGTGTGTGTGTAAAGTATATAGTGAGTATGCAAAGTACTGTGAATGGGAAGTTAAATGGAAAAGGGATATGTGAGATTAAGTGGTACCTTATTATTTAGACAAAATAAATGATAGTTTACTACGCAGCTACTTACTATTAACCATAATTTCAGGTGTAATATAGCTCATATTTATGGAGGAAAAATTTCTATTAGAATTATTTGATGAAAGTATGTTTGCCTCTTGCAATGCCAGAGGAAGGAGCAAATTAGCTATAGTTAGATAAATGCCTTACACCATTTCACTTCTACACTACTTGTAAACTGGAATATCCTTGGGGAGAAGAAACCCCATCACTACCCTATTTTTTTAAATTTACTAATGACATTAATAGGAGCATCATAAAATTATAAAATTTAAACACATCCTAGAGACAAAAATTGTTTAATCAAAGTTAACTCTATCAACATACGGAGTAAGAAACGGATTCACTGACTGTATATTACCAGTTAGTGTTCATATACATACTTCAAAATCACAAAGTAGATCCTGGAACGCAGTTGAATTTGGAATAATGGAGGTCTCATGTCCACTATCAACAGTTCCCACCAAGGAAAACGTTAGATGGAGAATGTGGCTGTTAAGGAGGGAACGTTTCTTCTTAAGCAGCATCGCCAGCAACTAAAAGAAAGCAATACCACATGTCCACTGACCAATCATATCTCACACACACACACACACACACACACACACACACGGGAGAACTCTGTGTAAAGCAATTCCTGAGACAGAAAGCTGATTTCTAAATTTATTATGATAATATAACATTAGAGAAAATCTGAAAACCAGGGTAATCCCATCACTCTATCATTAAAATATCTTCTACATAAACCCTTCCAATTCACATATATTTGTCATCATGTGTATATAATTTTTTACTTTTTCTCCACATAACATTTTATTACAAAGATTTTTCTTTTGCACCATAGTCTTCATAATTACAATCTGCAAAGGTTGCAGTGATGTTCTCTGGAATGGTTATAGAATTATTAGTCATTCTCATAATGTTGGAACATTTAGAGCGTTTGTGTATTTTCACGAAATGTGGTAAGCAATGCCACAATAATCATTTTGAAAGTTTTGTAAAATAACACTTACCAAAATAGTGTGATTAAATCTACAGAAAACAGTATAGTAAAAAGTTTATTCACTACCAATGAAGCGAATGTAAGAGAAGGCATTTACACTTCATCTACACTAAAGGGATTTAATCTTGCTCCAAATACTTGTTTCTCTTCTGACAAGTAACTTTCTGCCGAAACCTAGTAGGTTGCGGGTATGTGAACACTGCCTATTTTTAATCCCAGATGAGTTTTCAGGATTAGCAATGGCACAGGTATTATATGGTGGCTCTCACATCCCCTAAGTAAGTAAAGGGGGATGGGTGGTAAAAGATGACTGGGTGTGGAGGGGAGAGACAAGGAAAGCGAGGAAAGCTCTGGATCTATCGCCGATTTGGCAGCCTCTAGAGTAGCTGACAATGTGACCCTATTTCATTTCACTCTTATTTCCATAGAGAAAAATAACTCCAAACTAGCAAATATATCTGAAATCATTGAATAACTGAAATTACATAGCCTAATTCAAGAGTTTAAGAAGGGAGATTTGATGAGATAGGTTAAAAAGTTTGAGCCAAAATAAACAATTCATAATCTCACCTGAAATACATTACTTTTACTAAAAACCAGTGACCTTTCAAGTTTACTTGGATGAAATAATTCTTCCAGAGTTTGAAAAAAATATGAACAATGAAAATTAGAAGTTGTGTTTTGGTTTGGTTTGGTTTGGTTTTTTTAAACGCAAAGAGAAGTGAAGGTGAAGCTTCACGGTGACAAACCTGGTAGCCCTTGATTCTTTCCATTTCTTTGCTGGCTAGTGGGTTACTCTTGACCACACAAACCAGGGCCTTGACTGCTGCATAGAGCCCTTCCACATCAGAAGCCATGGCCACCAGGCCCAGGATGGCTGCCGCTCCGCCAATGTACTGCAAAGTAGTGGCAACAGGCTTAGGGACAAATGTTCTTACTCCTGATTAAGAGACAGTGAAAAATAATTAAATTCCCCATGTTAACAAGAACTGAATAAATCATCTTAAGAAGTATCTAGTTAATTTTAAATTATACTTTAAGAAAAACCACCTCTATCCTAAAACAAGAATTCCCAGAAAAAAAAAAAATTCAAGGTCGGATGTGGAAGGTAATAAATGCTAAGAGATACACTCAGAGATGAGCTGGGAGCAAAGAAGTGAGTAGAGAAGGGCTGGGGTTTGAGAGCAAGCTCAAAGGTTTTGACTGTGTAGCTTTGGGCAACATAAAGGAAAAGTAGAGAGACCCTGGGAATGTATTTCTGAGGTGAGTGGGAATGCCTGACTAGGTACTGTTGGGGGATAAACCTGGGGAGGGCAACAGCACCCTAATTCGGAATTGGGGAATGGGATGTGGATGCCATCCTGGCAAGGACCAAGTATTCTCAAGATAAGCCAAGCAAGGCACATCACTCGCCATTACTCAAAGCTTTTCCTAGTTCCGTAGTCTGAGTAACAGTACATCAGTGACCCCAGAAGAGTATGGAAGATTCCCCATCATGTGGAAAGAGAGGACTAGAACTAACGTCATGTCCACTAAAAAAACCTCGCATCTATGTTCCTAACCTTGCTTTTAAAAAAAAAGGCACAGTTTGAATGTTGTCTGCCTACTAATCAAGATTGAGTTTTCCAAAATAAAACTAATATGCATTTTATATTTCTATGTGCTTTGCAGTATTCATAAATATTTGCATATATTACGGTACTAAATTTTGAAAACTACCTTCTAAAGTCATTAGGGCCAACATTGCTAGTTTATAGATAAGAAAGTTGAAAGAGCTCAAATGTCTGGCATAATGCCACACAGTAAAAGAACAGGAGCTAGAACCTAAATCAACTCTTCACTCACTGCTCTTTTTACTGTACCATGTGCTGCTATATTTTTTGCAAAGGGCATAGAGCAGAGCTCAGTCAATACTTGCTGAACTGAATAGAGAAAAACTACCCTGTGCATTAGCATTAGGAAAACTGTTTTGTCAATGCAATGTGATTAAAGAAGAAAACCAAAGTTAAGATATGTGCACATCACTGAGACAGTAAAAATTGCCAAGGATGATAAACATGAAGGATTCTGACCAACAGAACACTCACTTTTTGTTAATCTAAAAGAGAACCAATATTATGTACTGATTTGTACATTAAATATGTAATGGCTGGTTCTGAATTTTGGGTGACGTGACTGGATTATGTCTCAGGACTCTAACCAAAATAAGTCAACTTTTTTAAAGCACACGTCAGGTATAAGGCTCTGCAGAACCGTCCACCAGCTGTACCTTCTACTGTAGTTGGAGTCACTGTTTATATGCCCAAGCTCTCGTTTCTAGCTCACTTCCAAACAACAGATGCACTCCTGGTACCACCACTGCTATACCAAGCGATGCAATTACCACCAATATTTCTAAGTCTTCACATCTATCCCTAAACGCAGTGTGAAATTTATCTTGAAATTACACAGAAGTATGCAGTCGGCACTGATGAGTGCTGACAAAAGAGGGAAAACGTTCATGGGATTTTTAAAAAGGTTGTATGATTCTTAAAGTTGACTGGAGTCTGAGACTGTCACACTCATCTCTAAATATTACAAGAACACTATAAAATATGAATTTAAACACCTCCCCTCCTGTGAGGAAAGTGAATGCAGAGTTGAAGGCAAATCAAGAAGTTTGAAACAGTAAGACAATCTGACTCACCCAAGTATCCAATCAGAGTAGCCCCAACTGTCCGTGCAGGTCCATTAAGATGTCCTGCTGAATTGTGTATCAATTTCACAGGAGTGGCGTTCTCATGGGAGGAAATGCCTAACTGAAGAATAGGAAAGGGAAATAAAAGGTAACTATAGAAGAACAATCTGAACATTTTGATTGGAAAAGAAAAAAAAAACATGATTAGTAACATTATCACTTCTTTCTCCCCATATGAGAATATTAAAAACATGGGCATTCATTTTTTAAAAATGCACAAGCTCTTCCAATGGTTAGAAAGTCACAGAAAGTAAGTTAAATACAATCTACTGAGATAAAGATGGGGGGGGTGTCTTTGGAAATAGCTTCAGAGGTCTTTCTGAATGAAACTGTCATGGTTTTACAAGTTCTTATCATTTGCTGCCTCACAGTACTTCTGATCAGTGAACATAATATTAGCTTTACTTCGTATCCATGTAAACGTCACATAAATTATTCAAGTGTGTATAGATAAAACATGCCTACAGAAAAGAAATGTTAAGTTTTGCACGTGTACACACATATAAACGCATAATGTGCTTTCAAAGCTAACACAATCCTAAGGCATCAAACTCTCCTAGTTTTTCTCCTTTCTTGCTGGCTGCTACTCCTCACTGTTTTCTGCTGGTTCTTCATCTCCCCAGCTCCACAGTACTGGATGTCCCAGGTCTCAGTCTGTAACCTTTCTCTTCTCTATCCACACTTCAGTGAAAGCATCTTGTCTTGTGGCTTTAAATACCACCTCTGAACATCCATGGTTCAAACCTCTACTCTGAACTCCAGATTCATATTTCCAATGGCTCTGAGACCTCCGCTAAGATGTCTAATACGCTTTTCAAGTTCTCAGAACTCCTCCCCAAACTACTCTTCCTGAAGTTTTCTCCAAATCAGAAAAAGCAACCCTATTTTCCTCCCCATTAGAGCAAAAAAACTTGAAATTATCCTTGATTCCTTTCTTTCCCTCATGATTCACACCCAATCACCAAAAACTGTTGGCTTATATCTTCAAAATATACCTCAAATCTGATCATTTCTCATCATGGCCACTGCTATCACCCCAGTTCTCACCACCATCGTCGCTCATATGAATTATTATAAAATTGGTCTCCTTGCTTCTACCTTTGTCTGTCCCCCTTCAGTCTATTCAACAGAGGTCATAGTCATCCTGGCTAACATTTCAGTCATTAAGGTCTGCAACCCTATCATGCTCCCCATCTCACTTAGTTTAAGCCAATGCCTTTCCCACTGCCTATAAACCCTTAGCAGTCCAGCCCCATCACCTATTTGAGTTCCTCTCCTACTACCCAGGTCTTCTCTCACTTGCTCTGCAGTAGGCATGGACCTTCCTCAGGGCCTCAGCACTTACACCACTGGGACAACCCCCCCACCCTGTGCCGGGCCCGTATCCCATTCTGCGTATTCTCATGGCTTACTGCCTCACCTCTTTCAAGTCTTCTCCAGTTTCACCTTCACAGTGAGGCTTCCTCTGACCATCCTATTTAACACACTATAAGCTGATGGATTTCTCCTTCCTTGCTTTATTTTTCTGCAGAGCACTCTTTGCCTTTGAACATGACCTATGATTAGGTTATTTCTTTAGTTATTATCATCTGTCTCTTCCTCTGCAATGTAAGAGCCATAAAGGCGGGAATTTTCTCTATATCCACTGCTGTGTCCTAAGCAAGATGGTACCTGGCATATAGTAGCTGATCCAGAAAAAAGTTAAGTTATAGCCTTAAGAAGAGCAATTGTTTTCTTTCGTTTTCTGCAGTTCAATTTCTTAATTCCGATTTAAAAAAAAGAACGAATATAAATCATGCACAGAGAAGGAAATTCTCACTTTTCCAAATTAAGTTAAGTATCTAATTATGTTTTGGCCTAAATCCAAAGCCAAATAAAACAAATATAAGCAATACAGGAAAGGCACTGTTTTCAGTGCCTATTCCTACTTTGGTGGTCCCCGTAACAACGCTCCGAAACACCGTTCCCGGGAGAACCCGCCACAGCTTCCGGGGGAATCATCCTGCTTACCTGCTTAGCAATGGCTTTGCTGTCCAACTTGTTGTACACTTTCCGGATTCTTGCCACCGTTAGGGAAGACACCGAGAGTGCATAGAGGCCAAAGGACACCTTTTCTTCTGGCACTAATGACACAGGAGATGGGACTACGCCTTCAGACTTTGCATCTTTACCTTCAAACGAAGAATGATCCTTTTCAAAATCGTATTTCTCCTTATCCTAACACAGATTTTTTATTCTATCATTTTTAAGTGGGTAAACTCAAAAATCTTTTAAAGTGGAGCATGAGAACTAAATTGAAAAACTGTTTTATTTAAATTTTCAGCTCTTCATTTATTTCTTCTCAGAAAATAGAGAAAACCACCTAGTCGTAGACCTTTACATTCCAAGTTTTATTCTTAAAATGGGCTTTACAAATAGCATAATGTAAAGGAAACGAGTTTTAACTGTTAGCAAAGAAATCACACATTTCTCCCCTTAGGATCAAAGGAGAAAGAGCATGAACATGAGTGGAATGCCTATATGTTTTGTAACACTAGGTCTCCTCTCCAGTGAGAGCCCCCATATGTGCTTCTCTATATTCTTCTAAACAACATAGCAGAGTAGTTAAGAACACAAGTTTCGGAGCTAGATGGCTTAAGTGTGAATCATGAGTGAAAGAGGGGCTCCTGGGTGGCTCAGTTGGCTAAGCATCTGCCTTTGGCTCAGGACACGATTTCAGGGTCCTGGGATCCAGTCCCGCATCAGGCTCCCTGCTCAGCAGGAAGCCTGCTCCTCCCTTTCCCTTTCCCCACCACTTGTGTGCGTTCTCTCTCAAATAAATAAATAAAATCTTAAAAAAGAAAAAAAAAAACATGAGTGAAAGACAAATTACTTAGCTACAGGGTTATCATCATTTACACTACACTTGTCCTAACTCTTCTGAGAACTTCAGGAGAATGAGAACAAGAGGATGGAGAACATCACTTGCAAAGAGTCCTACTTACATCAGTTCCTTTGACTCTAAATTTCTTTTGGGAGAAAGGATAATGAGAAGTGGACTCTAGGAGTAAAGGGATGAGGAAACTGATGTTAATTCATCTAACCTGAAAAATATATGTGTGTGTGTGTTTTCTGGAAACATCTTTCTTTCCTCCAACCAGAGTAGATACACTTTAAGATGCTTACTTAATAAGAGAAATTATAGAAAGAGAAGAAGGTTGTGGTTAGACTCTTAGAGAGCATACATATCTTGGAGCCAATCAGAGAAACTAGAAAATTAGTGACAGGGCATGAAGACAAAACTCAGGAAAGTACAGCACAATCAGTGGAGAGCATTTGGACTAGGAGTGAGTGGTCAATAGTATCACACTGAAGAAGAGTGAAGGAAAAGGCTCTTTTTATAAGATGAACATAATGTACAACCCCATCCACACCCTATCTACAAATGTGTATATACACTTATTCATGGATCTACGTGGCAGGAGCTAAGTTTTATACATTAAGTTACTCACATGGCATACATACGGCCTGAAAACTTCCAACATAATTTGGTCCTAGTTCATAAATGGTAGTAACATTTGAAGGAGGTAAAACTTCTTCCAGAAAATGCGTGGGTCCCAGGCGCCAAACCAATGAAGCAATTTGGCGTTGGGCAGGTGGAGTGCCAACGTACGCATAGACTGTGCTGACCACAGGTGGGTTAGCAGAACCTGAACCCCCAGGAGTACTGTGAACATAATGCAGCTGTAAAACAAATGAAAGCAAATGTATGAGATAGAACCAAAAATCCCCCACTTTCACCAGGAAAATAAACCCCTTTTTGTGTATAGTTTCAGTATCCTAAAGTCATGCAACTTTACAAATGTACAAAAGCAGCTGGATTAAAAAATATGAGGGCAGGCCAAGATTCTGGAATGTGATGTGGAAGATGGAAATTTGTTATTGCCCAACTCTCTGATAAACTATCTAATGTAAGAAAGGGAAACAATCAGATAGAGGGATTCTGTTACTATCAGGTTGGTTTGCATATCAAATTAATGATGCTTCTATGAAATTTTTGGGTTGATATAAAAACAGAGCTTTCCACCTATGGAATTCAAGTAGTCTTGAAATTAGTTATGTCACCAATGTGAGTCTGTCAAAATTATATTCACGAGAAGTGTTTTATACTGGGTCAAGTGCTATAAAAGTTATGAAATTTTTGGTTTGATATAAAAACAGAGCTTTCCACCTATGGAATTCAAGTAGTCTTGAAATTAGTTATGTCACCAATGTGAGTCTGTCAAAATTCATGAGAAGTGTTTTATACTGGGTCAAGTGCTATAAAAGTTATGAAATTTTTGGTTTGATATAAAAACAGAGCTTTCCACCTATGGAATTCAAGTAGTCTTGAAATTAGTTATGTCACCAACGTGAGTCTGTCAAAATTATATTCATGAGAAGTGTTTTATACTGGGCCAAGTGCTATAAAAGTTATAAAATTTAACAGCTATTATGTAATTTATACACCCATGATCTCAATGTAAAATACATTCTCAGATTTGAAATTACACTAGTGTTTACTGACAAGGTGCAAAACTATCATTTAATTCATTCATAATAAGTATGTGATTAGAGTATAAGAGATAATGAAGTCAAGTTGTTTCTTGTGGTAGAGGCCGCTTCTATCACTTGATGGTATGAAGGACGTTTTGTGGTACCACTGTCCTGGCTTCAGATTACATCTATCACTCCATAGATTACAGAACAGTTCCTGGTGACCTTAAGAGTGTGAGTGTGCAGACCACCGCGCAGCCTGAAGGTGGTTTCACGAGACCACTGACTCCTCACAGGTACAGTGATGATAATGATGTAAATGTATCAATAATAAATCTACCTCTCAATTCTAGAAGCTGAGGACATTTTTATTTTAAATAATACTAAAAATAACAAAGGAGCAACCTACTAGAGAATCCACAAGCCCATTCCAAATGCAATCATGTGTACAAAAGAAACAATGACTATTCCCACAGAGTGCATTTTAGTGTTTATCTTATTGAAACACAATGTCACAATAAAGTATCATTAACAGGAAACGCATTCAAGGAAGCTGCCGATTTCACTGTTTTTTAAACTTAATTCACACAAAAGGACAAACTTTGCTTTTGTTGCTTCTTTCAAGACATAATCTCTATAAAAATGGATACTATCTTTTAGATAGCTAAAGCATTTTAACAGCTTGCTACCTGAGTTCTGTCTGAAGTAACCAGAGGCATTCATCCTGATAGAAAAAAGGAACTTATGATTCTTTACTGGTTATTTCAACTCTCTTGCCGTTCTTCTGAATACCATATACCTATATCTAGAGTAATATTTATACACTCATTCATTCAGCAAACAGTAAGGGAACACCTACTATTATTATCAGGGACTAACTGGGTGATCTGAAAACAAATTTGGATGAATAAAAACAATTCCAGCTCCAAAGGAATATAGAGTCTACTGGAATGCGTAACAACAATGAAGTGACAAAAGAGTGTGCTCATAGATTATTTAGGCATCTTTCAACTGGTTTTTCTGTTGTGAAAAATCACTTAGCAAACTGGCTCAAGCGCTGACATATTCACTAACTTCTTTAGTACTCTGTAACCCCTTCTTTCTCTTCTCTAATCAAGTGATAGGAATTAGCCAGCCACATGACTCTTAAACATATTTTTCAAATGGGTAATAAGGGTCAATTTGAAATTAAGACAGCAATTTAAAATATACCCCTGCCAACACCCCCCCGCCCCCCCCAACTCTCTTGTAAAGCAGGTTAAGACTTCCAAGCACAAGTATGCTTACCTTCACAGTGTTAACAAGCTGTCCATCAATATAGAGGGCTGCAGTACTGTTTTTCAGCATGCCTTTGCTCATCACCAAAACCAGATGATGCCACTGTCCCTCAATTATAAGTTCTCCACATCGAAAGCGGGCACAGCATGGCAGAATCTCATAAAAAGAGGATTCTTCACTAAAATCATCAACTAAAATAAAAGCGCAGAAAGAAAAAACTCAACATCCTCATTCTAACAATTATTCATATCTAGATCTTGACTTTATGTTAAAATAATAATGATGATTTAAATGAAAATGCCCTATTCATTCAATAACTTTATCTGTAGCAAGAAGTAAAACCTGGAATGTATTTCGCTTTCTTCTGCTCAATATATAGTTATAATCAAATAAAATAATAGTTGATAAAATACAAAATAAATAGACAATAAAGTTACAAGAGACAACAAAAAGAGACTAGTTATTATCTGTCATGATCTGTTATGAAAGCTCTTTTGAAATTCTCATTTGCCATGCATTTGATTACAGCATTGTAATCAAACTGGTTAGAAAACTGGTTAGAAAATTAAAAATTTTACTCTTGCTATATGCTCTCTTCAAGGACACAAAGAGCCAACTATATGTTCTCAGTTTGTGGTTGTACTGCCCTGACTCTTGCCTGATGATAGCTGGTAGTAAGGGGGTGATTTATGGAATGGAAAGGTTTGTTATATTAGTTTCAGGTGTACAAAAGAGTGAGACTCAACAATTCTGTACATTACTCAGTGCTCATCATGATAAGTATACTCTTAATCCCCCTTACCTATTTCAGCCATGCCCCCACCCACCTCCCCTCTGGTAACCATCAGTTTGTTCTCTATAGTTAAGAACCTGTTTCTTGGTTTGTCTCTCTTTCTCTCTCTTTTTCCCCCTTTGCTTCTTTTGTTTTGTTTCTTAAGTTCCACATATGAAGGAAATCATATGGTATTTGTCTTTCTCTGGCTGACTCATTTCACTTAGCATAATGCCCTCTAGTTCCAACCATGTTGTTGCAAATGGCAAAATATCATTCTTTTCTACTGGTAATATTCCATTGTATATACACATATACCACCTCTTTTTTACCCATTCATCTATTGATGGACACCTGGGTTGCTTCCTTATCTTGGCTATTGTAAATAATGCTGCAATAAACATAGGGGTGCATATATCATTTGAAATAATGTTTTTGTGTTCTTTTCATAAATAACTCAGTAGTGGAATTACCGGATCATATAGTAATTTTATTTTTAAGTTTTTTGAGGAAACTTTATACTGTTTTCCACAGTGGCTACACGGAAAGGTGTTCTGGTTCAAGTTTCCTGTTTCACCTAACATTCTGCAATCACTTCCTGACTCTCATCTGGCTTCTCTCTGCTACCCAGTATGTTGCCTGATCATGCTAGGAAATAATGGGTCAATATTAATTCAGAGGCGCCTGGGTGGCTCAGTCGTTAAGCATCTGCCTTTGGCTCAGGTCATGATCCCAGGGTCCTGGGATGGAGCCCCACATGGGGCTCCCTGATTGGCGGGAAGCCTGCTTCTCCCTCTCCCACTGCTTGTGTTCCTGCTCTCCCTACTCTCTGTCAAATAAATAAAATCTTTTAAAAAAATATTAATTCAATCTTAATGTTAAGCTAATTAAAAATTAATTTAACTTTTCTAAACATTCAAGAAGGGGTGAGATAACAGTGTATATATCCAGATGTTAAAAATTCCTCCACCCAGCCACCCCCCAAAAAGTTTTTACCAGAGCTCATCTGTAACCATGTAACTTAAAGCAGACCCACCATTTTTCAGGATAAGCACATACAAGTAAATACACTAAAAGTTAAAAGTTTAAATTATATGAAGAAAGAATTACAAATAAAATACTAACATCTATTTTTCGAATCTTAAAGTATCAACATATACTGAAATGCCAAGATTTTAAAATGATAATACAAAATATACATCTATTGATGAGTTAAGAAATACAGAATCTTATCAATTGGTGACCTAATATAGGAACAGAACTGAAGAAACTAGGTGAAAAGCAGGGTCAAACAGCTTTGAAAGGTCTAGTGTATGGACCAAAGGATGTGAAAGAAAAGATCAAAAGTATGGGCAAAACTAGGAACTCTTCCCTTTCCTGTTCATAGACTGAATCTTCTCCAGAACTGTAGAAGATTTTACCTACAAAAATTTTCTGGGAGTTTCACATTCTGACTCAGGCTGAGACTAAGCCATATCCAGCATTCAGTGGTATGTCAGGATATCTTGGTGAGCCAACTGGTTTCGGACAACTCTTAATTAGCTACGTGTCTTAAAGGGCTGCAGCTATTCAGAGGATGGATCCTTGTAGTAGTAACATCATCTATAACTAATGTATCTGTTACTGTAATTCATAGTGATATATGGATTACAGTAGTCTTATAAATTACATTTCATGAAAATGATAGTTATTAGAAAACATTTTCCTAGTTTAATGAAATATCCCTAGATCCATTCTTTAACTTTTCCATTAAATTCTATCCTTTTTCCTCTCCATTATTATTCACTTTTCTCGTTATTTCCCTTTCAAGCCATCCATATTTATTTTCCTTTTCTTCTCATTCATTCATTCATTCATTCATACTTTTACATTATATTTTAAGTGTTTTAAGTAGCAGAGCTGCCCAGATTACCAAGGTAATAAATCAGATCGTGTGTAGGAGCATATAGTTCTACTTCTTTCTTTGTCTAGACAAAGACAAAAACAAAGAGTTAAAATCTTGGAAGTCCAGATCGGTGATAAAAAAACTGAATAATATCTAGGACAGCGGGCATAAGAGGAAGGGAAGATTCAAGAAATATGAAGGAAGCATAATTCAGTAAGATTTAGTGGAAGGGGTGGTATTATCAAGGTAGACTTGAGGTTTTTAGCTAGGCTGACTGGTGGTGGGGGTGTCATTTACCAAGACAGTTAAAGAGAAAGAGATGCAGGTTTTATAAAGAAGAAACATTATAGTTTGAGTTGTTTACAGAAAGACTATTCATATGAAGATGTCTAATTTGCATTTAAAATATGAAGAGAAAGCATAGGACACAGAAAAACAAAAAAAAAATTTAATTTTGGAATCCCTGGGATTAAAAAGACCTAAAGCTAACAAAGATAGGTTGTTTTTTTTTCCTCACGAAGAGAAGTTTGAATACAACGACTAAAGATGAAACCCTGGGTGGAAAAGAAAGCTGTTGAAGGAAGTTGCAAAAGAGAGGTCAGAGATGTAGGGCAAGAATGAGTGGGTCTCCCAAACGGCAAGACTGAAGACCAGTTTAATTAGGAGGAAAACATCAACAGGATCAAAGGGAGTGTCCTAAGAAGAATTTTAAAGCAGTTATACTGCTTACTCTGTCCTAGTCATAAAGAATACTAAGAAAAGAGGCCTTACAACCTAACTGAGCTAACATTCAAATTAGTATTTGAATACTAACCACATGTGAAGCAATACGTGGTATTATTTGGTCAGTTAAAAGATAAATTTAGGGGGCGCCTGGGTGGCTCAGACGGTTAAGCGTCTGCCTTCGGCTCGGGTCACGATCCCAGGGTCCTGGGATCGAGTCCCGCATCGGGCTCCCTGCTAGGTGGGGAGCCTGCTTCTCTCCCTCTGCCTCTGCCTCTCTCTCTGACTTTCATGAATAAATAAATAAATAAGATATTAAAAAAATAATAATAAATTTAGAAGACAATAAAGAAGAGGTGTATTTATGTTACAAATGCTTATATTCAGAGCAAAGAACATTCAGTAAACTGAGATTTATATTTTATGTTATTCACATCATTTAGGAAGATCCTCACGAATGTCTTATGTTTGAACCTCTACTGGATAGCAATGTAACATTATGGCATGTTGGAGAGAATTAGGAAATTAAGATTATTAAATGGTATGTATTAAGCCTTGAAGGTAAGTGATGGATAAAGTAATTAATATGTTATTGTGTCTAGCACAGAGTGGCACATATGGTAGGCAGGTGCTCGATGAATATTCATTAGTTAAGAAGAATTCGTGGCCAATGAAAATCCTTACTAAAATATATCAAACAAGCAATCTGCTTTCCTAGCAAAAGCTGTGATTTCTTGGCAAGTAGAAACGAATCCTTATTTTAGGAATTCTTTCCATTGTTTTCTATCTAAGTCTCTTTTGAAAGTGCCTTAAAATTCACTGGTAAACAATATTCAACATTTCATAACCTGTTCTATTCTAAAATAATTTAAATTGGAAAAGAATTACCAGCTGGACTTTAAGGATGACTATTATAGTGAAACTTAATACTTTTAATTATCACAAGAAGCAAAAAGAAACAGACAGATACTGACCATAGTTTTGGAGTAGTTCCTCTTTGGTGGAAACAATCAGAGATCGGTCTTTTGCTGACAGAACGATGGCAAGGCACACATAATGCTGCTCAGAAGAATTTGCTCGGCGCACAATAGTAAGAAGTCTGACAGGGTGGTTATTTGGAGGAGAACTAAAATGTTCAATACAGAACCAGCTAGAGTAGCTTAAGCCAGATGGAGGAGGGAAGAATCTTTCACCTAAAATAAAAATTGAAAAGTAACAATGAAAGAGTTGTGTGGACTGATATTTACATTTAAAAAAGAAGGCAATAAACTCTAAATAAAATATAATCTACTAAAAAAGAAAGAATCTCATGAGCAAAGAAAGTTAGTATTTACCAGAACCAATGCCGCTGACCACGGCCCCATCGGTAAGACCTGTTGTGACGGCATTGTTTGTAGGAGCATTATGAGGGGCCAGACTGGGCAGAAACAGGCAGCTATCAGAGAAAAGACAATGTACACATTAGAGATCAACTGTTTTCTTCTGCCACTACGCACTTACCATTGTGGAATAAACTGCCATCATTTATGGGTAACTAGAGCAAAGAGATCATGGAATAAACCTGGGTGCCTAACAAAGTCCTTCCCTTCTTGTAATTATGTAAGAGTGCAGAGAGATATACTTTAAAAATCTCCAGTGGCATAATTTTTATTTTAAATCTTTTAAAAAATCAAAGTATAGGCCGCATATGGTAAAATGCACCAATGTATAACCCTGTTCAAGACACTGGAACATCTCATCACTGCAGAAAAATTCCGTTGGGCCCCTTTCCAGTGAGCTGTTTTCCTCTGTGCTGATGAGTTCTGACTATTCCATAATATGTTTTAATCCACCATTCAGTAATACCACATGACAATGTTCTTAAAATACAATTTACAGATTTAGACTGATGTATGAGAATCCCACAGACAACCAGTATAGACATAGATCTATAGTATTAGCATTTCTGTCCGTTTTGAGGCTAGTGGATTTTATAAATTCTTCTAGATTCTCTATAGATTTATTGTTGCTTCTGCTTCTATAGCATTTTCTGCCACTTGAAATTATTTACTCATTTGATGTGATAGTCACCCAGTATTTATAATGTATATGGTACTAAGGTACTAAGTTAGGTAATTTCGGGGGGAAGGATGATGATGAATAAACCCAACAATTTTTAAATCTAATTTTAATTTGCATGTTATCTATAAATTTATTGTACTAAATCAGAGGTGGCAAACATTTTCTGAGAGGGCCAAACCATAAATATTTCACTCTTTGCAGACCAGAGTCTCTGTCATGACTACTCAACTTTGCCATTCTAGCACGAAAGCAGCCACAGACAACACATACATAATTGAGTGTGGCTGTGTTAAAATAAAACTTTATTTGCCAAAAAAATAAAATAAAATTACAAAAAAAATTTGGACCATGGGTCTTAGATTCCAGACTCCTATAACATAGCAACTTATTTAATATAATAATTTCAAATTAAATCTAAAACCCTTAAATTAACATGCTCAAAGAGCTCAATCATTTCAGAATATATAGTATATCTTAACAAAGTATATTTAAAACCAAAGATCTATTTGTCAAAGGCAAGTAGGAGGCATAAAATCATATAATAAGCCTTGGCTACCTTACAAATTCCTTACCCAAACCCTTCAAGGGATGTGTCAAATTCAACAAAAGCTGGAGTAACTGATGACCCATGAAGTCTGATGTCATGTGGGGTTGTCATGGAGACCAGACACTTCACCCTAGTTAGAGGTACAGTACTTCCTTCTGCAGATTTTACCAGGCTCTTGCTTATCCGATAATGGTTATCTTCATGTAAGCTGAAAACATTATCAGAACCCAGACCTTCCATAGATGTGATCATACTACCTGTAAGTCAAAGAAAAGCTCTTGGGAAAAATATCATGTAGATTTCTAAAATAATGACTTTATGCAAAGCAGACTTACTTTTAAATACCACTCTTGAGTTTCAATATATAATAATTTTATGATTAAACTCTAAAGCTATTATCCAGTTTTAATGTACTTTATGTTCATTTTTAAACTTAAATAGCATGTGTTTTCTTTTTTACTTATAACTAAAGTCATAAACACATTGCAGAAATGTTGGCTACTACAGGGTACAAATAATAAGAATCACAAGTAACCACTTTCCAAGCCACAGTTACAATGTAATTTAATCATAAATTATAGATAATGATGTTTCTAAAAAGCCAGATTATACTTTTCACAAAATTATTTATTATCTCTGAGAAGAAAGCAAAATATTCTAGAAGAATTAGAAAGAAACAGGTCACCTTTATCATAAAAATAATCAGATAAATAGCAAATACTTGCTTCTCTTCCATTTTCTCCTTACTTTTAACTTTTCCCTTACAATTATTATAATTAAATATGTAATCACCAAAGTACTTGAATTAAAAAATTCCTATATGCATGTAAATGGTAATAATTTCAAGAAAAAAAAGACAAATTTTAAACTGGTCTATTTTTCAGGAATACATTACAATTGTAAAGAATGGAGAAAATATCCCCTCTCGAGATAAATTACATAAATATATAATTGTTTTCTCTCTTAAATGTCCTATGCATTCAGGCAACCATAAAAATATTTCGATCTTCTCTTAGAGAAAGGAACTATTTTTGTTTCTCTTCTTTGCAAAGGAAATCACAATCCAATTCTAAGGAACTGTGTTAAGTACAAAATCAACAATAACAAAAGAATATAGACATCTAGGGGAGGTATACTAACAGATATGAAGAACTGCAATACTTTGTTTTCCAGTAAAAACTGTACTGGAACTCAAAAGATCTTAGTTTCCAAAACATAGTATTCACTAATCACTGATGATAATTCGCAGGAGAAAAAACTAAGACGGAAAGAACAGATGGAGGTTGCTTAACCTTTTGGATTCTCACCTGAAAGAACAAGGAGATGCACGACACGATCACTACATCCTTTCAGGGCAGCCATTCTACTTTTCTAAGTTTTATTCTTTCCTGCTTTGCTAGTAAGGGTGACTTCAATCCATCAAAACAAATGCCTATCACTATGGCTCACAATTACACAAAACGAAGTGTAAAGAAAAAAACCCCAACAAAGCCAGAGAATTCGCACTAGCAGGAGGTCCAGTGCCACGCAGCTCTCTCCTGAGGGCGTGCTTGTCCACAGCTCGGACGGAGCCCGTCGCCTCTCAGGGGTCCCTGCCAGACTGGTAGGCAGTGCCCATGCTCTCTGCCAGTCGTCAGGCATCATCCCAGCAGCCTGACGCGCAAACTGCTCTTCGGGGCTCCTCTCAGCAACGTTACCACACACCTGTGTCTAAGAGAGGGCCCTCTGTTGCTACTGGCAGGTCCTTCTCGGTCCTCTCTGTACTAGTGCTTGCCAGCGTCCTGGGGGGTGTCCAGGTCCACACGAGCCACCCATCCAACACCTCACTTCGAGCTCTAGGATCATCTTTCACTCTTCCTCACCCCAGAGCCACGATCTGGGCATGGTCCTTCCTTCCCCGTGTTTCCCTGCTCCAGTCTGGATTGCCATTCTTCTCCCCACCCCCATTCCTCCTTTTCTCTCACCACATTGGCTTTCTGGCCTAGCCACTATTCTCCAGTCCAGGGACCTATCCCTTTTCTCCCGGCCTATCACTAGCTGCTTGGTTTCACTTCTTTTCCTTTCCAGCCTGTCCTTCTCGGTGTAGCTCTTCATCTACTTTTATCAGTATTTTTAATCTCCTGTCTTCCACGTCCTCTTGCAGCAGCTGTCCTGCAAGCCCAAGGCCTGTTAACCACTCTAGTTCAGGCAGCAAAGGTGACTTGAGGAAGGCAAAGAAATAACGAATCCTCTAAGAGATATCGCCCCTTCCAAGCCAAGTGTTACTCCGCACGTAATTCTCATCTCCTGTGGATCCTGCTTACATCAGTGATTTCCCACCCCCATTGGCCCTCTTCTTCAGTCGGCCAACCAGATTTTATGTTTCCTCATTTAAATAATGACAATCCCTTTCCTTTCTTTCACAGTAAAACTTCTTGAAATAATATTCATCCCCTACGTGATTTTCATATACACAATAACCAAAAAAGGGAATTTGAAAGGTCAACTTACTTCTCATCTCTGGCTCATAACTCAGTGAACTTGGTTTGTGGACCCTATATTGTTTCAGCAGTTTTTTGTCCCAGGCACCACAATTTAATGGACTTGCCAAACGCAAAAACTCCCTGAAGAAGACACAAAGCAGTTATTCCTTGATTGGGAACATTATAGAACTCATAAACCAAACACACAAAATATGGGGTCTCATGAATTATAACAGACGACTTAAAAATACAAAAGCAATCGAAACGGTTATTATAAAATAATAATACAATGTTAATTTTACATTTGAATTACCTAGCACTGAAAAGAGAACAGAATATTGTGAAGGACTAAAAAATGAAATTGGGGAGCATTTTCTTTTAAAACGTGATGTACAAAAATTGAATTGTCTAGGAGTTACACAAATAGGAGTCCTTCATATCCAGTCATTTATGGCATCATGTAAAAGGGGGAAAGAAAAAAAGAATACTTCTCTGAATTTTCAGCTCCCTATAGCAGAAAAAAAAATTTTAAGTTAGGTACCCTTTGCCAGTTTTTCACGTAGAGTACAATATATGATTAGTTTATAACCTTACAGCCTATGGCTCATCAACAACTCTGGTATCTGTACTCTATCATGAGACGTTTTGTTCTGAAAATTCATTCACTGTGAAAACTGAGCACGTGCAAATAGTTGGTCTACATTGCTTACTGTTTACCTCAGTAGACAGTATAAGCTATTTAATAAAATAATTGTATTAAGTATGAGATAATCTCTCTGTCTCATTCACTCTCTCTACTTTTAAAGCAGATTACCAAAATTAATCAGGGGAAAATCTCCATGCTACTTACAACATTTTAGGTTTCTGAATATATCCATAAGATGATGGACAAAGTGGGTAGGGATGGTCTCTTTCACCTTGGTATTGTCAAGGCCTAGTACACACTGCCTGATACAATACTGTTTAATGTTCATCGCATGGTTTATTCTTAATCTACCATTATTTGGAGCCAGTTAAAAAATATAAATCACAAATAAAGGCCAACCATTTCTAAGAAAGTTCCCAAAAGCTATATAAGAGAGGAGTACTTCAGCAGAAAAGAAAATCATCTCATAAAAAGAGCTGCTTATATCTGAAAGTGATGAGATACAGGAATATATTTTTGTAAGGAGGGACAAGATGACTTATACATTAAATCTGTTTGGCAAGGTAATCTCAAGGAAAGGATTTTTATTTATTTATTTGTTTATTTATTTATAAATAAGTAGGGGGGGGAATGGAGGGGCAAAGGGAGAAAGAATCTTTTTTATTATTATGTTATGTTAATCACCATACATTACATCATTAGTTTTTGATGTAGTGTTCCATGATTTGTTGTTTGCATATAACACCCAGTGCTCCATGCAGAACGTGCCCTCCTTAATACCCATCACTAG
This sequence comes from Leptonychotes weddellii, assembly GCF_054177405.1. Taxonomy (NCBI): domain Eukaryota; kingdom Metazoa; phylum Chordata; class Mammalia; order Carnivora; family Phocidae; genus Leptonychotes; species Leptonychotes weddellii. The sequence continues at coordinate 116,441,218 of NC_138370.1, read as the reverse complement.
GCTAACCCATCCCCCCACCCCCCTAGAACCCTCAGTTTGCTTCTCAGAGTCCATAGTCTCTCATGGTTCGTCTCCCCCTCCAATTTCCCCCCCTTCATTCTTCCCCTCCTGCTATCTTCTTTTTTTTTTTTTT
>NC_138370.1:116389351-116440585 GCF_054177405.1 Leptonychotes weddellii | reverse complement strand
AGAATTCCTCATATCAGTGAGGTCATATGATACATGTCTTTCTCTGACTGACTTATTTTCGCTCAGCATAATACCCTCCAGTTCCATCCACGTCGGTGCAAATGGCAAGGTTTCATTCCTTTTGATGGCTGCATAATATTCCATTGTATATATATACACCACATCTTCTTTATCCATTCATCTGTCGATGGACATCTTGACTCTTTCCACAGGAGAAAGAGAATCTTAAGCAAGCTCCACACCCAGAGTGGAGCCTGACGCAGGGCTCAATCTTACAACTCTGGGACCAAGACCTGAGCCAAAATCAAGAGTTGGATGCCACCCAGATGCTCCTCAAGGAAAGTATTTTTTTTTAAAGGGTTTTATCCCTAGGAACACCTGGGTGGCTCACTTGGGTTAAGCGGCCGACTCATAGTTTCAGCTCAGGTCATGATCTCAGGGTTCTGGGATCCTGCCTCACGTCAGGCTCTGCGCTCAGCAGGGAATCTGCTGGAGATTCTCTCTCTTCCTCTCCCTCTGCCCCTCCCCCTGAGCGTGCACTCTCTCTAATAAACAAATAAATCTTTAAAAAAATAAATAAAGGGTTTTATCCCTAAAACACAGAGGACTGTTTCTCTTGCATTACCAAGATTTAAATATATATATTTCTTGAATGGTTAAACTGTAGAAGGTATATTCATACCATAGACTACTACTCAGCATTCAAAAGAAACTACTGAAACGTAACAATTTGGATGCATGTCCAAGGCATTACAGAAAGTGAAAAAAAGTCAATCTTCAAAGGTCATATACTATATGATTTCTTTTATATAACATTCTCAAAGTGACAAAATTATGGCGACGGAGCAGATTCATGGTTTCCAGGGTTTAGGAATGGTGGCGGCTAGGGGAGTGGATGTGACAATAAAGGAGTAGCAGCACTAGGCGATCTCTGTGACATCCTGATTGTGGAATCTACACATGCGGTAAATAACAGGAACTATAGCATACAAGGATACATTGTAACACATCAGTAGTTTTCAGGTTGTATTATTGTTACATAAGATGTAACCACTGGAAAAAACTGGGTGAAGGGGACACAGAACCTCTCTGATCTATCTTTACAACTTTCTCTAAATCTCTAAGTATTTTAAAATAAAAGCATTTAAAAAGTATTTCTTAAGAGACTCTAGGAACTGCCCTTACTCACTGGGGCTTACTCAGCTGTGAAGAAGAGAACACACTGACCTCAGCACCATGGGCTCCAGGGCCTGGGAGGCCAGCCGCTCAAACATGCGCTGCAGGGGCGGGTGCAGTGCATGCTCCTCGTCAGCCAGCGCCGCGCTACACCGCTGCAGCAGCCGTGCGTGGAGACCCGCTTCACACATGACCTGCTGGTTTCTCTCCGTGTGCACCAGGGATTGTAAAATAGTTGCCACAGCGAGTTGAAGGTCCAGAGCATGCTAAAGTTAAAGAAATCCATGCCACCAGGGCATTCTTAGTAAGAAAGGGGAGCGTTCTCTCCATGTGAAGCACACCTTTTAATAGGAGCTCTCTACGCATTTCAGATGACCTGCAGATGAGTTCAGAAGCTGACTGGAGTGACACAGCCACTCCAGAACTGAGCTAGGCAAACGTTTCCTATCCTCATCTTGCTGGAAGCATACCCAGTGGACTCCACTCTCTTCTAAGTCTTCTGTATTAAACGGCTATATAACGAATAGTATTTTAATTTTTGTAGAAACAGTGAATGCAAGGTCTTTTACATGATCGGTAAAGCACCGGTTTAAAGGAAAGCCTATCATTTACATTTGTGACCCTTTAGGCCTTAGAGGCCATATACACCATTTTAACAAATTAATCACCAAAGCTCCAATTCACCCAAACTCTTGAGTGCTACAAGTCAGAACAGATAAATAGTCTCAAAGTGGTATCTTCAGTCATTTTTCTTCCTGTACTATTTATTAATAATTTCCACTGCTGAGCAGGATTTATAAGAAAGAGAATTATTTTAGCACCTGTCTTGGATGCATTTGTGACAGATGAACTGTATTCTAAAACACACATATCTATCGCATTAAGAAAGTTAAGACCCAAATAAAAACCTATTTTTTCATTTCCTACTTTAGTAGGTGATATAGAATGGTTCCCTATCAGTCTGTCTTTCTGGGCCCCACTTCCTTGATTATACAGTCATATTCATGTCTCTTCACTTATTAAAGATGGAGAGGAGCTAACATGTCCAAGCTTACTTCTGGCTGTGTCACTGACCCAACAGAGGCCAGCAGGTCCAGCATAGCAAGCATGGCTCCGGGATGGATGATGACGGCATCAGAACTCTGGAGAGATGTCGTTGTCACATGTAGTTTCAGGTCAGTGACATTTTTAGGAGGGTAAACAGGGGGAGTTGAAACAGAATGATATGCATGCCTATAAAAAAGAAAGAAGGGTAATTTAGCATAAAATTCCAATCAAATCCTCCTGTTCAATTTCTTCATCTTTTGTTACCTTTATCCACTGACAAGCAAAAATCTTTGCAATTCAAGGTTGGGTTACAAAACACTTTAAGGCTGGGATATAAAAGATTCTTAGTGAGTCATGTATAAATGATTGAACTATTAATTCTTCTACGGTCTGATACGTCTTTACCATGTGTTATCTCGATTGTTTCGTTTAAGAAGGGCGCATGACGACTAAAGTTAACACTGCTCTCTGGTATATTTGAAAGTTGCTAAGAGAGTACATCTTAAAAGTTCTCATTATAAGGAAAGTATTTTTTTTCTTATATCTGTATGAAATCATGGATTTTTAAAAATTTTTTTTTAAGATTTTATTTGTCAGAGAGAGCGAGCGAGCGAGCACACAAGCAGGGGGAGTGGCAGGCAGAGGGAGAAGCAGGCTCCCCACTGAGCAGGGAGCCCAACGCGGGACTTGATCCTGGGACTCCGGGATCATGACCCGAGCCGAAGGCAAATGCTTATTTAACTAACTGAGTCACCCAGGCACCTCATGAATTTTTTTTTTTTTTTTTTTTTTGAGAGAGCACATGTGAAAGCAAGCAAGGGGGAGGGGCAAAGGGAAAGAGAGAGACAGAATCTCAAGCAGACTCTGTGCTGAGCAGGTATGCAGACTTGATGCCATATCCTGACATCATGATCTGAGCTGAAATCAAGAATCAGACAATTAACTGACAACCGCCCAGGCGCCCTAAGATGATGGATGCTAACTGAACTTATTGTGGTAATCATTTTACAACATTTGTAAGACAAATCGTATCTGGGGGGGGCCTGGGTGGCTCAGTCGTTGGGTGTCTGTCTTCGGCTCAGGTCATGATCCCAGGGTCCTGGGATCGAGCCCCGCGTCGGTCTCCCTGCTCTGCGGGAAGCCTGCTTCTCCCTCTCCACCTCCCCTTGCTTGTGTTCCCTCTCTCGCTGTGTCTCTCTCTGTCAAATAAATAAATAAAAATCTTAAAAAAAAGACAAATCATTATTTGTAATTTAACGTATACAGTGCTGTATGCCAATTATATCTCAATAAAACTGGAAGAAAAAAAATGACACCTGTACCAGATGATGCAACAAACAGGTAAAATCACAGTGATTCAAAACTTTAGGTAAGGTAAAAGTTCTGATATAATGTGATGCGGGTATAAATTAAATCCAATCCCTCGATTTTTTTTTCTTTCCTTCTTTCTTTTTTTTTTTTAGAGGGTAGAGGATGGAGGGGCAGAGGGAGAGAGAGAGAATTTCAAGCAGGCTCCATGCCCAGTGTGAGCCAGACACGGGGCTCGATCCCACAACCCTGGGATCATGACCTGAGCCGAAATCAAGAATCAGACGCTTAACCGACTGAGCCACCCAGGCACCCCTTGATAAGATTTTCTTTTGAAATTACCTATGGTTTGTAACCTTTCCTTAAACCATGGGTAACATAATCAAGGACTAACAAGATCTAAGTGGACTACTCTCAAACTGGGTCAATCAGTCAGGGTTGGCTAAGAATCTTGGCTCCCTGACAAGAAATAATGTTAAGCATCAAGGAAGTTTTCCTTTAGCTTATTTGGAACTACAGTCACATTCTTTTGCATTACCCACTTACCGCTGAAAATATTCACCACAATTTTTTAAAAACATAGAAGGCATATTTTACATAATAAGCTTCTATGAGGTAGAAAACCTCGCTATATCCTGAACATAGCACATTTCTTCTCGTCAATGATCTCCACTTTCTATTTCATACTATTCTTCTACAATTCATGAGTTTTGCACATTTTGTATCCTGGCACTAGAAAACAGATGCTTGTGGCTTCAGCCTATGGGAGCTCTTTGTTCCAATGACTTGGGTTCAGCATAATTTGCCTAATGCTGAGCTCTGTCACTGAGAGCAGTGCAGTTTCAGCTCTCTGGCACAAGAGCAGCTTGGGAAACAGATGCTTTAAGTCAGTGATTTTGTAGCAAAGAGTTGGCACCGCCTTTTTTTTTTTTTTTTTTTTTTAAGTACCATTCTCTTTTTAACAGAGATTCTAGGAAAGTATTCAGCTTCACTTATAAAAAAAGCATGTGGGCTCTTCCAGTTTATTTAAAGTCACCATGTCCTCCACCTACTCATTTTTTCAACTCTGGGTTTTTTGTTTTGTTTTGATTTGGGTTTTTTTGCTGTTTTTGTTCAGAAATATTTAATTTCTAAACTTACAGGGCTATATTGTTAAATGCTTATTACCAGTAGGTATCCTCTTCCTATGTTGCTTCTTTTATTCTATGAAATATTTTGACCCATCTAGAAAAAAAGATCATAGTGTAATAGGAATTCTCAACCATTAAGAAATTTCATAAAAACTGTTTTTCATTACACATAAAAAATAACTCAATGTGGAGAAAAATCCAATTCTACTCGTATATTTTAGTCACAGGCCTTCTGAAATTATTTCTGAGTTTCCAGATTTAATATAGACTGAACTTAAATTATGGATATACCCAGGAAGGAGCCTTTATGTCTTCGGAAACCAAGCTCTTTACTAATTAATATACAGCTATTATAGTAGTAAACCTTTTAATCTTCCATAAGATAACAATATTCTGATATAAAAATTACATTCATCTCAAACTGGAAAAATTTTGCAAACACTGCATAAATCTAAAACATGGTATTAACTAAAATTAGGTCTATTTTAACAGGTATTATATATTATTATTAATAATTACTAAGTCACTTAGGTATCACTGCAGGTATTATCATTTTTTAAATTTAGAGATTACAGTAAGCTTATTAAATGAATAATCCCAAGCAAGACCTAATCATTTACAAACACTGGATAAGACCACATTTCAAAATTTAACTTTTATGTTGCAGTTACTTTTAAAACTTAGAGAAACTGCTACTTAGTATTTCGATCTAAATTTTCATATATATTTAAGACTTACCTACCTCTTTGGGGAATATATTCTTGGATATTTAAATTCTGACTATGCTTTGCCTTAATTTCCATCAAGTGTGTATAGGCCCTGAGTAACAGATACCATGTTTGAACAATACCTAGTACTTGCCATCTTTTTCTGCCCTGCAGATATACTCTGGAGAGCCTTGGTTTTTATTTTGTATTTTGTTTTCACTTCCTCTAGGTCTGATCAAATACTGTTCAGCTATAATTCTGTTCCATTATTCTTTCGGAATAATGAATAATAATGAAAAGTGTTACGAGTTTTAGTTTTCCAAAAATAAGGCCTCCTGGGTTTTTGTCCCCAATTCTTAAAATAGAGAAGAATTTCCAGGACTTTACGTGCCAGACAACTATCACAAACTCAAACCTTCCTTGTGTCTGAATACTCCACAAGCCATAAAAACTAACACAATGTTGGTTTCTCCTTTTGCCAATAGAAACATGTTTTGCCACAAGAAAAAGATGAAGTAATTTGTTGAGATGCTCTAGAGATATTCTAATTTCAAAAGTTACGGTATTTGCATTTGAAAACAAAAACACTGTTTTCTTATCATAGAAAAAATCATAATCATAGCTTATGATTCTTATCACTGAGCAAAATGTACGTAACCTGACCAGAATGGCAACCTGAAAATGTCAACGTTGACCTTATTATTATGAACAGTATTGGGAACCTCCTTGGGGTAAAACCAACCTGAAAGCCTAATTGGAATTCCCACAGAAAATGAGTTAGTGACATTTCCCCTGAAGTCAAAGATATGGCATCCCTTACGTGTGGCTCTGATGCAAATGATGACAAAATGTTTTTGATCTAAGCCCTTAAATAACTCTTTATGAGATGGAATAAAATTTTCCTTTCGTCAGATTATCATTTAAATAAATAATAAGTTCTGATGGATTTTCTTTCCATGTGTTCTTTTAACCTGTGAATTTCTATTGCAATATTTTATAGTTTTCGGTTAATATAAAAATGGTTAAATGTTTTTTTTTTAAAAGATTTTATTTATTTATTTGAGAGAGAGAGACACAGCAAGAGAGGGAACACAAGCAGGGGGAGTGGGAGAGGGAGAAGCAGGCTTCCCGCGGAGCAGGGAGCCCGATGCAGGGCTCGATCCCAGGACCCTGGGATCATGACCTGAGCTGAAGGCAGACGCTTAACGACTGAGCCACCCAGGCGCCCCGGTTAAATGTTTTTAAACACAGCAATTTTTATACCTTCACAATTTATGGAATCATAAATGTGACTTTCAATAATTAAAACTATTTAGTAATTAAAACTATTTTTCTAATATCCAGTATGTGGGATAGTGAGCACACGTAAATCTTCAAACACAAAGAACACCTTTTACTGCATTCATTTTAGCAATAGAAAAACACACTACATCAACTCAAAATGATTTTATGGTTTCTTGTATTAAAAACTGCTCTAAGAAAAACAAAAACAAAATAGTTTTAAAATACAAATATACTGAACACTAAATTCGTTTAAGACTATTCTGAACTATTTCAAGATTTATTGTCAGAAAATGAGCTCTAAGTCCTAGTGTAAAAATAAAAGAAAAAGGAAAATATAAAGTCCACCCATCTAATGAATATACTACTGTAATATATTGAAATACAGGACCTGTAACAAATAGTTTTAATACAATAATTCCACTAATATTCAAATTTCAAAATCTGAACAACAGAAATAAAATTAATCAACAACATAGCTGAACCTCAGGATTCATTTTTAGAAAGCCACAACAGAAGAATATATTAATATAAGACTGAAGGACTTGTACTTGGTTATGAGAAAAACTGGGGAAGGAAGGTTATTGGTCCCAACTCTACAGGGTATTATCACTTTAAGTACAGGTTGCAGATGGAATCTTAAATGGATCTTAATTGTACTCCTGTCAATCAACTGCTGGTTCTTTATATTCATAACCTTTATATACAAGGTAGACTAGATGAGCTTAGAAAGAGATATACACAGAACGAATGAAAACAAGAGCTAGGGTAGCTTTATTTATTCATTTTTTTCAAAGGTTGGCCCTGACAAGTCTCCACAACAGCATCACATTTCAACTGGTTGAACCTGATTGAGAAAACACGCAGTTCCTTGCCAGTGCTGTGATGTGCATTTTGGAGTAAAAGCAAAAACCGAAGAATGATTCTTAGCACATTTAAAGTAGAAAGAAAAAGTACTCTACTTAAATAGGCACTCATTTCTAAATTAATTTTACTTTAGAAAATTAAAATTTAGAAAAATTGCCATCTTTTTCTCCCCTGCAGATATACTCTGGAGAGCCTTGGTTTTTATTTTGTATTTTGTTTTCACTTCCTCTAGCTCTGATTAAGTATTGTTCAGCTATAATGTATATTTTATATACAAAATGTATATATAAAATATATAAAATGTATATACAAAATATACAAAAATGTGTATTTTACTCTAAATAGAATCAGATGACAATATTTTAAATGTCCCTCATATCCTCATGGCATTAACGCATTTTATTCTCATAAATATACTCAGAATTTGACGATTCTAAAACCTAAAAAAAAATCAAGTAGAATGCCAAAAAATTTTTGTACAAAGCACAATCACCACATTAACATTTAATTAAGCACAGACAAAAAAAAAAAAAACCCCACACAAATAAAGATTGACTTCTGTTATAAGATCAGTACCTTTTCCTGGACAAAGCTGGTGTACCCCAAGGAGAGGGGAGAGAAGACTCACTTGTCAGGCAAGGAGGGATCTGTTCTGCACGACTACAGACAACAAAACAGACAGGGCAGTTTAGAGAGGTTAGAAGAGAACACCAGGTTGGCAGTTGGTTAGTTTCACACGAAATACCAGTAAAAGTGTAATAAGGAACATCTTCCATACTCAGCAGGAACAAGAAACAACACTACAACACATGCACTGAGGAAAACAGAAAAGCATGCTTAAGGCAGATGCTTATCTATTAATGTTAACACTTAACACGTTTGTTAAACAGAGTGCCGTAAGCCCTGTTTTTAACAAAGAAAACTAAAAATGAGGTATACTAACTAGGGTAAGTAGAAAAGAGAAAAGTGGCTGAATCTAAATATAAAAATATCAACCTCAAACAGCTTGTTCCTTGAACACTTCAACATACTATGTTTCTTTTAACAATATATATGCATTTTTATTTTCAAGATGTTATACTTTCTTATCTAAATGTTAAGGTCAAAGAAATACTGTCAAGAAGGAAGAAACATCTCAGTAGATATTTCAAAGTAGATTACTTCATGGTAAATGATAGAAAACCTATTAGAAAGCTTTATCAAAATAGAATTATTTGCTTTACTTATGGGGCCAATACAGAAACAATCCAGTTATTTTACGAAATAAAACTATGGCAACTGTTAAAAGTGATAATGCCTGGGACAAATGAGCACCATGACCACTCTTACATTATTTTCAAAGAAAACACTTTAAGAACTGAAAATAAGTGATTTAGGTAAAGTGGCACTCCTATGATCTGCCTTAGAACCCTGGAATTCCCTCATGATAGATTTTATCACAATATATTGTCATTGTTTATGTGTCTATATTTAAGCTAACAGACGACCATGTCTAAAAGTAGTCTTGTGCTTGAACCCTCAAGACCAGCACAATAACATGGCACGCAGTAGGTGTTCGTTAAGTACTTGTTTAATGGAAGGAATGAGTTAACAAATCTGAAAGACTCTCGAACTACCAATGTCTCTTATGGAGCTATATTCTTTTTTAATGATTACAAAATGTTGAGAACGATGAGGAATGCTGAAAATATATCATCTGTCTGGAAATACAGGTAATAATAACCATGTTCTCCTACTGATAACTAGTATCAGTAAGTCTGGATGTACCTAATGTTGAGAATAGAGGAAAACGAGAATAATAGTAAACACCACCATTAAAGTAAACTTCATACAAACTTCCAGTAAGTGCCTCAAAAGCTAACTGACCCTAGATTGACAAATAATACACAAATATTCACGTTGAAAACCTTAACATCAGAGCAACAGTAATATTCGCAAATAAACTGACAGATAAGCAAATAAGAGAAAAGATTCATTTTCATTTTCCTTCAGGCTAACTTATAATTCAAACCTTAATGCTGAAGTCAGACACAGCATACCCTTTAATTCAGAGCAAAGCCATACCTGTCAAAAGAATCTGTGGCTACTTTGTAGAGATAAATAAAGAGTTTACTGCAATGCCGTAAAGTGGGTGACACTGTGTCCATCGAGATTACATCTTCCTCCAAAAGTCTTTGAAATGGCTGTGTGTTTGAGGGGAAGACATTCATGGGGCTTATTTTTCTTAGGTCTGAGAAGCAGCCAAGAAATCGAACGGCATCTGCCAACTTCTCATACTGAATCTCTGTTTTGAAGAAATGAGAGTTGGCTGGCTCATAGCGCATTGCTGCAGTCAATGTGCAGAACACAGTGTGGAGAAGTTCAAACACTTGATTCTGGTTCACTTTCTCCCAGCCATTCTTGGGTGGTGAGCTCAAAGACCTCTCCATAGCAACAAGCAAGGATGTAATGTACACAAATCCTCCAACTTTCCTAAAAACTGTTCTTGAACGATGGCTTTCTCGAAGGACTGATAGGAGGGCCTACAGGGGATGAGAAAACAAACAAAGGGTTTCCCTTATAATTAAAATTAAAACAAAATACATGAATGTCAAGGGAGGAATATCATTTCTATGAATACCTCAAAGGAATGTTTTTGTCATTTCCCCATTAAGCAGCCCTATGAAGCATATCAAATATTTTACTAATTAAAAAATGACATATTACACAAAAATAGACATATAGATCAATGGAACAGAATAGAGAGTCCAGAAATAAACCCACACTTATATGGTCAATTAATCTATGACAAAGGAGACAAGAATATACAATGGGGAAAATGGACCGTCTTGGCAACAAATGGTGCTGGGAAAAATGGACAGCCACATGGAAAAGAATTTAACTGGGCCACTTTCTTACATCATACACAAAAATAAACTCAAAATGGATTAAAGACCAAATTGTGAGACCTGAAACCATAAAACTCCTAAAAAAACAAAAACAAAAAAACAAAACAAACAAAACCCCAGAAAACAACAACGAAAAAAAACAACAGAGGCAATAATTTCTTTGACATCAGCTGTATAAACATTTTTCTGGATAGGTCTCCTGAGGCCAGGGAAACAAATATTAAACTATGGGGACTGTACCAAAATAAAACGCTTTTTTGCACAGCAAAGGAACCCATCAACAAACAAAACAAAAAGCCAACCTACTGAATGGGAAGTGATATTTGCAAATGATTTATGTGATAAGGGGTGAATATCTAAAATACATAGAGAACTTATACAACTCAACGCCAAAAAAACAATACAATTTAAAAATGGGCAGAAGACAAACTGACATTTTTCCAAAGACATACAGATGGCCAACAGACACATGAAAAGATGCTCAACATCACTCATCATCAGGGAAATACAAATCAAAACAATAATGAAATATCATCTCACACCTGTTAGAATGGCTAAAATCAAAAACACAAAAAATAACAAGTGTTGGCAAGGATGTGGAGAAAGGAACCCCTCGTGCACTGTTGGTGGGAATGCAAATTGGTGTAGCCACTGTGGAAAACTGTATGGAGGTTCCTCCAAAAATTAAAAATAGAAATACCATATGATCCAATAATTCTACTACTGGATATTTATGAAAAGAAAACAGAAACACTAATTCGAAAAGAAGACTAAGGCTACATCCAAATCCTGATGGAAAAGCTTTTCTTTTGATGGAAAATGACATCAATGAATTCAGTGATTTTTATAAAGTAATTGTATTAAATAAGTAAAATACATATTCTAGTATAATTTTACACAATCATGAACACTTATGACTGTGTATGTATACAAACTGATTTATTCTAGAAAAGAAGCCAGGGCAGCCAAGACCTGAAGTATTTCAATTCATATAAAGTGACCATATCCTGATGCTTTGGAAAGAGGAGCAACTTCAGGGGACTTATTAGACAGTCCCTCTTGCAAAGTGAATTAGAGTCTGATGGCTGAAAGTGCTCTTGCCCAGAACAGCTGTAAGTACTATGAAATAAAACCTGAAGGAAACAAGTAAAACAATCTTTTAGAACTATTAGTTATTTTCTGAACTGTCATACTTTTAACTTAGTTTATTATTAAAAATAACACATTATAAAATTAGCTGATGTTTTATAGGCTATGTATAAGGTGTGTATTAGCGTATTTAAACCTCTCCTTAATCCTACGTGTTATGCACCATTATTGTCCCCACTTCATGCATGGTGGTTAAATGTGGTTCAACGTGGTTAATTAACTTGCCTAAGACTGTACGGCGTACACAACGGCAACAGGAGGACATAAAACCAAGCACAATGCTGCCCCCACTCATGCACTTAACCATGACACTACTGGCCCAAAGGGCAATCTGAAAACTATTTGCCGACACGTGGGCTCCTTTTCCCTGTTTCAGTCACTGGAACACCATGGGTATCTAATATTACTTAAGACACCGTTTATTACGTTCCCAATCATTACATTTAAAAAGGCCATTTTAGTAAAATATCTCACATTTCTAATGGTATTTGAAGGGAAAGGCTAAATATTAATATATATAATTACCCTTTTGAAATACACTGCTTCAGCAATTAAGATATTATATGTACCAATGCCTTAATTATTTTAAAAGACAGAAAATATGCAATCTGTAGATACATACAAAAATCTAAAATTCAATGCATTCCATTATACTGCCAATAAATTTCCATTTTATCAGGATTTGACAGTACAGTTTCCCTATCTTGTCAAATTTAATAAACTGTACTTATACTTGCAATATCAACTTTTTGTTTCCTTTTTAAACATTTTATCATCTAGCCTGGAGATTAAATGCAAGGGCTTGAGTCAGAATGCTTGGCTTGAAATTCTGACTCCAATGTTACAAAACATTCTACCATGGTCAGCTACTTAACCTCTCTGTGTCTGAGTTTTCGCTTGTGTAAAATTGAGGCAATAATGATAACTTTCTCCACAGGAAGTAAAACTGTTAGCAAAGTGCCTGACATAAGCCCATGACCATCATCGTCTTCAAAAACACACTGGGGAAAACAGGACGAGTATTATTTTATATAGGAAGAAGGGTGAGTTCAGAGTCAAAGTAATATGCAGAAAACCATATTGCAGGTTGGAATTAGGATAAGGGTTAGAAAACAGTGCTTATCAACGCTGAGTCCCATCATCTATTTTACATACTTCTGGATAAGTTCCCCTCCAACTACCTCCCGACTAACACTCTCCTGGCACTCCGACATCATCATAGCTTCGTCTCAGTATCTGAAAACTTGCAAATACTGTGAATGATTTAATATGCTGCTTCAATCAATAATTAATGATCAGTAGCAGATGCTAAAGTTACAACACACTGTTGATGGTAAGTGGTTAATTAGACAAAATCATCACATATATATATATATATATATATATATATATATATAAAGATTTTATTTATTTGACAAGGAGAAAGAGAGAGAGCACAAGCAGGGGGAGCAGCAGGCAGAGGGAGAAGCAGGCTCCCTGCTGAGCAAGGAGCCCGATGCAGGACTCAATCCCAGGACCCCAGGATCATGACCTGAGCCGAAGGCAGATGCTTAACTGACTGAGCTACCCAGGCATCCCCAACAGCTATATATTATCTACATAATTTGCATAAACATAATGCATACAATTCAAATTTGTGCATCAGGATAAGTATAAAATACCGCATATGGAATTTTGGGTTTCTGCACAAATAATTAAAAATTACATTACACAGGTCTGTGGTTGTGTCAGCTGAACAGAGGCACCAAGAAGCAGTTCTGAACGCAGCAAAATGGAAATTGAAATCGAGGTCCCAAATCCTCCTCGCTGCCTCCCTACACTCCTTCATGCCCTCAAAGCAGTGCCATGCTGGAGCCGGCTCATACTGGCTCTTGAGAGCCAACTATTGTATTTTTGGAATTTTATGTGTCTTGTTAAAACACAGGCATGATTAAAAATTAAGTTCTATAAATTTACAACTAAATAAATTATTTTAAAAACAAACATAGTAAATACTCAAAGCTCATCACTTCCCAGTTATTTTCTGTATTTTACTATTGCCTGTACTCATGTGATACTACGTAGTGGGTTACTATTGTCCATCTCTTCCCAATCCACACTCAGTAACACATTAACAGCCCAAAACAGATCATAGTGGCAGTATTTACACCATGGAAATTAATAAGTACAACACATGAGGACCTCCCTCCTGCCCTCCTCCAGTCTGAGAGTCAGTTAATTACCATTCACCAGAACAACACTGCCTTACTATTATAGGTCAGCTCATTACCTCCTGCTGGCTTTATCGATCAATGTTTTACAAGTTCAATTAAAAAGGCACCAAGAAAGAAGGAAAATGTATATTAAAAAAGCTGGCAATCTTAACATCTCTGGAAGGTACTTTTTTTTTTTTTTTCCTGAACAATACCTTCAAATACACAAATATTCCCCAATATTTTTTTTTATTTTTAATTTTTTTAAAGATTTTATTTATTTATTTATTTACTTGAGAGAGAGAGAGAGAGAGAGAGAGAAACAGCATGAGAGCGGAGAGGGTCAGAGGGAGAAGCAGGCTCCCTGCTGAGCCGGGAGCCCGATGTGGGACTCGATCCCAGGACTCCGGGATCATGACCTGAGCTGAAGGCAGTCGCTTAACCAACTGAGCCACCCAGGCGCCCCAAATATTCCCCAATATTGATACACATGTAGATTTCCTGCTCACCAGTGAGGTAAGTTGTGGTCAGACTGTGTTTTAAAATAAAATGCGTATTCAAAATTGTTATTATACTCAATCAAAACAGGATGAAATATACAATAGGGTAAAGAATAAGAGAAAGTCGAGAAAGTCACTGAATAAAGCAACAAGTAATAAAAGAAAGCTATGATTCTAGAAGGTAGCTATTCTTGCTGTGATGTCTGTGCCAGGACTGGGTGAGGGTGTCAGAGGGGATGGAGATGGTGACCTCAGGGCCTCGGGTGCCAGAGAAGACACTAGCTTTTCTTCTACTACTATGACTTTAACACAATTTTAGACTTGAAGGAAAACTGCAAGAATAGTTTATGACCAACTTAAGTCATTTAAAAATAACCACAGAATTTAATGGTAAGAGAGCAGTAACAGCTTATTAAATTTACCCTTAAAATATCAGTCTTCAACTGCAGTTCTGTTGGTGGGGCTGAATGCATTAAGCCCAGGAGAGTGCCCATGTCATCCTCCCCATTTGGAGAGAGCACCAACTGCTGGATAATCATCAGGGCATGCTGCCGGCACTGTGGGTACTTCACTATATTATGCGCGCATCTTGCACCTCCAAATTCTCGGAAAATTCCTTGAGAGAGAAAAAAGAACATGGGCTAACTTAAAAGCTTCTAAGTCAGATGGGTTAAAAGTTGATCTTTTTGTAGGAAGAATAACTCAAAAGATTGCAAATAAAACCCACCCAGCCATTTCACCTTTTAAATTACCACACACAACTGCACTATGGGAGGTCAGCAAAGAAGCAAATTCTCTCTAGACTGCCTTAATGAAAGATTAATGCCCTAACATGTTCACCCTGTTCAAATTTTCCAAGTCTAGAACATTCAGAAATTTCACATGTAGACACAAAAGAGGCCAGTGGCCACTGTAAAGGTGGCTTTAAGCTGAACAATACTGGAAATCAAATTATGTAAAAAGTTTTCAGATGAACAACAGCCCAAACAAACAAGATTTAAACTGAACAAGGCATCCAAAGTATCTGCAAGAAAGGAGTGGAATAAATTATTCTTTAATGAGAAAAATCACAAGGAACCAAACTTCTTGATGAAGTAGAGCACATGAACAAAAAAAAGACAAACTCTGTAATAAAAAGCATCAGTCACTGTACCTCTCCAAAGACTTTTATAGACTGATTTATTTAATCTTTATCCCTTACTGTACAGATGAGGAAATGAGACATACAGAAGTTGGGTAACATGGCCAAGGTCACCCAGCCAGCAAATGACAGAGCAGGAGTGATACCTACATAGCTCAGCTTTAAAGCTTTAAGCTTTTAGAGTACCTTATACATGCCACTATTATAGTAGTTTATATCAGTATTATTTGTTTGTATGTTTGGCTCCCCATTAAACTTGGGATTTCCTTCCAGTCTGTATTTCAGTAAATGTTTCCTGAGTGAAAAGCTGCCTGTGTATTTTGCTATAGTGGCCACTGTCCTCTATTTAATGACTTCCTATTTGCAAACTTTGTAAGAATTACATGGTCCTGAAGTGAATGGAAGTCATGTGCTGAGATTTAGCACACGGAAGATCATGTGTACTTACTTCCAGGTGACCAGTTAGTGCCCATTACATAATCATCATGGCTAATATTTTCTGAACACTTACTATGATCAAAGCACCGTCTGAGTGCCCAAGATCACATAGCTAAGTAATATCTTTCTTAACAAGGAAAGATAGTCATTAAGAAAAGAGCTTTGTGAAAATGTCTGGCACTCTGGGAGATGTGTTAAGTGACTTTTAGTCACACAAGGTAAGTTCTCCACTCTCCTCCAATAGAACTGTTCAGTCCATCCTGTGTAACACTAGCTCATGTCATCAAAAGATAATCTGCCAAATAAATCCTTTATAGTACCTTATTCTTTTATCTAAGTCAACTAAACCTAATTAGTGGAAATAAAGAGATTATGCATTATATCACAGATGAAATATCATACCCATTAAACTTCACCATACTTATTAAATAACCTACTAAATTCATTCAACTCTGTCTTGGAATTTGCCAAAACTGTACTTAAGTAATGACATATAATTACATGTTTACGTCTTTTCCCATCAGGTTATAATTCCTTCAGGGCAAGAATTATCTTTGTGTCTCGAACACCTAGCATGGTGCCTGGGACACACAATATATTTTAAATATGTTGAATATTGAGTTCCTTTGCATTCAGGCAAATAGGCAATGCATTTGTTCACTAGTTCATTTTTTCATTCGTTCATTCCTTCACTCATTTGTAGCTTTCCATAACACTTAAAATATAATTCATGTTCCTTGGCATGGCCTGAAAGGCTCTGTATGATCTGAGCCCAGCCTTCTCATCTCAATTCACCTCCCCGTTACTTACTCTTCTCAAACTGTATTGACATTGTTGCCTGAGAGGTTTCAAGTGATCTTTTTCAAGAGCAAGAGTGATATTTTACAAATACAAATGGACTGTTAATGACAGATAGAAAAAGACTGAAGAGAAGTTGAGACCAAAGATAAAGATGTTATGAATCCAATCTACCTGGGAGAGGCAAGTTTTACTACAGAATCATTTTTCAATACTTCCTTAAAGTTGTAACATTATAATACTCTAACTTGAATTACTAAAAATTAAGAAAATCACCATAGGAAGCAGGTACTTTGGAAAATATTTAAACAAAGTCATTCTACTAAAAGTCTGTATTATGTAAATAAAAAAACACCCCACTACTCTAACGACTATTTTAAAAAAGACTACTTTAAAAGACTACTTTAAAAACAAGGCATAGTATTGAAATAATAATAATAATGTTACATATTTTGTCAGTAAACTTATAACGGTCAAAAGTTTTGTGTTTCTAGATATGATGGTACCGTCACTGAATCAACAGTTTTTTCTCTAAGTGATAGGAACATTTCAGAAGCAAGAGTCATTAGAGAAGACAAAACCAGAGATAATACTCCCCGAAGCATTTGCTAGTAACTTGTCTAGTCACCTGCATTTGTGTTGGATCCTTGAAGCAGCACTGTCAAGGTCTCCATAACCAACAAAGCCAGGTGTTTTTGGTCTTCAACTGAACTATTATTTCTTGAGTCCCCTAGGAAAAAGGACCAAAGGTTCAAGTCCCAAAAGTTGTAAG
Organism: Leptonychotes weddellii; assembly: GCF_054177405.1. Taxonomy (NCBI): domain Eukaryota; kingdom Metazoa; phylum Chordata; class Mammalia; order Carnivora; family Phocidae; genus Leptonychotes; species Leptonychotes weddellii. Next base: position 116,423,191 of record NC_138370.1, on the reverse strand, counting down.
CTTATTTTTTTTCTTGATTTGGTTTAAATAATTTAATTATTTCTTTATTAGACACTTTTACCACTAATACAAATGATATAATATACCCTTTAAAAATGATACACGTGTCTACCATCTACCAAAAGTAAGGTCAACATCAGTGTTTACGGATTTTATTTTCGTGTGGCTAGGAAGTTACAGTTGTCTAACAAACAGGAGAAAGGAAAATGCCAGTGTTGGGTGATGTATGGAAGTGATGAATCCCTGTATTGTACACCTGAAACTAATATGACACTGTACGTTAACTGGAATTAAAATAGAACCTTAAAAAAAAAAAAAAAAAAAGGGAAAATGCCAAAGTTAAATGTATTCTTCTAACAAAGGTTTTCCTAATCAAGGCTAAGGTTAACAGGAGAAAACTAGATTTTAAGGTACTATTTATGAATAGTGCTATCTATTCACACTGTATTAATTCATTCAACACAGGTAATACTAAGTGCTTTTATCAGATTAGGAAGGATGAAAAATATTAAATTTAAGGTACCTAAAGGATAATATATGTGTACATATATAACATTGCTAAAAAGATTTATTTTTTTGCGCTCCAGAATTAAGAACATTGTGAGGCACCTAAACATCCCAATTGTTTCTAGGAGCTTTTTAAATTCCCTCTTAGAAGCAGAAAGTAGTACACGAGTCATGTGGACCATAAATGTTTCCCTCAATTTTTACCTTAAATTCTTTTCCACCACAATGACATATTTCTAGCTGCCCCCCCACCCAATTCCCTAACAGAGGTTGAATGAACAAGTTAAATGTGGGAAATACGCACAAGGATATCACAATAATGCACATTAGTAAGTCATTCAAATCAACAGCCAAATGAAAGGCAAAACATGAACAAAACACCCTGCCCAAACCCCTCTGTCAAATAAAAGCGGAATTCTGGAAAATGCTTTACCTTGTTCACTTAGTGCCTGAGTTGGATCCTTCAAGAGGGCAGCATATTTGTGCAAAAGGTTTACCATGACCTCCAGAAGGCCCACCTCCCTGAACACATCTTTAAATATGTAGTCGTGTCGTGTAAACTTAAGAAGTGTCTTCATTGCAATAATGCTACAGTGGTAAGAAGAGCTAGATTTTAAGAGGATGCTAACACTAATGAGTTCTTTACAAGGGATGTAATTTAAGCTAAAAACGACAAACTCCAGCATCTCAAAGTATTTGCTTTGTACTTCTGGGAGTTTAGAAATCTTTTCTGCAAACTGTGACAGTGTGTGCTGTGACTCGAGGATGAAGTAATTGGCACTGTCAGCCATGTAAATATTTGTGATGGCATCAAGGATGATCTGGGCAAGGAAGCTGGTTTTTGCTTTTAAAAATGCATTCTGAAGAACTGCAAAGGCTTGGATGTTTCTCACACTGTGACCTAAAATGGAAAACAAGAACACAAAAGTAGGTGCTACATGATATTTTAATCATGGCAAACTAGTCTATTTAAACGGATCACGAATTATAACATTTATCAACTGTTTCCTAAGAACACATCCTGTTTTCACAGAAAGTCCTGTTTTTCTCTATCTGACTTCAGTTAAAAACAATACTGTTTAAACTTTTAATGCATCATTATGAATATTCTAATTCAAGAATAGTATATATTGAAACATCAGACCGTTTTACAGAAAATAAAGCACATTATGTAAGTCCAGCCTTCTGAGTTTGGAAATGTGCAAGGATTTCACTTTTTATTATCTGTAAGATGGACCTTGACTGTAAGAAAATACTTTTAGCCTGAAGCAGTAAAAGGCCAGGGAGCAGCAAGAATGCAAGCAGGAAAACAGGGGGTTGAAAATTCTCTAAGTTCCAGTGTCCCTTTATCATGACTACACTAGAACTCTCATAAATTTTAATTTGAAAATGTATTTTGTTTTCAAGCTAAAAGTCTAAAAGTACAATTTCTTTACATATACGTGTGTTAAAGCCATTTATGGCTAACTACTAGCTGTATTTTTTTAACATCTGATTTTCAAACACACCAACCAAGAAAAAAAATCTGTATACCTGGCTCTTGTGAGGTAAATTAGTAAAAAATAATTATAAAGAAATTAACATATAAAGTATTTGAAGCACCTGAAAACAAGTGTTTGCCTCTAAAAATTGTCCCCATGTTCACAACTATTAGGAATACAGGGTATTTGCCAGAGTGACCAAAACATTAACCTAAAGCCAAGAAATTAGCATAGTGCCTTACAGAATAAGCCAGATTTCAGAAAGAAAATAAACACAGAACTAGGAAAAATTAAAAAATGAGTTAGAAGGACTGCCCAGAAATCCTGGCTTAGACATTCTTTAAAAAATGAAAAGATTTTTTAAAATCTTTAATCTGTACACAATTTCAATCCTGTCTGTAACATATAAACTTCTTCTATGTGTAGCAAATACTAAAGATATATTTTTACTTCCAGCTCCAGATTCATAATATGCTTGCTCTTTCAGGACATCTTTCCTTTTTATTACCTGCAGATAATACAAGCTCAGATGGACTGGTGGACATACAAATGTTAAAGTCTGACTACAAGTGACCAACGGTGACAAATAAGGTTAAAGGATAACTATATCCAATATTTTGCATCTTTCAACTAAGTGACAATATATCAGTTTTCACTATAAAGAAAGGAGTCAAAAAGAGCCGAGTTTAGAGTAATGTGGGAAAATTTGGAATTTCCCAAGTTTTATCTTCATTATTTGGTTTGAAGTGATGTCAATGACAAAAGATAAGGATTTTTAATAACCAATCCCAAGAACAAATTGTCCACCATAAAAAGCTGAACCGAATACAATGTTTAAACATACAACAATTAAAAGTCAAATATAGGGGCATGTGGGTGGCCAAGTTGGTTAAGCGCCCGCCTCTTGATTTCGGCGCAGGTCATGATCTCAGGGTCCTGGGATCGAGCCCCGTGTTGGGCTTCACACTCAACGAGGAGTCTGCTTGAGATTCTCTCCCTCTCCCTCTGCTCCTCCCTCCTGCTTGTGTTCTCTAAAATAAGTAAATAAATCTTCAAAAAAGAAAAAATAAAAAGCTTTCTGCTGGTGAGGATACAAAGTTTTACAAAATATAGAAATATAAGTCATTCTCAAGCATTAACATACAAAGATAAGTTTACCACCTTCGTTAATAACTCAGTTTACCTTTTCCTTTAAATTTTGTATGTCTATACTGTTCCATTTGATTTAAAATCAGCACTAAAAATAAGGTCGGTAAACTATACCTATGTATAGAGCAATGTAAGGTAGGTACATTCATTCTGACCTTTTAAATGTGATAATCAATGAATATGTAAAAAATTCCTTAGTAGCAGGAATTTCCTTTTCACAGATGATGAAAGGGAAACCAATGAAACCAAAGCAAATATTCCCCCAAAGTACTCTGAACCATCAACTGACAAAAAGATAAACAGTGTCAATATATCAGAATATAGCCAGCCCCAACTCCTAAACAGTCTAAACTGAAGAGTTACAATCTGCGAAGACTATCATTGCTTCATTCTATCAGTGCTACACAGGACCCTGTCACACTTGGCTTTCCTCATCTCCATTCCTTTACAATAATCCATCATCTCTTATCCAAAACTAGATTAAAAAGAAAAGTAACAGGGGCGCCTGGGTGGCTCAGTCGTTAAGCGTCTGCTTTCGGCTCAGGTCATGATCCCAGGGTCCTGGGATCGAGCCCCACATCGGGCTCCCTACTCCGCGGGGGGCCTACTTCTCCCTCTCCCACTCCCCCTGCTTGTGATCCCTCTCTCGCTGTGTCTCTCTCTGTCAAATAAATAAAGATCTTAAAAAAAAAAAAGGGGGGGAGTTTTTTTTTTTTTAAAAAAAGAAAAGTAATAGCAAAAAACAACAAAAAAACCCCACTAAAACCAAAAATCAAATTTAACAGTCATAGGTAAAAATGGATAATATTTTAAAAATCAACTGCATTTCTAGAAACTAGCAACAAGAAATCTGAAATGAAATTAAGAAAATTATGCTCATAATAGTATCAAAAAGAAAATATTTAAGAATAAACTTAACAGAAGAATCGAAAGTTCTGTACAATGTGCACTATAAAACTATGCTTAGAAAAAATAAGACCCAAATAAATGGAAAGCTATATATATATATATATATTCATGGATTGGAAGATTCAATATGGTTAAAATGTCAATTCTCCCCAAGCTGATTTACATTTGATGTACTCCCAATCAACTCCCAGTCTCAGGCTTTTTTTTTGGTTTGTTTGTTTTTTTCCAAAAATTGACATGATCATTAAATATGTATGGAATTCAAACGATGCAGAATAGCCAAAGTAATTTTGAAAAGAACAAAATCGGACAACTTAAATGACTCTATTTCAAGACTTACTTTAAAAATACAGTAAAAAAAAAAAAAAGATACAGTAATCAACGTCTTATTATATTGGCTTAAGGGTGGACATATTGATCAATGGAGCAGAACTGGAAAAGAATCGCAGATATATGGTTATACAGTCTTTTCAACAGAAGGTCTTGGATAGTCATACTGGAAGAAAAAAACCTTATTTCCTACCATATACAAAAATTAACTTAAAATGTATCACAGACCCTAACGGAAGTATCAAAATATGAAACTCCTAGAAGAAAACACAAACCTTAGTGAATTTGGTTAAATAAGATTTTTTCAGTATGAAGTAAAAAATCTGCAAAATATTTTTAAAATAAGTTGGACTTCATCAAAATTAAAAGTTTCCATTCTTCTAAATGCTACTAAGAAAAAAAGGCAAGTTAAGACCAGGAGAACATACTTACAAAATATATGAACCTTATAAAAGATTTATCCAGAATATCTAAAGAACTCTTAAAATCCCAATAAAAAGAATAATCCTATCAAACACTGGGCACAGAGTTCTGAACCAAAGTAGAGAGATACAGATGGCAAATAAACACATTAAAAGATGCTTGAAATTATTTCAAAAAATGCAAACTAAAACCACAACTAGATACTACTACACACACACTAGATTATCTACAATTAAAAAGACTAACACCACCAAGTGTTGCTGAGATGTAAAGCAAACTTTCTCACATTGCTGCTGACATGAGTGCAAATGGGACAGCTACTTTAGAAAACATTTTGGCAGTTTCTCATAAAGTTAAATATACATAGGAGCCAGCAATTCTACTGCTTGGTATTTACCCCAAAGATATGAAAATGTATGTCCCCACAAAGACTTGTTTCATATAAATATTCACAGTAGCTTTATTCGTGACAGTTAAATACATGCCATCAATCGGCGAAGAGGTAAACAAAGTGCAGGAAATCCACATAAGGAAATACTATCCAAAAAAGGAACAAACTTCAGATACATGCAATAACATGGATGAATCATAAAAAACTACATACTGTAGGATTCCAGTTTATGAAATTCTAGAAAGGGTGAAACTAAAGCGGATCAATGGTTGCCAGGGCAAGTGGGGCAGGGAGCGGGGATTGAACGCAAGGGGAACAAGTAAATTTTTAGAAGGATGGGAATATTCCCTATCATGATTATAGTGGTGATTACACAAGCATATATATTTATGGAAACTCATCAAATTCAACACTTAAAATGGACAGATTTCAATACATTCAAATGATGTTGGCCAGAAAAAAAAAAAAAGAGATTCCATATTCTCTTTATGTGAAACAGAGCTGTCTCCTTTAGTCTGCACAATAACCCTACAAAGCAGGCCATGGGAAATACGTATTTTTTGACTTACCGATGAAACTCAAAATGATCTAGCTTGATCCATGCATTTTATATACTACTACCATCAATTTTTCTGAAGAAGAAAGTGATATTTAGAAAGGTTCGATGACTCATGTCATCCAAATTCTGAATCTTAGGGCACTGTCCTTTCTAGTTAACCTCACTTCTGCAGACATCACATCACTGGATTGTCCCAGGAACCCCCGGACATGCTAGGTTATATATTTATTATCTCTGATACAGATGAGACAATATGAGGAAGACCTATGAGGAAGGTCAATTTTGCTACATTAATTCCCTCATTACAAAATTATGCTATATCGTAACTAGCTATTATGCCAGTATCATGACTGGATTGATTAACCAAATAAAACAATATAATTTAAAATAGGAAGTATGGTAAGAGCTATGTTTAAATTAACTCAAAGAAACAGTTAATTGTGGAATACTCAAGATACAGTCTGTATATTGGAAGTTTTTTTGAGAGTCCTATTTTTTTATTAATATTTAATAAAGTGAAACTTTGAACTGCTCAGTAAGAAATGCCTGGATTTCTACTTACTAAGTTCTATATAACCTACACATTGAGAGTACAATTTACTGTAGGATATCTGACAACTCCAATCTAAGTCATGACCTTTCAATATAATTTTCTCCAGTAAATTAAATTTAGGATTTTCTAGTAAATCCATTTATTCTCACCAAAGAAATAAATTTATAACCGCTGACTTCTATGTCATAAAAGACATTGATAACGTACTGTGAAATTTAAATAACCAGACATGTTGATATTTTCTGGCTAGTTAAATTTTACATGCAAATATCATAACTGCATCAAATATTTATTAAGTGGCAATCATAGTCAAGAAACTATGAGAGGCCTTCAGGCTCAGAGTCTTAGAACAGTTATTACGCAGTTAAAAAAATTAAACAGTAAAACTAGCTTGCACTCTTATGTAACAAAATGTTATTAACTAAACAAGTTTTCTTAGTAAAAGATCACTAGATGAGGAGTCAAAGTTAGGAAATTCGAACTATAAAATTTACTCCCCGATCTGAAAGAAATAATATAACGTCTTTGTGGGGCGCCTGGGTGGCTCAGTTGCTTAAGCATCCAATTTCGGCTCAGATCATGATCTTGGGTTGTGAGATCCAGCCCCTCATCAGGCTCCATGCTGGGTGTGGAGCTTGCTTAAGATTCTCTCTCTCCCCTTCTGCCTCTCTCTCTCACAAAAAAAGAAGAAGAAGAAAAAGAAGTCTTTGTACCTATATTTGCTTAGTTTTAAAATATAAGCATTTGCACCCCATGCTTTCTATTTATATCTTAGAGATAACAAGGTGATCAGTGTGTGAATCAAGTTCCAACCACATAAACTGGAAATGCATTAGCGTCCCAACATTCAAAAAGGATATGTTTAGATTATTAAGCTGTTTGAATGTTAAGATAAAATACTAAAATGTAAATTTCATTGGCTGATGTTATAATGTTTTCATAATATATATTATTCTCAAGTACATGAACTGGTAAGGCTGTCACTCAAGAATCTGTACCATCAATAAAGCATAAACTCTAATGAAAAACAGCCTTAATACCTTTATACATGTAACAAAGAGCAATCAAGTCAAACTGATTGTGTCTACTTCTTTCAGGGGCTCAGAATAGAAAAAAAAAAGACTTACCTTTGCCTGCAGGCTGAGGTACTGCAAATCCAGGCAATAAAAAGGGTGCCCCTGTGGTAATACCAGCTGGTTTTAGTTCACTGACACCGTATGTTGTTAGGGAAGTTATCAGATTAACCAGATCTTTCAAGGCATCTTTGGATTCTGCTTCTTTTGCTTGTTCCAATCTAGGAAGAGTATGGTTTAGTAAATATTTTTTCTCTTTTGTTGTACTCTCAAATTTAATACAGAAAGAAATTTTCAATTTGTATATGCAGTAAGTAAATGTATAAAGTACTCCAAGAAGTTTCTTTGTACTATTTTTCCTTATATAAAAACATACTATTTTTTTTAAATCTACAAATTTTATTATAAGACATTACACCATAATGAAAGAAAATTATAATAGGCTAAGACCTCACAAATAAGTGCTGATTTTGCATTTAACAATGTTATTTTAGGTAGATCACTAATCTTTGGTAGAAAGTATCTATAAAACAAAAGAATTACATTAAATGTCTCTTTTTTTTTTTTTTAAGATTATTTATTTATTTATTTATTTGACAGAGAGAGAGAGAGAGACAGTGAGAGCAGGAACACAAGCAAGGGGAATGGGAGAGGGAGAAGCAGGCTTCCTGCTGAGCACGGAGCCCGATGTGGGGCTTGATCCCAGGACCCTGGGATCATGACCTGAGCCGAAAACAGACACTTAACAACTGAGCCACCCAGGCGCCCCACACTAAATGTCTCTTAAGTTCCCTAAAACTCTAAGATTATAAAGTTTCACTGTTTACAACTAAAAACCTTATTAACCATTTCTTTCTGAAGACATTTTTTCTGTTAACAATTTTTAAAAATGAATTTCTTGGAAAGAGTTCTAAGTCTTTATCTGTATCTCATTAATTAATTCAGATACTCTCATTAGAATACATTTAAATAAAGTTCTGAAGAGTCTAACAATTTTTTAAAACAATATTTCTTTAAAAGAAACATTTGGAGTCATTATGGAATTATCTTTTGACTGTGGCTTGAGAACACAAAATGGGGTGCAAAAACTCTTGAAGAGTAAGATTTATTGGGGCTTCCTCCCTAAAAGAACTAATTATTCTCATTAAAATAAAGCTGAAGAATGCACTAAAGTAGAAAAAAGTATGTTTAACCTCACAACTAAGACACTTTTTAATATTCTGATATGGTTTATAAACTTGCCTTTTTTTATTGTAAAAAGTTTGGTCTTAATAATAGTTATTTTTATACCATATACAGAATTTTATAACCTGTTTTTTCCATTTACCAGTGTTAACACAAATGCTTCTCCTTTTAATATAAAATCCTTATAGATATTCTTTCAATGGTCATGGAGAGCCAACCACAGATTTGGGGAGAGGGAGGTGGGACAGCCAGTAGAAATCAGATTATAGGAGTACTAATACACATAAAATTTTGTCTACATTTAGGATTATATTTTTAGGATTAATAACCATAAGTGAAATTATCATGTCAAAGTGTATCAACATTTTTGAGGCTCTTGATTGTATCTGATCAACCTGCATTCTCAAAGGATTACACCAATTAACAGCCCCCTAGTAATGTGAAATGCTTACTTCATCAACTTTTATGTCCTCCTTTGTAAACTAAGATATATATGCAAAATTGTATTCTGGGGAGTTGCTTAGCAGTAGTGGCAACTAGGTTAAATGCTGTTAGAAATAAGGAGTTTACAAAATAGTGCTGGTTTACAACAGATCAAATGATTTAAAAGTAAGTAATGGGCCAGAAACAACTAGTGAGACATAAGTAGTTTCTTCCTAATAAATTTGCAACCAGCCATTTCCCCAGGATACACATAAAACATTTGGGATGGGAAAGGGGGGCTTGTGAAACATTTTGTTTTATATATACATTTGTAAGGTCTCATTCAATCTACATAATTATTCTTGTTATTAACTACATTAATAAAGCACTGGTATCATAGGAAATCCCAAAAATATAATTAAGCACGAGTTTACACTTTAGGAAGATGTTAATTAGTTCATCTAAGCTCTTCTCCCTCAGCTACTGAAGAACAGATTTACTTCCACACCTAACCATGGACTCCACCACGTTTGTAGCCTGCATTTGTGAGCTTAAACTCACTTTTTATACTCTGTTGACAAGAATAAAAAGAACTGATTAAAGCCAAAGGGATAAAGTATACATTGAGTAAGTGATTAATTCCCTTTTTTGCATGGCCCCAAACCACGTTGTTTCCATTGACAAAGACTGAATAGACATTTAAAATATATTCTTAAATTGTGGGGTTTTACCTAAGCAAGAGATCACAAAGGAAATTATATCCTTGCCATATCCGAAAATCATCCAAAAGAGTTTGGGAAACATCACTCGAATCTTTGAGGAAACAAGAAAGCCCAGCAAACATTTCAACAATTTCTAGGGGAGACAGGTCATCTGATTGCTGCATATTCTGAACACATGTAGATAAACATTCTTTTTCTGCAAAAATTAAGAAATAAATATGTATTATTTATGTCAATTGCTTAAGAAAATTTTTATTCTTAAACCAGCATTTAATGAAATATTAAATTTTAATGTATCTATAAAATACTGTAAGATAAATGTTACACATTCTCAAGTAAATATAAGATTCAAATTCACTGGAAAAGCTCTGCCTCTAAGTACTAAACAAAGGGTAATACAAGAAATGTTGAAAAATATTTGACATTTATTATAGTTTTTATATCATACTTGGATGTTTTTCATTAAACAAAATGATTGCTTGCTGCCAAACGATATTTTTGATCTTTTATGTTAGGATAGTGAAAGGATGGGAAAAAGAAAACCCATCTTCAAAGTTTAAAAAGAAAAATCCAATCATTAGTTTAAAAGCACAAATTAGAGTGAATATGGACCAATGAGATACAGAAATACTTCAGGAAAGAAAATTTTTTAAATTACGTTTGCACTGTGTATTACTCATTTAAAGCATAGTTATACCTTCTCACTGACTTTGGCGATTAAAATCTTTTCAAAAAAGATTTTCTCTCAGCCACCTGCAGGCACATCTGCAGGCCTAGTCCAGCCTCCCAGTCAGAGAGACGCTGAGCCTGGACCCTCGAGCAGGCTGTCACACACTCCTCACCTACAGAAGCTTTCCCAGCACAGCCAGGGTTTTGAGCCTTGTGGAGAGGTGCTGGGGGGATGTGACGTGTGTCACAGAAGCCCTCACACAGCTGGGCAGGCACTAGGGTGTGAATATAACTCATTTGTCCTTGTAGCCCCTTCTGATCTTTTAGTTAGAGCAAATTTTCCACAGAACACTCATAACTTCGTAAAAGCATGGAGGAGTATGGTTCGAACAAACGCAGGTTGACTCATGAATCATGAACAAATTTAAGAATAGAAATGGGGTTCTGAATGAAGCATAACTCACTATGATTTATTAGTTGTTCCATGAAATAAAATAGAGTGTAAACTCTCAAAAAAAAAAAAAAGATTTTTCTCTCTCTTATCTTTAAAGAAATTTGTCTAAAGACACCCAATGTCACATAACAAAAGCTAAGGAGATTTAACATGGGAATGTAGGCAAGAACCATTTAATGACTGACTGATGTTAGGTGAGTAAACAAACAATTGTACTAGAAATTATTTTGTAAGATTTTCAGGAAAAAATATATGAGAAGTAAACTATATGAGCTACTACACTGTCTCCTATTAAGACATTTTAAAGGGTAGCTGACACTTACATAGGAGTTAAATAGAATGCACAATTTCTCCTTACTGATGATAAAGAATCTACCTTATTTCATTTATGCCCATTGGACAGACACTTATCTACTTATGAAATACCTTCAGAAAATCTTTAAACTATAGCATCTCAAAAAAATTTATTTTTTCAGTAGAAGAGTAGGGAAGAACAGGCTACGACACCAAACTTAAATTATGATTAAACATTTACATGACAATGAAATTACTTCAACTCTTGTAGATATCCATTGTTTGGAACATATAAAAATTTCTTACATTTGAAATGTCTCACAAATAAAAATTTTTTTTTTCATCTGGCAAGTATCATTTTTAACTTAAAATAGAATCTTTAGATAATTGAGAGATAAAAAGCAGTCTGTCGTCATATGAGGAAGAGAAAATTGAAAGAAACTTAGAGCACCAAAAATGAACATAAAGAAATATTCACCATGAATATACTTTACTACATTGACACTAAGACCATGACGGGATATGGTCATAAGGACTTCTCCAGCACTCTTCCTCCAAGGCAGGTTGTAGGGAGGGCACCAAGAGGTTATTGCACTGAATAAAAGCTGGAGATCATCTTTTTGAGCCAGCTCCTCCGCCGGAGAAACAAAACTGCAGAGTTTCACTAAGATCTAAAAAACAAAACAAATGTGTATTTAAATAAATGAATGGTTGGGTAAAGGGAGGAGCTAGAAGAGGACTAGATCTGGTTATTAAAAACTCTGAAAGTCCAGGATTAGTATTACGTGATATCATTAAAGCCACAATGATGGGTGCTCTAACTTAGGCAACGTTAAAAAAAAAAACACCTATAATTACAAGTGTGTTAAAGACCGTAAGCCAGACCTACTTTTATCAGCTTATTTAAAAACAAAAAACAAAAGAAAAAAAACCAACTCTGTTTACTATCCTGTCTTCTCTGTGGTATTTTTGCATACTGACTCTGAAATGGAATAAATCAACAGTAACTTTCAAGGTCAACATTTTGGTTTTCTAATTTGGTTCTTTAATTCTTAGATTGTCATAGATGAGATGCAATTTTCTTCTCTAAAAAGGACAGTTTTAAGGAGGTGAGAAAGTAAAAACAGGTCTTGAAAAGTGTTTCGGAATTGTTCCAATTTCTATACAAGTAGAAGGGGATATCACAATAATAAAATCATCTTAATTCAGAGGTATCTTTCAGTTAAGCCTAGTAGCCAAGTATCTTCTAAGGCTTAGCTTTCAAAGAAGATTCAAAACTTCTTAAACTTTGGAATGAGAACTTATTTAACTATGATTTGTAGAATACACATTACACAAGTACTCAAAGCACTAAGAGCCACTATTTGCAGAATTCAGCCATGGTTTCTGCCCTCGATGGATTTTTTTTCTTCTAATCTTGACTCAGCGTCAGGAGAAGTTAACTTTTCTTCTTCTTGCTCAAATTCTTTTCTAAATATTTAAAAATATATGTAATAATGAATAAAGTAAGTATAATTTATGTAAATTTTATTCTCTTGAAAGATAAGTGCTTCATGAAATTCGAGTATTTCAGTATCTGTGGGGAAACTGCTAAATATAAAAAAAGTATTTAAAATATGTTTTGTCTAAGAAAGATAGGTTTTACTTTCCCTATTACCTTCAATGCAAAAATTTACTTAAATAGAAGGGCTTTCTAATTCATAGCTGCCAAGTATGAGGAACGGGGGGAAAAAAAAAGGACCAAGAATTCAGAGAAATAAGATATTTACAAAATTGGTAAATACAGGTATTCGTCCCCAACAGACACACACAGAAATGCCTGGAGAAACTGTTGGATACTGACTTAATACATGTAATAGGTATTATCTTTTCCCATATGTGTCAAATGCAACAAAAAAGATAATTTGAAAAAAAGATCATCAACTGCAGCAAAAATATCTATCCTCGGAAACGTGTATTATCAATTATACCTTTCACTGGTTCTCATTGGATGTCATTGCTCTAATTTGTAACATAAAAACAAACCCGAAAATAAAATACTTTTTTCCAAATCAAATCTTTGTTCTCAAAAATGAACTGGATTTAATTCCCTAAATTTGTTGATTCTTAAAATAACTAGTTCTTAATCTTTAAAGGCAAAAGGATTCTCAGAAATAATCTCATGTAATCCTTTCATTTTATAGAATAAAAAACCAAAGAGTCTATATCTCATTCCTCTTCTCCCATACACTATTAAGTCTAGCCAAGTGTGGCAGAAAAATAACTGGCCACATCAACACAACAACAACAAAAAATCCCACAAAACAAACAAACAGAACAACACAATGAATGCCTACATGAAGCAGTACCAATGCTAAGGTCCCAGGAAACCATCTGTCACGTAACATAAACATATGGATTTCAACTTTCATAAACAATATGTGCCCTGAAAACATTTAGTAAGTCTGTCTCCATTGGCATTCTAGACAAAATGGCGACCACAGTGTCCAGCCTGTAAGGAGAAACTGAAACGAGGAAGTGAGGCTAAAGGAACCCTGGATTAGGAGGTGGGAAGAGCCAGGCCCCCACCCCTGCCACACAACTGCTGTGGATCACAGCCTCAGCTATTAGTTTCTGTAACTTTAAATGGGGAGTTTCATTCAAATTCTCTTTGAAGTTCCTTTTGGCCTTAACATTCAATGGTTCCAATACGCTGAAATGAATCCCACATTCATTTGGAAACATCCACTGCATTCAGATACAGAAAACATTTTTTTTTTTTAATAAAGTTTCAGAAGAAATCTTTGCTATACTTATTTAGCATTAAATACATAAAATTCAGCTTCCATTTATTGCCTAAGGTATTAATTAGCTCTTTAGAAAAGCTTTATTGAAATAGGGTTACTAGTCTAATAAGCAAAGAATAACCCGCCACATTCATTAGCAATGTCTTAAAGCAGCTTTAATTCCTATGGGATTTACTCCTTTGTTTATTCCCATTGCTTTTCTCATCCAATCTAATTCAGGACTCAGATAAACATAAATTCTAATCCTATTTCTGCCATTTGCTCTCATCATCATTTTGTGGAAAAACAAAACCTCTAAAGTCATGGGTTGTCTTCCAAATTGTATGAGATAATGGAGGCTACCTAACCACTAGCAAAAAGTTATCTAAGAAATCCAGTGTTCAACAAATATTTGTTGAATTAGTACTTTATTGATAATCCTGTCTTTTCTTTTTTTTTTTTTTAAGATTTTATTTATTTATTTGAGAGAGAGAGAGAGAGCATGAGTGGGGGGAGAGGCAGAGGGAGAAGCAGGCTCCGCACTGAGCAGGGAGCCCGACCTGGAGCTCAACCCCAGGACTCTGGGATCACCACCTGAGCTGAAGGAAGACGCTTAACCAACTGAGCCACCCAGGCGCCCCATGTCTCTTCCTTTCTAAAACTACCTTAGTCTCCCTCTCTCCTGTCCCTTCATTGCTCACACCTCCACAAAGCTCTGCAGCAAAGACCCCATTACTACGAGGTGCAATCATCACCTGTACCCAGCTCTACCTTATCCCCTGCAGATCCGCTGTCCTCTCTGCCACTCTGACAACAGCGGCATTGGTGGTGGCAAGAGCAGCAATCACAGGGACTTTCAGGTCATGTCTACCACACCCAGGACAGAGAACCATCGCCTTGTATATTATTCCACTTAAGCCTCACAAAAATCCTTTAGGTAGCTATCGTTATCCTTATTTCAGAGGTAAGAAATCTGCATCTTAAGTTACATAATTCCAGTGACCTGAATTTAAACAGGTGTGGTTTCTTTTTGTTTTTTTTTTAATGGAGGTGGAAACATGTAACACAAAATTTATCATCTTAATCATTTTTAAGTATAGAGTGGTGTTCATTACATGCACGTTGCTGCACAACAGATCTCTAGAATATTTTCATCTTGCAAAACTGAAACTCTATACCCACTGAACAACAATTCCTTGTTCGCCACCCTCCAGATCCTGGGAACCACCACTCTACTTGCTAAGAGTTTTACCACGTTGCAGTCACATAAGTAAAATGATGCAGTCCTCTTGTGTCAAACGTGGTTTTTTAAATACTCTATTAGTCCCATGGACGAACCATATTCCACATGTGTGTACTTTGTTTTGAAAATTTTCTCCCAAGGAAAGGTATCAAAATGATGGCAGTATTTCCAGGCTAACTAACAAAGATCTATTTAAACCTTGGTTAACTGCTAATGCTATTAAAAGACAGCAGCAACAGTGGTGAAGAAGGACTTCACAAGCAGGGAGCAGAGGAGGTGGCAGAAGCCACTAAAATAAACTGCCTTTTACAAGTAAAATATTTATAGGCTAGGAATTTCCTGTATTTAGAGCAACAAACAGAATTTCTTCATATTTTAAGAAATATTGCCCCAAATTTAATGATTGTCAACAGAAGTTCTTTCTTGCTTAGTTCATTTAGAGATGTTACTGCTTTATCAAAGGTAACCTTAATAGTTGAATTTGTCCAGAGAAATAAACTTGTTAATGCCTCACTCCATTACTCCTTAAAATAAGTGTTCAGATTCAAGAAATGTGACAATTATATGAGATAAAGTCAATAAAAAAGAGCATGGAAGCGGTGCCTGGGTGGCTCAGTTGGTTAAGTGTCTGCACTTGGCTCAGGTCATGATCCCAGGGTCCTGGAATCTAGCCCCGTGTCAGGCTCACTGCTCCTCTCTCTCTACATCTGCCTCTCTTCCAGCTTGTGTGCTCTTTCTCTCTCGCTGTCAAATAAATAAAATCTTAAAAAAAAAAAAAAAAAAGAGCATAGAATACTATAGAAAATGGAATAGGCAGAACATCTCTTTAAGGAGTGCACCTGTTTCACTTTAAATAGACTGGTATTGATGGGCAGACAAATAGCACCTTCCATACCTGTACAAAAACTTTCTGGAGTAGTCCACGACGTTCTGCTAGAGGTAGCTCATTCTGTGCACCTCCAACGGCCTCAGGCACATGTGGAAGGTCAAAAAACAGATACAAACATTTAACCAGGGTGGAAGGCACTGACATCGTTGTCATGCAGTCCACGGTTTTCTGGAAAACAAACCGATAAATAAGTGAACAGGTAGATAGATATAACTGTAACTGGTACAGCTAAGGAAGTTCACAAATTTTAGGCCAGAAGTTAAATCACTAACTCACAAATTTTAAGCCAGAAAATTATATATCAAAGTAACTTTTTAAATGCCTGAAAAATTTTAGAAAATTACTCCACACTGACAAATACTCATTTTCCATTTGAACAACTTTGCTTTAATCCAACATTGAGATGTGTTTGTTATTTATTAAATTTGCTATTTATTTATTAAGAGGAATCATGTTTCAAAGAACATAAGCTTTGTGATTTAGAAAAAAGAAACATAACCATAAACTTGGGCAAACTAATTTTGCTGGACCTCACTTTCTTCTCCTATAAAACAGATATAATGCCACATAGGTCTTAGAGTTAATATAAGCATTATATAACAAATGCAAGATATATTAAGCATTAAATTACATGTTAATAGTTGCTTGACTATCACTTTTATTCTTATTATTCGTTCTTGGGGCTGGAAGGACACTTGAGGGATATAGCCATCACTGACACACAAAAAATCTCTATCATTTTCAACAATTTCTAAAGGAAGAAATTCCACCTTCTTATGGTGAATCTTCCAGTATTCTTAAGAAGTATGCTATAATAATTGCCAAATTTTCTTTTGGTGCAGTTTGGAACAAAAAGTTTTACCACACTGGAGATCAAGAGGTTGGCATCATCTGTATTTAGTTTATTAGCTTTTTCATTAAGCAATTTTTGAATGCGTAGGGTATGTCTGGCAGTGTGCTAGAAACGGGGCATGCAGCGACAAAGCACCCCTGCCCTTCAGAAGACTGTAGTCTACTAGCAGAAGCAGGTTCAACTATTTATTTTAGATTAAAGAGATTTAATCTCTTAAGTGTAGCAATGATAGTACACACAGGCTAATCTAGAAGGGAATGATCAACACTGCCAGGAATGGAATGGAGAAGGATAGGAATTAAAGACGGGAAAGATCACCTGGAAGACACATAGGCAGTATGTTTCAGGAACCTGAGTCCAAAACTGTTAATTCCTGAAAAGCCACAGTAATAATGTCTAATCTTTAATAAGTGTTAAATATAAAACAGGCATAAGGCTAAGCATTTTAATTATCTTATCTATTATCCTCCATCAACCCTACAAGGTAGACTCTATTATTGTATGATCCTGACCTCACACATGAAGCAGTGGAAGCTCATCACTGACATAACCTGCCTTAGGTGAGAGAGCTGGTTCCATGGTCCCCAAGTGGGAATGTCTGATGACCTATGTATGCATATGCTCTCCCATTCTGGTTTGACTTTTATTTTGCTGGCACTGGAGAACCACTGAAGTGTTATAAACAAAGGAGCAACAGAACCAGATTTCAGAAAATTAGCTGGTGGTAGTCTAGACCTAAATTAGATATGAAGAGCAAGAAAGCCAGGGTAATTAGGAAACTAATACAGAAAACCGTATGAGAGCTGGGGCCTGAACTAATGCAATAGCAGGGTGATAAGCCTAAAGAACAATCCCTTGCAAACAAACAAAAAAGAACAATCCCTTGCATGATCTGGTCCCTTTCTACACATCCAGCATCATTTCCTGCCTCTAAATCAAAAACCCTTTGCTCTTCCCACTAAGATTATTTCTAGTTACCCCTTGTCTCTATATATCTGACATTCAATTTAAAGGTCTGCCCATGTCAGAAGCTTTAATTCCTCATCTATCCTCCCACCCTCACCTACAAAATTTTAACTCTCACATTCCACATTTCTATTTTCATAGCACTACACAGACCCCATGATTACATTTTATAATATTATCTTCATCTACTCCATGTCTGTCATCTACATGTTGATTTAGGACATGTTTTAGTCATCTCTGTACCTTACCGCTACCAACAGGAAATGGCAGGCAAAAAAAAGGCCAACTCAAAATATACAACATTGAATTTTCTTTTAAAATGTTTCTTTTTCGGGGTGCCTGGGTGGCTCAGTCAGTTAAACGTCAGCCTTCGGCTCAGGTCATGATCCCAGGGTCCTGGGATGGAGCCCCACATCGGGCTCCTTGCTCAGTGGGGAGCCTGCTTCTCCCTCTCCCACACCCCCTGCTTGTGTTCCCTTTCTCGCTGTGTCTCTCTCTGTCAAATAAATAAATAAAATCTTTAAAAAAAAATTTTTTTTTAAATAAAATGTTTCTTTTTCTAGTTAGGTTATTACTAGCTTTCCCTTTCCATTAGGCAAAATGGTATGATTTTTCATTTTCATTTTATAACTGATACACTAAAAGTATAACTTGGTATCCAAACTAGTAACTGGAAACATTTGTAATTTTTTCAAAAAGTGATTAGGTTTCTCCTGATTCTTTTCTTACACTTTTAAGGCAATCTGTCCATTTGTACACATTTAAGTTAATCCACATATATTGACTTTCTACATGTTAGGTATTTAGTAAGGACACACTTTCTGTTCACACCTGAGAAAGCATCTACAGAAAATACGAATAAAACTTAGAAATATTCTGGGGCGCCTGGGTGGCTAAGTCGGTTAAGCGTCTACCTTCAGCTCAGGTCATGATCTCAGGGTCCTGGGATGGAGCCCCAAGTCGCAGCTCCCTGCTCAGCGGGGTCTGCTTCTCCCTCTCCCTCTGTCCCTCACCCCCACTCATGCTCTCTCTCCCTCACTCTTTCAATATATAAAAATCTTAAAAAAAAAAAACTTAGAAATATTCCAATTAAAAATGATTATTTTATATGCTATTCTAAGCCAAACCAAATTTTGATACAGTAATATGGAGGCATTTATAGCTACCATCAACAGCAAATAGAATCGACATTTTGATGGTCTTCTGGTATGGTCACAGATACATGGAAACAGTGGGCCTCTTTAGGACTATCTGAAGGTTACTTGGGGTAAATTAACAGCTCTATTTGCCCAGGACTCAAGGGTTGTCTGGGATGTGGGGCTTCTGGGCTAAAATCTGGAAAGTCCCAGGTACATCAGAACAAGTTGGTCTGATTCCTTTTGTGATTTAAGAAAGAAACATACAAACCTAAACCAGCAAACAAAAAAGGGAAACAGATCATTCTAAGGGGAAAAAGTCCAAGTGCTACTACTTGAGGCTAGTGACTAGTGTCAGGATATGGTTACTAAGGAATATGCACTGTTTCTGCTGTGGCCTGTCACTGCAGTATGACTAGCGTCACAGACACCTCTGTCAGTCCCATTATTAAATGATGTGAGTTGTTTGAAAGCCCACTGTAATTTAGAGAGTGGCCATTCTCAAGACTGATACTAACTTCGATAGGTAATTCTACTCGGAACTGTAGAAGGTTGAATAAACTTTCATGCCCACAACATCACAGGCCAAAAATCAGGTATCCAAACAGCTCATCACTGAGTAGATGCAACACAGATCATGGCAGATGTTTAAAGGTGACTGGCGGCTGGGGGGGCGTGTGGGGGGGGGGCTTGTAAGCAATCTCCAGAATAAATCAAACGGGAAGGGAATATATATTATCCTGAAAATGTCAGTATTCCCCTATTTTCCATAAAAATTAGAAGAATTTAAAAATATTTTCCATGTCATTTACTCCTTATTAGCGAAGTGACCTGATGATTCTTCTAGGGTAAGTGCCCTAACATGGATCACAGACATGTTTGGTCTGGGCCAGATGGAGCCAGGGCTCAGGGCTACTCGCCTACAATCACAGAAGTCCAGCACTGTGCCCCACACATGTACGCAAGCTATCGTGTTCCACATGTATTATGACATGACAAAGATGGAAAACACTGTTCAAGTTAGGCATTTTCTCAGGTGTAAAATTTATAAAACAGAAACCTCCTCATAGAGATGTTGTAAGAAGCATGAAATGAAGTATAAGAAGCATTAGAAGAATATAATGATTATCATAAAACCTCATTTGGGAACGATGATAAATTTAACTTCACAAAATTCCAAGAGGATAAAAAAGAAGTCAAGTTATCAAACATAAAAACAAAGAACTCACCTGACCAGAGGATGCTAACAAATTAATTGTTGTCAGAAGCATCCAACCTCTACTGGCTTCTTCACTCTGATTGATTTCTAGGAACTGGACTATGGCCCGACTTGCAGCCTCTATAAAACCAAAGGAAAGCCATGAGGTGGGGGGATATCAGATATAAAGTGGTTCTTCTTTAAAGCCTGGCCAAAAAAATGATCATTTACTAAGCACGTGCTTTATATCAGCACAACTGCATGCTCTGTGTAAAATCTGTTAAAAAGAGCAATATTTTAATGGTATATCTAGGCCCTTACAGCATATTGTCACATCAATACAGAAGCGGAGAAGTCAACCTAAATATTTCAGGGACAGTTACGTCACGAGCTAGTCAGAAAGAGTCATGAGAAAGGTAAAATTTGAGCTCAACGTACCTGGAAAACAAAGATATGTTTGTCTAGGAAGTGGGAGGGAAGGCAGGGAACAGAGAGATTAAAAGCACAGTATTAAAACAAAAGTGTAAATAGAAGACTGAGCCTAATTAAGTTAAGATCAAGACAAAGAACTATAATAACACTGCATTAATATTCTACAATTTTGAGAATTAGAGTCCAGCATCAACAGTAGTGATAGAAAATCAAAGCCAATTTATGAAGAAGGTAATCCAAAGGCTGTTGACTCTCTGCGCAAGAGAAAGCAAGTGTAGTTTCTCAAGCAAAGTAGATGATGAAAGGGTCGTTCTAAGACTATGTAGTGGTGATGTGTAAGACAAACTGGAAGGGCAAAGACTCTGGTGGAGGTGACCCAAATGAGGAGCCGCCCCAGTGATATGCACGAGGGGGGACTTGAACAGCTGACAGTAGGAACAGTGAGTGTCAGGCACAGAATGACAGCGTTGGAGGAATCTATGAAGTAAATTTAGTTATGGTTTGAGAGGTAAGGGAAAATGGACAAATCCTGAACCATGTGCTTAATTTCATCAGCACAGAGCTCATCAATGTTTCTATCAATATATGAGATGAATTAAAGTGTCAAAAAATCTCTGAGAAACAAACTGAGGGTTCTAGAGGGGAGGGGGTGGGGGATGGGTTAGCCTGGTGATGGGTATTAAAGAGGACATGTACTGAATGGAGCATAGGGTGTTATACGCAAACAATGAATCATGGAACTCTACATCAAAAACTAATGATATAATGTATGGTGACTAACATAACATAATAAAATAAAATTTAAAAAAATAAAGTGTCAAAAAGTAAGTCCAATTTGTTCACTTATCAAAACCAACCTGATAAGTTGCTAATGTACACTTAATACACATCATAAAAATGCAAAATGTAGAATAAATAGATTTTAGGTTGCCTTCAAGGTATTTTTTCTTCCATTTAAGACAATCAAGATAAAAGTGTTTCATTAAATAATTGAATGAATACAAGACTTACATTGGATACTTTGCTGGGCATATTTCACCTTTACATAATTCCATTTGAAAGAGTATTTTAATAGGAAAAATTTTAAATAGCTTAATTTTACTAAGTCTTAACTGTGTAACAAACACTCTTTTAGGTACTTGAAGATTTAACTCATTTAATCTTTACAAGAACCTTATGAGTTATTTTCTATCATTATACCTGTTATAATAATACAAACTGAGAAACAGAGAGGATGAGTAATTTGCCTAGAGCCACACAGTCAGTGACAGAACTTGTATTCAAACCCAAGCTGTCTAGCCTGTAAGAGATAAAGATAGTGATTTAAAAAAAATTTTTTTACTGGAGAAGAGGGAAGCCAAAAGAATCCTGGTTTATTTCTAATATTTCAGTATCTTAAAAGTGTTGAAATTCTTGTATTCCTATTTTCACTGATTTATACCCTCTCACCCCTCTCTAGAAAATAAACATCATGGGAGCAGAATCCATGTCTGCCTTGTTCACTGCCAATCCCTGATATGAAGCACATCACTGGCACAAAGTGGGTAGTCAATACATATCTGTTAAATGAGTGAATAAGTCAAGCTAAAGAGGTCAAAGAAGGACATTTTGAGCTCAACTTGTTACAAACATCAAGAGTGTTTGGGGCGCCTGGGTGGCTCAGTTGTTAAGCGTCTGCCTTTGGCTCAGGTCATGATCCCAGGGTCCTGGGATCGAGTCCCACATCGGGCTCCCTGCTTGGCAGGAAGCCTGCTTCTCCCTCTCCCACTCCCCCTGCTTGTGTTCCTGCTGTCACTATCTCTCTGTCAAATAAATAAATTTTTAAAAATCTTAAAAAAAAAAAGTGTTTGTGTTTACTATGGATAACAGAGATTCCTGAAAGTTCTGAGAAGGGGAGTAATAATATAAAGAAAGCAATGTTTAAGGCTAGTTAAATTGTGAAGGTCTCAATAGAGAGGGGAGCAAACAAATAAAAGAATGTCACTGAGAAACATTCTTTAGCAATTGTGGCCTGAGATCATTAGTAAAAATTGATCTGTATATTTTTCTTGCAAACCTGTCATGGGCCAGGTTTTATTACATAAGCCCTCTTTCCTTAATAGGAATTAAATGCTCGTGTAATGAAGATGACTCCTTTCCAGTAAGTAAAATTCTCAAAGGCTGACATGCTGTGCTTTCATTTTCTAGGCTTCTGCACAAGTTAGGCAACTTTGGTGTTAAATTGTGCATTTCCAACTTTATAACTCAACATATTAAAAAACTACTTGCAGTCTTCAAGTTGATTATTCCATCATGAAATCAATGTAAAAAAATTCTATTTCATAACAACAACAAAAACATTGATTAGAAAATGAACTGGTCAATACCACCTATGCTTCTGACAGAGGACAAAAAGAAGAAAGATGCTGAAGAGACGAACAAAATTACCTTCCCGGTACGAAAGCTAGAGAGCTACAAATAAGACACATTCTGAGTGAACTGCAATGCCACCCATGTTTTTTAACATAATGTTATTGATGCTAAAAGGAAATTGGACAAATATGTCTCTTCTGTTACTCAATAACTGCTATTCAGTAAGTTGTCAATTATGAACAATGAATGCTAATGCTTACTTTGAGAACCAAAACACCAAAAATGTACTCTTGGCTTGCAACAGTTCTATTGACCTGAGCAACGGTGGGCATTTATACAAATGTGTGGTTACTCTTGTGTTGGCTGACAATGAATATTAAGGTATTCCTCAAGATAAGAAGAGACAAATAATAGATTTAAAAAAACCCTCAATGTTCTAATTGTTATTAAACATTACAACAGTTCAATGGATCACTGAGCTGATTAAATAATACACATGAAAATAAAGTTTGAAAAAGACCAAGATAGTGTAATTATTAACAGTATCTAACAACTTTACCAACTTAATAATAACCATCCTTTTTTGAGAAGAATGTGGAGAAGACCTCATTGACAAAGGAACTTTACATAACAAATGTATTCATAAGAACTATTTCACTCTCACCTACTTATTTCAGTATGCTGCCATTCAAAACACCTTAATGGGATCTCCCACTTCTTATTTTAAATGAGTCAAGAAGCTCACTGCAAAAGTCTTGAACATTCAGTGTAATCTTTAAAAAATTACGTATACTAGAAAGTAATTTTAAATTAAACCTCCACAAATTATAGTTTCTTAAAACTTTGAAAAACACTTCTAATAAAAAAAAAATTGCAGTAGGATCTTTCAATTTCACTAATATTTAACAAATACAAATTTAAATGATTTAACTGAAGGTTGTAAGAGTTAATGAAAGGAACATATTAACCCATACTGAGAGTTGCCAATCATTTGATTCAAGCTTTAGCTTTCACACTGCATTTCAATACATAAAGTTAACTGAAAAATACAGAAATGGAGTTAGTAGAGCTCATTATTAGATTAATATAAGGTAGACAATTTTAAAAGAAATTTAAAGACAGAATATAAGTGAATTCAGTTAGACAATATTCAGAACAATCAGAAGGCAAAATTTAGTTAGTGCAATACAATTTTTCCTTTGCATTTAAAGCACAGTCATTTTCAAACTTATGCAACAGGATGATAATGTGAAATGAATCCACAGTATTACATTCTTTTTTCATTAATGAAGAAACCAAGCCCTAAAAAACTCTTTCCCATCCCAAAAAACTTCCACAAGTTAGTCAGAAAAATAGTAGTACAACTCATAGCTTCCATGCTCTTTTTTCATTTGATAATATACAACCACACCTTGGGAATAAAATTACCTGAGGGTGTTGTGGCTTTGAAATCCTTGGAGGACAGCGGGGCACACTGTTTTTCTGTTTAAAAAAAGAGGCTGGGTTGTCTACTTGGGGATTCAGTACATGACACTAATCCCACCACAGATGCTGTGTAAGACACCAATTGTGGCAAGCATCCCCCAGTTTCTCCATCACCAGGCTGCCGCCCACTGGGGAATCACACCACTGTATTTAACAGCAGCATTTATCACACACTGATGTCATTAACAATAAACTGAAGATACTACTTTTACATGGGTGGAGATTTTTTGCTTCCATGACATACACAGACCACATGCCCTTAGCACTAAGCAGCCTGCATAGTCCAACTTAATAAATAACTATAAGAGGTAGGAAAAAGTCTTAAGCTATACTCTGCACACAATATGGCCACAAAATTATAAATCTTCTCAAATTAGTTGAGGGCCACTACATATTTTTAACAAAAGCCACATGGAAGCAATAACCAAGAGAGAATTATGGGAGACAGAGAGAAAACGAGAACTGTCAAACTGCCCTCATATATTACACATCAGTCCTTGTATCCATTTTGCATGTTTCCATTTTTACTAACTTCTGATGGATGGATTCAAAATAACAGAATTGCAGATAAGCATATCTTCCTACTGAGAGAACTACAATCCATATTACAAGTGATCTGATAAAAAGACTTGATATGTGAGTGGTAATTAGGTAACAAACAAAATAACAAGTACTTCACACCAAATTCAGAGGAGTCCTGAAAATATAACCTTGCTGTGATGCACAACAAATACAGACAACTTTCAAATGAATCACAGAGGGCTCAATTTCTGGAGAAAAATTATGTGCATATAAATTACAGCAAAATTACTTTCAATGATAACTTCCTGTGAAATAAAAGGTCATGTAAGGTATCAAAAGTAGCCAAATTCATAGAAACAAAAAGTAGAATGATGCCAAGGGCTGGGAGAAGGAGGAGATGGGGAGTTGCTGTTCAATGAGTATAAAGTTACAGTTATACAAGATAAAAAAGGTCAGGAGATCTACTGTAAGACACTGCGCTTAGAGCAAACTGTACAATACACTTAAAATCAATCAGTCAATCACAAAATGAAAATGGGATATACAAGAGGTAAGATGATTCAGGGGCACCTGGCTGGTTCAAATGGTTAAGCAGTGGACTCTTGATTTCAGCTCAGACCGTGATCTCAGGGTCCTAGGATCAAGCTCCGGACTGGGCTCACATTGGGCTCCAAGCTCAGCGCAGAGTCGGCTTTCCCTTCTGCCCCTCCCCCCCACCTCAGGCTCTCTCTCTCTCTCTCTCAAATAAAATCTTAAAAAGAAAAAAGATGATTCAGAATGTACCTAGGGATCTTGAAAATTTACTAGAAAAATCAAAAGATCAAAAAATCTCCATCAAAGTATCTTTAAGACTTTTATTTATTTATTTGAGAGAGAGAAGGAGAGAGAGTGTGCATGAGCAGGGGCGGGGTCAGAAGGAGAGGGAGAAGCAGACTCCCCTCTGAGAAGGGAGCCCAACGCAGGGCTCCACCCCAGGACCCTGAGATCATGACCTGAGCTAAAGGCAGCCGCTTAAATGAGTGTGCCACCCAGGCACCCCTCCATCCAAGTTTGATAACAAAACTGACCAAAAGAAACTTCCAATGTTAAAAACTAAAAATAAAAGAATAAGAATTCCCATAGCCAGGGGTCTTTAAGACTGACGAAGGAGATACTCCAAAATTATGCTTTTCTCTCTTAAACACCAGTAAGTCTAGCTTTTCTAACACTACTCCAATTCTCAAAGCATTTAAAAAAAATAAACAACCAAACAGAGAAATCCTCTATCAAAAATCAGTAAAGATTTTTTGAGCACCTCATCTGTGACAAGTAGTCCTCTAGGTGATACAGGGGTGAACACAAGAGACAATAAAATTAAGTAAACGAGATACTTTCAGATGACAAAGCTCTATAGGAAGTATTTAAGGTGACTGAACAAAATACTCACTGGTGTGGGGATAGAGGATAAAGGATCTATTTGAGATGATCAGGAAAGGTTTCTCTTGTGGAGGTAATATCTACAAAACTTGAATTTCAATTCAGTGGATTCTGAGGTTAATAAATTTCAAAAAATTTTAAAACTAAAAATTGTATGGAATTACATGATCTGGAAAAATATATCTTAAAAAGACCCGGAAATCAAGAAGTCACCAATGGAAGAGGGGCTCAGGGGGCTCTATGTACTACATTTGCAACTGCTGGTGAGTCTAGAATTATTTCAACATAAAAAGTTAAAGGAAAAACTTGTGTAACTATTACTGTATTTAACAATAAGACATCCTGTACTCCATTTAAGATACTATTCATTTTGTCGAAAAACCTACCCTATCTATGTAAAATCATAAGAGGATTTAGGAAAACAAATCTCTAGTGCAGAAAAGCGTTTTTCTACAAACATGCAGATTAGGTATTTAAAAAGACAGCAACAGAAAACCAAGTATAAATACAGTTTGGGGAATATTTTATTCTAATCTAGGGATATCACTCGAGAAAGAAAATTCAATGACAGGAGTCAGTATAGAACAGAGAAATTTCCCTTCATGTTACCTGTTTAAAATAGCTAAAAAGGCATAAAACACACAAATCTTATATTTAAGAGCAACTTCTCTGTTCTACAGAAATAACTAAATCAGGAAAGACAAAAAGGATGGAGTCCCACTGTGCATGGAGAAAGGAGAAGACAGGGGTGGGAGGTTACCTTAAACCATCTTACCACCTTTCACTGAACTTGCTTTAAGGACTGCAAGTATAATTAAAATCATCTCACTTTAAAATCCATACATCAATTAATATAATGTACTGCTTCTGAATAAGAGATTTAGTCCCTCGATCCAAAAATATTTTAATGGCTGTTGCTCCAAAGACCCCATAACGGGCTCCGGTTAAAGATGGAAGGTTGTGCACGTGCATTTACCTCTGCTTTCTCCTGAAGTCCCACGGCTATGAACTGAATTGTGCCCCTCTCCCTCAAATTCCTCTGTTGAAGCACTAACTCTTAATGCAATGGTATCAGAGATGGAGCCTTTGAGAGATAATTAGGGTTCCGATGCAATCATGACGGTGGGAGTCCTCATGAGGAGATTAATGCCCTTATAAGAAGAGACACCTGAACTCTCTCTTCCTCCTCCAGGGGAGGCCACATTGAGAAGGTGCCATTTGCAAGTCAGGAAGAAAGATCTCACCAGAAACCAATTATGCTGGCACTCTGATCTTAGACTTTCAGGCTCCAGAACTGGGAAGGACTATTTCTGTTATTTAAGTCACTGGTCTATGGTATTTTGTTATGGCAGCTTGAGCAGATTAATACACCCACTAAAATGGTTATAAAAGGATTTTTCAAAAAGCCTAAACCCATAAGGACAAAGAGAATAGGAAAGATGAAAGCAACATTTTGGATACTAAAATAGCAGAGAGGTTAGTGGTAACTGATTTAGCAAACTCTAGAATCTTAAAGCAAGTGCAGGAAAAATGAAAAAGCAACTAAACTACAACAGAACCTTCAAGAGGCTCAGGAATTGGCGGCACCAGGTACCTTTGGAAACAGAGGTAAATGTGGGAGTGTACACAGAAGGCCTGGTAAAAGGATGTTAGAGAGCAGTAAGACCCCCCCAGATCCCACCATGTGGGCATCAGACTGGAGGTGTGCTCAGCAGGAAGAGTGAGGGAGTGTGTTAGGGCTGGGGCGGGAGTGAGGGAGTGCAGCCATCACACCAGGCACAGCTGCAGCTCACGGAGAGCAAGCAGAAGCTTACACACTGCATGCTGAGGGTCCTCAGACCTTTCCCCTACTTGGCTTCCAAAATGCTGAGAGGGAGACATGGATCTTCCAAGTAGAAACTGGACACTCTTCACTGGGGACTCTGCCTAGCTCAGGGGAGAGAGTCAACGGAACAGCCTAGCAGGATCACACTGGGCTGATGCCCACGGTTTCAAGCCCCACCCACAAGTGCAGAGCTACCAGCAGCTCTCTATGGCTCCGTTCTTATACATGAGCAGATGGCCAAGGAAGTCCTCTAACCTAAAAGACAGACAAAAGCAAGTTAACAAAAAAGTCCTCTAACCAAAAAGACAGACAAAAGCAAGTTAACAAAACAGTCCTCTAACCTAAAAGACAAAAGCAAATCAAAAAATTAACAACAAAATGAACAAATTAAAATTTCTGAAAGGAACAGAGCTAAAAAAGAGCATCTATGAAAGAACAGACACTAATAAAAAAAGAAACTCGTAGGAATTAAAATTATAATGTCACAAATGGGGAAAAAAAAAAACTCCACAGAAGGGATGAATGGCAGGGTCAAAAACCAAAAATACAAAATAAGAGAAAATAAGAAAATGAGAGGGACAGTCTCAGGGGTACATCTGAACAGAAAAAGAAAACTGAGTGGAGGATATTATTATACAAATAATTCACAAAATTTTCCTAAAATCAAAGGATGTGAATTCCCAGACTTCAAAGTTCAGTAAGTACTCAGCATAATGTATAAGAATATATGCTCCAAGGCATGTTATCATGAAATTTTTGACCAGGAGGGACAAAGAGAGGATCCTAAATGCTCCAAAAACACATAAAACAAAAACAAAACAAAACAAAAAGGCAGGTCACAGAAAGAAACAAGAATCTATGCAGCTTACGATTTCTCAATAGCAGTGTAGGAGTCTAGAATATGAAGGAGAAATTATTTTTAAATTCTCACATAAAATGATTTCCAATCTAGAATCTGATACCCACTGAAAGGGGGATAAATATAATGCAAGCTGCAAGATTTTCCAAAATGACCTTGAGAGCTCACCCTGGGCTGCCTGGAGAAGGACCTAGCTAAGACACCCCCCCTACCGATCATATCCTCAAGGGAGTTGCTAGACCTAAACTCAACTTCCCATGACACTGGTAGCTTCCTCTCTCTGGTAGGAGGGCCTCTAACTTCCCCTGGGCCCCAAAGTCTCCTGGGGCTAAACAGCGAGGATCTGCAAACAGCTCCTGTAAACATCCGACAGACATTCAAATCCAGTACTCAAACAGCCTAGATCATAAGCATTTGTTTGTTTTTCACTGATAAGACCACATTTGTGTTTGTACTTTAGGAATGGAGGGGCATCAGGGATTTTCCGAGGACACTTTTCTGTGACAGAATGAGGGTGGTGGACCTGTGCCTTCTTTTCTCTTGCTGAATCCCTGGTTTTGTTTCCCCTTTCTGCAATAAAGCCATGCTAAATGACATGTTGTTCTAAGCCCTGGTACCTGAAAGGTTGTCAGCCTAAAGACATCACCTTCCTTGATAAAAAGAAGGGAACCCATCTTACACAGTAACAGTCAAAAAATTTTTTCACTAATGGGATTTCTAAAGAACAAAATAAAACAAAAACAAACACACATACACACATAAAATCCGAACCCTTAAATGGTAACCCCCTGCATCTTTTCTCAGGAAGCTGCTGGAAAAGATGCCTTAACAAAAATGAGGAAGTTAGTTTGAGAAAAAAAGATGCCTTGAGATTCAGGAAACAGAAGTTCCATCCCAAAGAAGTGGAAAGGCAGCCCAGACGATGTTGAGTGGAAATATAAAAAGGACAGCTGTGCAGCTGGCCTAGGGAGCAACTACCATGGATTAACGGATTAATGCAAGCCAGAAAGTTCTGGAAGAGGTATTTGCAAGAAGATGAAACTAACAGAATATCTGGTGCCTTCAATCATATTGAGGGGAGATTCAGAAAAACATTTTAGCAATAGGGGATGAATGTGTGATGAAAATCTAGAAAACTAGTAAACAAAAAATAGGCAATTATTAATTCAACTGGAGGTGGAAAAGAAGTTTTCAAGGAAAGAAATCACATCATACCATACAACTCATCTTAAAATAGTGTTTTCATAGTCTATACAAGATAATATTGATCTAATCAAATTAAGACAGAACAACATTAGAGGGGCTTAGGAAGCACCACATACAGGCAGTGGTGGTGAGCTTAAGAAAGTGAAAGTCTCATTTTCTTTTGTGGGAAGTCAAAAGATAGTATCTAAATGTGAAAAAACAAGGGCACACACTGTAGGCACATCATTTAGAGACACAGAGGTAAATATCAAAAAGAATTTTTTTTTTTTAAAGTGAGGGAGAGTGAGAAATGGAGTTGAACTAGGATGGTGGAAGGGAAATGCTGTTTTCAATAAACCTTTTAACTACCTGACCCTTAAATACGTGCCTGTATCATGTTAATAAAAAATAAATTTAAAAATAAGATTAAACAAAAGCATTACTGTTACTATTGGAAAAATAAGAATTTGATGGGCTGAAAAGATAAGTGATTGTCCAAAAGAACATTATAAAAAGAATTTAAATCATCAGTTTATCAGTCTCGTGCTTCAATAAGAAAGCCAGCACTCAAACGACCATTACAAAACCAAAATAACAAAATAAAACAAAGATAGAAATCCCTCAGACATACTGTTAATTTAGAAAATGACTAATGGTAAATAAAATCAAGAAAGCCTACTTTAATTCTGGATAAAGGGATAATACCTTATGAAGTTTAAAATTACCCAATTATGAATAAGAACAGTTATTTGGGCAGCATTCACAAAAAGCTTATTATATGTAAAGATTATTGGTTAAAGACCCCTAAGCAGTTTATGGTCTAATAGGAAGATAAAGACACACACACAAATAACCACTGGTGGAATGAGAAACATTAAGAATAGTTCCAAAGAGAAAGTTTTTCCTTTGATTAAGGGAATCAAGAAACATTCCATCAAAGAAGTGTGACTTAAAATCCAAGCTTCCAAGATTTAGACATACTAGGGGGGCAAAGTCTCCCTTCTGGGTGAACCATCACAGGTGAAGGATAAAAATAAGAGCACAGACATGTTCACGACTATAAGCAGCTTGGTTTGGTTGAAATATAGAAAAGAAAACAAGAAATAAAAACATAGACTAAAAAAAAAAATTCATATGGCCAGATCCTGGATCTGCCTTGAATCTGGATTTTGTTCAGAAGGAAACAGAGTGTTCTTGGGAGAGAGGGGATAGGGATGGGAGGTCTAAGGACAATGGTCTTGAGTACAACCGCTCCACTTGGGAGATGTTGAACCAACCAACAGCAGAGTGTGTGAGAACGGGAACAGGGACAGGTAATTAAACCCACGTGGATAAAACTGTGTCAGTTTTCTCTTTAATTTTAATAGAACTTTTACCAAACAGCCTATTCCAATAGTTTTTCCTGGTTTCAGTAAAAATACCTGTGGATTTGTTTGATGCTCTCCTTCGAATTTCTGTCACCATCAGTCGTGAGACTTGGGTTGTGAACTGCAGAAGGTCAGAAAATTTTTCTGTCATCGTATTTGGCGGAGCATTTCCAAAAACCTGTGGATGAAAAAAAAAACAATTTTAATGAAGCACTGTCAACTACTGACTTTCATTCTGTACATTTCAAAGTGTGGTATGACTTGAAAATCAAGTCAAAAAAGTGGTCTTATACAGATACTTTGAATCTGAATAATACATTTAAAATACAACTCTTTCAATATATCATATCTAGCCACAATTCTTGGTACATATTACATCATCTTTTGAATGAATGATTAAATAAATGAAATAAAAGCCAAAGAATAGTTATCTATGAAATTTGAATCAATCTTACCGGTAAACTTTAGAAAGCATGCTTCTCTGAAGAGATCTAAATTAAGAATTTAGAGAAAGGGGAGCCTGGGTGGCTCAGTGGGTTAAGCTTCGGACTCTGTTTAGGCTCAGGTCATGATTCATGGGTTCTGAGATGGAGCTGAGCGGAGCCCCACCCTGCGTATGGCTTCACACTCAGCAGGAAGTCTGCTTGAAGATTCTCTCCCTCTCCCACTCCCCCCACTCACCCAAATGTGCACTCTCTCTCTAAAATAAATCTTAAAAAAAAATAAAAAAAGAATTTAGAGAAAAGTGGTAAGGTTCTATGATGGTACATAGATATATCAGATGGTGAAAAGCAGGGATTTATCTATGGTTAAGTCCTAGACTGAATATAGAATTCACTAAACTCATGCTATAGCTCAGAATTTCTAAATTCTACAACAATTCCCAAAACAATACCGTTAGGAAAGAGACTAAAGAAAATGAATGTGAGGGTCATAAAATACACTTTGTTTTAATAAAACATCTAAGACAAATGAACTTTAGAATAAACCATAAAAAAAAAGATTTTATTTATTTATAGAGAGCGCACACACACACAAGCAGGGGGAGTGGCAGGGGAGAGCGAGAGAGAAAATCTCAAGCAGACTCCCTGTTGAGTGTGGAGCCCTACTCGGGGAGGGGCTCAATCTGAAGACCAACAGCTCATGCATGACCTGAGCCTAAACCAAGAGTTGGAAACTTAACCCACTGAGCCACCAGGCACCCCTAGAATACATAATTCTTAAAGATAAACCAGTGTGGGCGCAGCAAAGAGGGCAAGAAAATGAAACCTGGACCGACAGTCTTAGGAAAAGAAATGGCTATATAACTGGATGTATCTAAAGTATTATTTTGAAAAATGTCCCTTATAACCAGAAGGAAATCCAGTCTTCTAAAACTATTATGATAGCTCTCTTATTATAATACTAATCACACAGTATTTTATATTCTTATTATCTGTTCAAATCTCACTCAAAAGGAAGGAACATATCTTACTCATCTTTGTATTCTACTCTGCTTTAATTTATAGAGATGTTCCCTAAATATGTTTGTTCATTTATATGCTGTCTCCCATCCCCCACAACAACAGATCCTAGAGAACATTTAAGTTAGCACTGAAGGATACATAAATTATAACATGAGAATATAAACTAAAATTAAGAAATAAAACAAAAACAGGAAATAAACCAAGGCTAGGGAATGGATGGGAAAACAGGACTAAAAATATCTAAGACCAAAAGACCAATTCTGTATTTGTCGTGTTTTGGTCACAAATTTTGGCTCAAATATACAAAAGAGAAAACCTATTCTATTCCATGGTTCACAATGTCCTTATGTAAGAAAAAAATATATTTAAGGAAGTATCTCTATTTTCATACTATAGCATAAAAATTTCCTTCCAAGGATCCTCAAAAGAAGGATATAACTTATAATGTAATATCCTTGTAACAGAAATATATTTCTTACATTCTTACAACAGATACTATAGTCCTTATAACCTCCTTCAAATTGAGCTGAAAGTACCAAACAAATCAATGTTACAGGTTATACTTTTGTTTGGTTATCTAAAGGCTGTTCATTAACTTGACACATGAGCAATTTTACATTATCTCAAAGAACAAATAAACTACTTTTCAAGACCTCAATAAATTGGTGTTTTTTTGGCTGAGATATTGATAAATGTTGTGTGTTTATAGCTCAAGTGGGTCACTTG
Source organism: Leptonychotes weddellii (assembly GCF_054177405.1). Lineage (NCBI taxonomy): Eukaryota > Metazoa > Chordata > Mammalia > Carnivora > Phocidae > Leptonychotes > Leptonychotes weddellii. Next base: position 116,389,384 of record NC_138370.1, on the reverse strand, counting down.
TTTTTAAAACCGATATTCTTTTTTTTTTTTTTT